>NC_088227.1:1689858-2026108 GCF_036934945.1 Oncorhynchus masou masou
TTGGATGAATTGCGTGCCCATAGTGAACTGAATCCTACTCTGTCTTAGATTGCTAATATATGCATAATATTATTAATATTGGATAGAAAACACTCTGAAGTTTCTAAAACTGTTTGAATTATGTCTGTGAGTATAACATAACTCATAGGGCAGGCCATCTTCCAAACAAGAAGTGAAATTCTGAATGTGGGTCAACTTTGACGTCATCGCCCCCTCCTTTCCCAACAAGATATGGATCTGGTAGCACTTCCTACGCCTTCCACTAGATGTCCTCATTGAGTAGAAAGTGGAATGGAGCATTTGCTGTGAACTTTGACCTAATGAGAGGGAAAATAGTCAGTGTACCTACAGAATTCCATTTTCCTGTGGTGCATTTCTCTGTGGGTGCTACCGCTGTTCCATTTGGCTCCAGCTGAAAACGTATGATCCGGTTGGAACGTTATTGGATATATATGAAAATAACATCCTGAAGATTGATTCTCTACTTAGTTTGACCAGTTTATTTAACCTGGAATATATATTTTTGAAGTTTTCGTGCGAGTTGTCCTGGACCAGCAGTCAGTTTTTGGGCACGTGAGCTGAAAGTGATAGCAAAATGCAGCCAATGGGACACTAGTATTGGACATTATGGAACAAAACAACGATGTATTGTGGAACTAGGACTCCTTGCACCACATTCTGATGAAAGATCATCAAAGGTAAGGGAATATTTATGATGTAATTTTGTATTTCTGTTGATTCCAACATGGCGGAGAAATACTTTTACTTCTGAGCACTGTCTCAGATTATTGCATGGTAGGCTTTTTCCATAACGTTAAAAAAAATCTGACACAGCGGTTGCATTAAGAACCAGTGTATCGTTAATTATATGTAGAACATGTATCTTTATTCAAAGTTTATGATGAGTATTTATCTTATCTGGCGTAGCTTTCTATAATTCCTCCGGATATTTTGGAGGCAGTTCTGAACATTGCGTCAATGTAAACCGAGATTTGTGGATATAAATATGCATATTATCGAACAAAACATACATGTATTGTGTAACATGTCATATGATTGTCATCTGATGAAGATTTTCAAAAAATTAGTGATTCATTTGATCTTTAATCCTGCTTTTGTGACTCTATCTTTGGCTGGAAAAAATGGCTGCGTTTTCCATTTGATTTGGTGATGGTCTAACATAAATACATGTTGTGTTTTCGTCGTAAAAAAATAAATAAAAAATCGGACATGATGGGTAGATGAACAAGATGTTTATCTTTCATTTGAGGTATTAGACTTGTTAATGTATGAAAGTTAAATATTTCGAAAGAATATATTTGAATTCCCAGCGCCACCTTTTCAGCTGAATGGGGGGTGGAGTTCCCCTCGGGGATCGCCTTGCCATAACGGGTTTTAATGCAACCATTTACCTCATGCAGGTTAACTTAACTAGCTAGATATATTTGTTTCCATTTTCCAAATTATTTTTCTTCTCCCGATGACTGGTAGTCAATGGTTACTGGTTTTGGAACTCTTGTTCACCAGAAAAGTATTCTGGTAAATATTATGCAACAGATTCAAATAGAATCTCAAGAGAATTGTTTAATTAATATGAAACTAGGGGGCACTATTTTTATGTTTGGAAAAAGAACGTTCCCAATGTAAACGGCCTATTTCTCAAGACCAGATGCTAGAATATGCATATAATTGACAGATTAGGATAGAAAACACTATAAAGTTTCCATAACTGTAAAAATATTGTCTGTGAGTATAACAGAACTGATATTGCAGGCGAAAGCCTGAGGAAAATTATTTTGAAACCCCTGTATTCCTATGCATGCCTATCCTCCATTTAAAGGGATATCAACCAGATTCCTTTTTCTCTGGCTTCCCTAAGATGTCAACAGTCCTAAGACATAGTTTCAGGCTTCTATTTTGAAAAATGAGCGTGAAGAATCATATTGCGTAAGTGGAGAGGTGGGGGCTCTCACATTGAGTTTTGCGCAATTGAGTAAACCGGCCATTGTTCCTCCCGCTGTTATGGAAAAAGCTACACACTCGGTTGATATATTATCAAATATATATTTTAAAATCTACATGAGGATTGATTATAAAAAAAGTTTGACATGTTTCTGTGGACATTATGAAGACTATTTGGAATTTCCGTCTGCGTTGTCGTGACCGCTCTTTCCTGTGGATTTCTGAACATAACGCGACAAACAAACGTTTGAGTTTGAGTTTGAGTTTATTTTTTATTTTTACAGGGACAGTGCACATTAATCAACGTTTCAGTAAAAGTGCCGGTTTTAGCCAGCCGGCTAATTTTCAACCGCAGTCCCTGGGCAGGTTATTAAAAACAATTACAATATAGACAATAGCAACATAGAACAAGCAAGACATATCATACAGACAGAGCAACATAGGACAAGCAAGACGTAGCATATAGACAGAGCAACATAGAACAAAAAGCAGCAAGACAAAATTCATAAAAGCAACAAAGTGTTTCCACACCTCACAAGCTACAGACAACAGACAACATGTAGTTTGGGTATAAAAATTATCTTTATGGAACAAAAGGAGCATTTGCAGTGTAACTGGGAGTCTTCTGAGTGAAAACATGCGAAGATCATCAAAGGCAAACGGTTAATTTGATTGCTTTTCTGATTTTCGTGACCAAGCTTGATGATGCTAAGTGTACATAATGCTATGCTAGGCTATCGATAAACTTACACAAACGCTTGGATTGCTTTCGCTGTAAAGCATAATTTCAAAATCTGAGACGACAGGGTGATTAACAAAAGGCTAAATTGTGTTTTGCAATATTGCACTTGTGATTTCACAAATATGAATATTTTCTAGTAATATTATTTGACTGTTGCGCTATGCTATTCAGCGTTTGCTGACAAAAATGATCCTGCTACAGGGATGTGTGCGTCAAGAAGTTAACAGAAAAATAAATATTATTGTTGACAAAGGTTTGCCACAGATTCACCACTAGTGGCAAACATTTGCACATTTCTGGAAACATGGCACACTATTTAGTTTGCCGCAAATTTGACACAAACTTGTGGGACGTTTACTTTGTCCGTATTACCATGTAACTAACACAGTAATAATAGTGTTTACGTAGTATTTACAGATGTTTTACTATGTAATTACATGGTAATAGGGCTGTTTCAGAATCAATTATTACACAATTGCAAGGTGCCAGTACTATTGAATCTATATGTAATCCCAAGGTGGTTGATAAATAGGCTAGGACCTGCTAACAGCAATTGTAACAAGGAACATCCTGTCATTAACTATTGGTCATTTTTAATTTGTTTATTTCCATGTTATGACCTGGCTGAAAGGCAATACCGACTCAAGTGTAATCTAAGAACAATGTAGTTACATAGCATATACTTGTAATTATCATGTACCTACCCAGGAGAAAGCAATTTAAATAAAAGTGAAACCCAGTAGGGTAAACCTTTATTATTACTGTGTAGTTACAATGTAACAACCTTTGCAGACAATAGGCTAACCAGGAGAAATTAGGAGAAAGGAGAATATTAGGTATAGCTAACCCTTTTAGTTAGATTGTAACTAAAATCTAACAATCTTTAACAACTAACTCTGTAATTACAAAGTTGTTACAAGGGATATACATGTACTGTAAGTCACTACCACCAAATTAAGGCAAACAAAGCATGCTTTTTTTGCAACTTTTTCAAATCATAGTCACACACCTCATGTAGCCTAGCCCATAAGTCTATATGTTTTGATAAGGTTTGTATCGCCACTAAAGTCGCCAAATAACTTCTTAAAATGAAGCTTATTAATCTGCTTTACAGCGGGTGTAGAGCCTAACTGGTATAGTTCTACATACACAGGACGTGAGTTTCAAGTTTGGGAAAGATCATATTCACCATAAAAATGCCCCTTTATGATTTAATCATTACATGCATAATCACATTTGTGGTCACTTTTGAGAATGGTGTTGTCCTGCTAATGGAACATTCACACTTATAGCCTACTGCCGTATGGGCATTGCTGTGCTTATAATATGAAGAAATAGCCTAATAGTTTATCAACAATTTAAGCTAAATGTTTTGATCGGTTGCGTCAGCCTGCGTTGCCTTTTTTTTATGCTGGTGTTTGTATTCATTTGGGATCTATCGCATCCCACAACTATCCCAGACAATGTAAGGAATATGTATTTCTCACACAGAATAGAATTGGTCAACTTTTGTACTACGGTGGATAGTAGATTGCCATAGGCTTGTGCTTTTGCTGTTCATGAGGCCTACTCATCTTGTTGGCTGACAAAAAGTAAACGTGGACAGTTCTTCCAATATCTTCAATCTGCGCCTTGGAATTGGATAAGGACGTGTAGTTGAGTCCCCAACGTGTATGTCTTCACTTGTAGCCTGTGAGAAACAACTGATCATGTGACAGAGAGCCATATGATTGAGAGGTGCAATATTCAGCCAAAGGGCACCATGGCCACTGGTTGGGGTGCCTTATAAGGATCCAACGGTAAGTGGGGAATCTGCCTTTACCATCAGTCCTATTTGTCACACCCTGATCTGTTTCACCTGTCTTTCTGCTTGTCTCCACCCCCCCTCCAGATGTCGCCCATCTTCCCCATTATCTCCTGTGTATTTATACCTGTGTTCTCCTTTTGTCTGTTGTCAGTTTGTTTTGTTTGTAAAACCTACCAGTGTTTGTTTCCCTTCTTCTGCCTGTTTCTTCCTCCTGTTTTCTAATCCTTCCCGGTATTGACCGTTCTGCCTGCGCTGACCCTGAGATTGCCTTCCATTTTGTACCGTACCCCACCATTCTGGATTCTTGACCCCTGCCTGCCATGACCCTGAGACTGCCTGCCGTTCTTGAACTTTTACGCCCTTCCTGGATTATTGACCTCTGCCTGCCTTGACCTGTCGTTTGCCTGCCCCTTTGGTTGTAACAAACTCTTGTTACTTCTACGCTGTCACCTAAACGTGATACTATTAGGCAACGTACAATCATCGAATAACAAAATAGACAAACTACGATCATGTATATCTGTCCAACGGGACATTAAATACTGTAATATCTTATGTTTCACAGAGTCATGGCTGAACAAAGACATGGATAACATACAGCTGGCGGGTTTTATGTTGCATTATAGAACAGCTGCCTCCGGTAAGACAAGGGGTGGAGGTGTGTGTATATTTGTAAACAACAGCTGGTGCACAAAATCTAATAGTAAGGAAGTCTCAAGGTTTTGCTTGCCTGAGTTATCTCATGATAAGCTGTAGACCACACTATTTACCAAGAGGGTTTTCATCTATATTCTTCGTAGCTGTCTATTTACCACCAAAAACTGATGCTGGCACTAATACAGCATTCAAAGAGCTTTATACGGCCATAAGCAAACAGGAAAACTCTCAACCAGTGGCGGCGCTCTTAGTGGCCTGGGACTTTAACGTAGGGAAACTTAAATCCGTTTTACCTCATTTCTACCAGCATGTTAAAACTTCTTAGAGATAGGGGGCAGCATTTCCACTTTTGGATAAATAGTGTGCACAATTTCAACTTCCTGCTACTCATGCCAGGAATATTTTATATGCATATGATTAGTAGGTGTGGATAGAAAACACTCTGAAGTTTCTAAAACTGGTTCAACCATGTCTGTGACTATAACAGAACTTATGTAGCAGGCAAAACCCCAAGGAAAAACTGTTCATCATAAAACATTTTTTTTCCTCTGACAGTTCCCTCAGTGTCTTTGCCAAGGGAAATTAGATAGCGCCCATTTTACAGTTCCTACGACTTCCACAGGATGTCACCAGTCTTTGGAATTAGGTTGAAGTTAATCATTGGTGAAACGAAGAAGAGAAACAAGGTAATGCATGTTTTATATTTTATTTCAGTGTTGTGTGTAGCGCCGGCTACGCTAATTCTTTTGTTTACAACTTGTTCAGGTGGTTCAGGGGGGTGCATGCTATCAGATAATAGCTTCTCATGCTTTCGCCGAAAAGCATTTTTAAAATCTGACATGTTGGCTGGATTCACAACGAGTGTAGCTTTAATTGAGTACCCTGCATGTGTGATTTAATGAAAGTTAGAGTTTTATCGTGTTTTATTTGAATTTGGTGCTATGCATTTCCCGAGGCTATTGGCCACTTGAGACGCTAGCGTCTCACTATCCCTAAGAGGTGAAATGTGCAACCAAAGCAAGCATCACTGAAGCATGCATGAGAGCATCAGCTGTTCCAGATGACTGTGTGATCACGCTCTCTGTAGCCGATGTGAGTAAGACCTGCCAAAATGACTACAGGCCCGTAGCACTCACGTCTGTAGCCATGAAGTGCTATGAAAGGCGGGTCATGGCTCACAAAATTGTCAACGACTCCAGCCACCCTAGTCATAGACTGTTCTCTCTGCTACCACATGGCAAGCGGTACCGGAGTGTCAAGTCTAGCTCCAAAAGACTTCATAACAGCTTCTACCCATAAGACTCATGAACAGCTAATCAAATGGCATTGTGCACCCACCCCTCCCCCCATATTACTTCAATTACCTCGACTAACCTTGCCACTGCACATTGACTCTGTACCGGTAGCCCCTGCATATAGCATCGCTACTGTTATTTCACTGCTGCTCTTTAATTATTTTATTTTTACTTATTTAGTTTTTACTTAACTCTTATTTTTCTTAAAACTGCATTGTTAGTTAAGGGCTTGTAAGTAAGCATTTCACTGTAAGGTCTACACCTGTTGTATTCGGTGCATGTGACAAACATTGGATTTGATTTTATTTGACATTGTACTGTAAGTTTGCATATTCAAAAGAAGAAAAATAAGAAGCCGGAAGAACACGAAGGCTGTCACCAGGAACTGATCACACTGACCTCTCACCTCTCACACTCTACTCTGCAGCCGAAATGGAAGCCATATGCTATTGCATTGCTGTCTCTTAATTTGTTGTGTTTTTAAATGTTTGTAACGTGCAAAAGTGCAAGGTAGCTAAGTCTCAAAAATAGTGAAATAAGAAGAGGAGGCCAGATACCAAAAATAGTGAAATAAGAAGACGCACTGGAGACCAGATGCGTAGAGCCGGCTTCATGGCACCTGGCTTGATGCTCAAACTAGCCTGGCCGATACGAGGAGCTGGAATGTACCGCACCGGGCTATGCAGAGTGGGCATCGAGCCAGGTGCCATGAAGCCGGGTCCACGCATCTGGTCTCCAGTGCGTCTCCTCGGGCTGGCGTACATGGCACCAGCATTACGCATGGTGTACCCGGTTCGCCAGCACAGCCTAGTCCGGGCTATTCCATCTCGCTGCGCTGGCTTGGCTACGGGGAGCATTCAACCAGGTAAGGTTGGTCAGGCTCGGTGTTCAAGAGCTCCAGTGCGCCTGCACGAACCGGTCTATCCGGTGCCACCTCCACGCACCAGCTCTCCGGTGGCAGCCCCCCGCACCAGGCTGTCTCTCCGTTTTCTCCCTACAGGTGCTCCTGCCTGTCCAGCGCTGCCAGAGCCTTCCTCCTGCCCAGCGCTGTCAGAGTCTTCCGTCTGTCCTGAGCCGCCAGAGTCTCCTGTCTGTCCTGAGGCGCCAGAGTCCCCTGTCTGACCTGAGCCGCCAGAGTCTCCCGTCTGTCCTGAGCCGCCAGAGTCTCCCGTCTGTCCTGAGCCACCAGAGTCCCCTGTCTGACCTGAGCCGCCAGAGTCTCCCGTCTGTCCTGAGCCGCCAGAGTCTCACGTCTGTCCTGAGCCGCCAGAGTCTCACGTCTGTCCTGAGCCGCCAGAGTCACCCGTCTGTCCTGAGCCGCCAGAGTCACCCGTCTGTTCTGAGCCGCCAGAGCCGCCAGTCTGTCCTGAGCCGCCAGAGCCGCCAGTCTGTCCTGAGCCGCCAGAGCTGCCAGTCAGCCAGGAGCCGCCAGACCGCCAGTTAGCCAGGAGCCACCAGAGCCGCCAGTCAGCCAGGAGCCACCAGAGCCGCCAGTCAGCCTGGAGCCGCCAGAGCCATCAGTCAGCCAGGAGACGCCAGAGCCGTCAGCCAGCCAGGGGCCTCTAGAGCCGTCAGCCAGCCAGGAGCCGCCAGAGCCGTCAGTCTGCCAGGAGCTTCCAGAGCCGCCAGCCAGGAGCTTCCAGAGCCGTCAGCCAGCCAGTAGCTGCCAGAGCCGTCAGCCAGCCAGGAGCAGCCAGAGCCGTCCTTCACTCCGGAGCTGCCGGAGTCTCCCGCCTGTCCAGCGCTGCCGGAGTCACCCGCCTGTCCGGCGCTGCCGGAATCTCCCGTCCATTCGGGACCCGTGGCGAGGGTCCCCAGTCCGACGGTCTGTGGCGAGTGTCGCCGCTCATAACAGGCCACGGGGCGGTTGAAGAGGCGGACAAAAACTATGGTGAAGTGGGGTCCATGTCCCGCGCCAGAGCCGCCACCTCAGACAAACTCCCACCCAGACCCTCCCCTATAGGTTCAGGTTTTGCGGCCGGAGTCCGCACCTTTGGCGGGGTGGTGCTGTCACATTCTTACCATAGTTCTGTTATTTTATTCTTTGTTTTAGTATGGTCAGAGCGTGAGTTGGGGTGGGCAGTCTATGTTTGTTTCTCTATGTTGGTTTTTGTGTTCGGCCTAGTATGGTTCTTAATCAGAGGCAAGTGTCGTTAGTTGTCTCTGATTGAGAATCATACGTAGGTAGTCTGTGTTTCACTTTTGGTTTATGGGTGTTTGTTTCCGTGTGAGTGTTTGGGCCACACGGTACGGTTTCGATTTTGTAAATTCACGTCATTGTTTATTGTTTTGATTCAGTGTTCAGTGCTTTCTTTAATTAAAATCATCATGAACACTTACCACGCTGCGCTTTGGTCCGATGCGCTTTGGTCCGATCCTTACTCCTTCTCAGACGAAGATGAGGAAATCCGTTACACAGCCCTCATCCCAGGAGGCATTTTGGTAGGCCGTCATTGTAAATAAGAATTTGTTATTGACTGACTTGCCTAGTTAAATAAATAAACAATACCGCACTATGGGACTCCCCTGATCACGGCCAGTTGTGATACAGCCTGGGAACAAATCAGGGTCTGTAATGACGCCTCTAGCACTGTGAAAGTGCCTTAGACCTCTGTGCCACTCGGGAGCCAGCATAGAAATAAACAAATTGAAAATTACCGGTAGTTAATAACAGGGTGTGTCAAGTTACAACGTGTCAAGTTACAATTGCTGCTACCAGGTCCGAGCCTATTTATCAACCCTGGTATTACATGCGGATTTCATGGCAGTAATAACTGATTCCGCCACAACCCTATTACCATGTAATGATATGATAAAACCTATGTAACTATGTTGACACAGGTATTACTGTGTTAGGTACATAGTAATAGGGGCAACTTAATGTAAAATGTTAACAATTATTTTTTAGCTATATACTTTCCTCACTAACAACCCCAAATTAGGTACAGTGCCTTGCGAAAGTATTCGGCCCCCTTGAACTTTGCGACCTTTTGCCACATTTCAGGCTTCAAACATAAAGATATAAAACTGTATTTTTTGTGAAGAATCAACAACAAGTGGGACACAATCATGAAGTGGAACGACATTTATTGGATATTTCAAACGTTTTTAACAAATCAAAAACTGAAAAATTGGGCGTGCAAAATTATTCAGCCCCTTTACTTTCAGTGCAGCAAACTCTCTCCAGAAGTTCAGTGTAAAGCAGAAAGTTTAGTAATAATAATAGTATTATCATCTGGCTTTGTGTGGGTAATTCTTGAACAGCTTTAAGGAGAAGTTCAGTTTTTTCAAAATTAGTGTTAGATGGTTAGCTAGCCTGAAAGTAGTTGATGGTCCTGGAGAAACTGTAACTAGCCACTGCACGCAAAAAGCCAAGGCAAGTGATGGAGGCATCCATGCATCTGTTAAAATGTAATGGACAAATCAACTGAAATCAACTCCATATTTGGTATGATGTGCAGTCTAAATTTAGTTTTTTTTTCTATGGTTTACATAACAGTGTACAACAGCTGATGAAATGAATACTGTAAAAGTGTTTGTTTTTTAGCAGTGTTATTTCCTGATAGTTGCTGGCTGAAAACGCAATCAACACTGGATGTTTTATTCGGAAGGTTTGCATGGATGGGAGTTTTGGCTTTCCATGGTGACATCACCATGCGGTAAATTGGTTATAGACCAAACCTCTCTGCCTTTTACAGCTAGTTTTCAATTTCCCCTCCTCGCTCAGACAATTCCCAGACATTGCTAGTAAACCTTTTGCATGAGACATAGTTTTATGCAAAAAAATAAATTTTTGACAATTTTAATGGAAATCTATTATAGCAAGGTCTATTATAGTAAGGTTGTTTGTTACCCAGAAATGATATGAAATTGGTGTAGAAATGGCTGCATTAGGCCTTTGAAGGTGATTTGGCCAATACAATAACATTGCACCAATGCCGATATCACTTCCATTGACTCTGAGCTAGTGATGGCTAAAGTTAGCGGAAGTTTATAGTGGCTGTTAAAACCTACTCCAGTTTATCCTGGCCCAGAGACTACTTTCAGGGTAAGGTGTCATCTAACATAAAGTTGTAAAATCCTAAACTTTCCCTTTAAGGCTTCCATATTATAGAGTTAAATCAACAAGTAAAGGGACTGGGTATGAAGAACATTAGAATTAGCTACATTTGAGAGAAAATATAAGTTATTGGAATTATTCTATGTCAATGAAATATGTAATTAATGCTGAGTAGCCGGTGTTTGGGGAAGATATTGGCACGGGTGTTGTTAGGCCCGATATAATTTATTCATACTCTTTCATCCTTCCACAAGATATAGTCACGACACAAATATAGGCCTGTTACCCAAGCTGTTTGGTCGTTCGTTCTATCAGTTGGGTTGCCAGAGACGCGACCCAGTCATTCGGTCTTTTTGTTCTGTATCTATGGACACAACCAAGTCGTTCGTTCTAAACTGGCTGGCAACGTTTTTATCTCTTGCTTGCTAGGTAGCCAACTACACTTAATTTACAGTCAAAAAGCCAGATTAACAGCAATATAGCTGCATTTTCATTTGTTGAATCTGTTTTCCAGTGACATTTGTTTGGATACATCCATAACAATAAACTAATGAGGCGCGATTTCGCCCCGCATAGAAAATGTGCTCACTCATCAGGACACTGATGTTCAGAGGAGCTAGCCAACAACACAGCTACAGTAACGCAATCACTTCAAACTGAAGTTGGAAAGACTAGCAAATTAGCTGCACTTCGTTTCGTTTTACCTTTTTTAAATTACATTTTTTGGGTATATATCCATAAAACTGATGCCAGCTGATTCATGATTTAAACTGGCTGAGAAACGCTGCCTGCCTGTCTGTCTCGTCCCGACTGCCAACACGTTCATTACTATGGGACAGCAGGTCTCTGCTGTTGAAAACTAAATGTTAGTATAAAATAAATTTGAGATAATGTCTTGATGCTTTTTATAGTGGAGATCAAGTTTAAAAATTGCCTGGTTGGGCTGATGAGACAGTGGATTACACAGTCAGATGGAACAGAGTAAATAGGCATTTTAACGTCATAGATTTAGCCGGTGGAATAGACACGGGCTGGAATGCAGTTTTAACCAATCAGCATTCAGGATTAGACCCACCCGTTGTATAAGAAGGGATAATCAACAAACGAAAAGGTCAGACTTTCCCCTTCCCTAAGAAATCTATAGAAATCAAACATGGCCTAGTTGTGAGACTTACAGTAAACTTTTTAAGCTTAAACACCACTAATACCAGAACACCCTGCTAAGTTTATCTAAGAACTGGATGCCATTTATCAGAGGCAGGTTAGAGCATGCTGGGAAAATGTCTTCCACACTTCTTGTTTCTACTTTATTTCATCAATCTGCGTAAATATGTTAGTACACTAAAGTGGTCTTTGAATCTAAATATTCTGTTATTATTCAAATTAAATCAAGTCTGGCAGATGGGGAGAGCAGGCAGAAGCCTGCTGTAAATCGTAAGCTCTACCTCTGTGATTGCTCTGCCCACCGTAGAATGATGATTAGAAGAAAATCACTAATCATGGCGGATGTCATTAGCATATTACCAATAAGGGATTGCAAAAGGGAAAAAAGGAATTGCCTAGATAATATGGCTAAATTACGAATCAATGGAGAGTATGCATGCACACAGCTGCCTAACAAACAGACATATTCATTCACATTTTGTAATTTTTTTTGTGGTTAAGGAAGTGTATGAAAATCATGTTTTTTCAATGTTTTTCTCTGAGTCTATTACTGAAACAGTTGATGTCAATATCCCATTCCCCTCTTTCTTTTGATCAGTTTTGCAGCTGGGTCGCCCTGCCTTTCTTGGATACATCAATAAAGCTTGAAGTGGCAGTTTTAATCTGGTAAAGTATTGCCTGGTTAGGGCTAAATGAGTTTGAATTCTTTGAGCATTTAAAACAAACATAATACAGTAAAGGTTATTGGTTGTGAGTCAATCACGTGCTGGAAATGATTTTTTTCTTCATCTATCCACTTTTGATTTTCTCAAGATCTATAAAAACATTATCATGAATCTGCCATGACTTCATACCTTATTTTACGAACTTAATCGAGTGAAACTAGAAAAAAGTGATATGAGGGATACTGTCAGCAGATGTCTGGAATATATGTATTCTGAAATGTAAACCAAATTTGCCTTGTTCAAAGTGGTCAGTTACAGCTATGGTGCGAGCAACTGCTTATCCCTATACACACATACAAAGTTGCTAATCAATTTCAATATTGGTTTCACCAACATTGGGATGGCACAAGAGCTCCTCAGGAAAGCATCAATTGATATTTTCCTCTTAGTTGTCCTGTTGTATTATTTTAATATCGTAGTCTAGTTCATCATTTATACTTACTTGTCTAGATTAATTGCTTCAGTAATTGTGTGGGAAATGTTGGAGTGCACTGAGCCTTGACTGAAATTGTGTTGATACTAAGTTGAATATTCTTGCAGCAGGCCAAATTGGCAGACTGCATTGGGTAACACAACTATGAGATACTGTAGCTAATCATAGATTAGTTCTCCAAGACGGAACATGACAGCTTTTTTTCTTGGATACATTTAGATTCTTAATGGCATTGAAAATGTAATTTCTACTGTTCAGTTCGTTCATTTTTGTATCACACAATCTAGCAAAGTTTTACTGTTTTTTAAGGTAAAGCAGAACATGTTGATCTGACTTCCAATCACACAGGCCCCTGTCAATGTAAGACAACTGCAGAATGCCTGTTACCAAATACAATGTTATGAAACGCCTAGCCCAATGTCACTAGCTATTGACAGCTTTGGGAGACAGACTTGGTTTGTTGTTGATTAGCTTACCACATAGCAGATGGATAAAGGGAAAAGGAAGAATATGATCACAATATAAACCTTTTTGTTGAATTAAAACAATAGAATTGGTTCTACTGACAGATTGTTTCCATTTTTCAATGTGTCTTCATTCTTTGTTGTAAAGAGATCTGTTAAATCCGTCTTCCCGCTAATAAACTGCTATTGTTCAGACCAACAAGGCTGGACTCATTAATAATGCCCTGTCACATCCTTATTCTACTCTGTGAAAATAGAAAATATCATTAATTACAGTCTCTGTCACCCTCTGACAGCCCTAATGATTGTTCATGTCCCAGAGTGCTGTTGCATTGTCCCCATACCTATTGACCGCCTATTCTTTACTTTCTGAATGGAGGTGTCTTGCTTACTATACCCACAAAGACCCGAAGGGCTATCAGCCTTTCATCACACATTGCAAGCCCCTATTTGGTCTTAAACTCAAAAATACAGTACCGTTCAAAAGTTTGGGGTCACTTAGAAATGTCCTTGTTTTTGAAAGAAAAGCATATTTTGTGTCCATTAAAATAACATCAAATTGAACAGAAATACAGTGTAGACATTGTTAATGTTGTAAATGACTATTGTTGCTGGAAACGGCTGATTTTTAATGGAATATCTACATAGGCGTACAGAGGCCCATTATCAGAAACCATCACTCCTGTGTTCAAATGGAATGTTGTGTTAGTTAATCCAAGTTTATCATTTTAAAATGCTAATTGATCATTAGAAAACCCTTTTGCAATTATGTTAGCACACCTGAAAACTGTCATCCTGACGAAAGAAGCAATAAAACTGGCCTTCTTTAGACTAGTTGAGTATGTTGAAGTATCTGGAGCATCAGCATTTGTGGGTTCAATTACAGGCTCAACTATGGTAGTCCTAAACTTATTATCTTCACTGCCCATTCCACTGAGTTATACATTCTTGTACAAATACAAGAGGGGTCACATGTGGAATGCTCTCTAATGAAGAAAGCCATCTCCGATACCAGGGAACCACTGCAGGACAAAAGCTTGAACTCTCCAAGCATACTTTATTAAGGCATTGTCCTACCCGAGAACTTCTGGATTGTTAAACTCTACCTAACTTAAACTAAACAGAAATCAGCAATCATACTCCAAGCTTTCCCGTGCGGGTTGCCAAACCACAAAAATGTGTGGCTCATTTGGGAAAGATATTATTGTTCATGACGAGTTTTATTTATCATAAATGCACATTTATCTCCATTGTTCTCCGAAAAAACACTTTGTGATATCAATAGGCCATCAAGTCATAACGCAGTGCTGAGCACTGTATGTTTCTGACTATAAAAATGCTTATTTTGTTTTGCTTCTTTTATGTTTTTCCATAGATTCATGGGGTCCTTAGTTAAATGGTGCTTGTGCTGCACATATGGGTATGTTTTTCGAGATAGAAATGTATTGGAAATTCTTTATTGGCACATTTGGATCTGTGTAATCATAACAATCTCATAGAACAATAACCATAAGAAATGTATATTTTGTTGACTGAATGTTTGATATTGGATATCCATATCATGTACAGTATATTTATATTTTTTTATATAGCCGTCATTTGATTATTCAGATGATTCTGTAAATGTGACATTTGAACAAAAATTAAAAGTTATGTTTTGAAAACTTCATAATGGTGTTATAGGATGTTTATTGCATGGTTTATAGCCAATGGATTTACAGGTGAGACAGAAAAGAGGAGTTTGGTTCTTCTATACTGTTTGTCATTGAGTGATATGTCATATTTTCAACATGACAGAAATGTGCCACACATAAATAAAAGGCTTCCGAAGCTTCACATGAAGGAATCAGTCCACAATGGATGATTGTACTGTAGTTGTGTGGGAATTAGCTTTAAATGACAAGTCAGAGGTCAATCAATGTACTTCAGCAATGATTCTTCAGTAATTAATACCCAATTTATAAACTCGTTTCTTGAATACAATATATTTAAATATGAAATATATATATATATATATATATATATATATATATATATATATATATTGATATATATATATATATATATATATATATATATATATATATATTGATATATATATATATATATATATTGATATATATATATTGATATATATATATTGATATATATATTGATATATATATATTGATATATATATATATATGACACCTGTGAAATTCAGGCAACACATGAAATGCTGTTATGGGCCAGTTTTGCCCCCAAATCACTATTTCGGTATCAGGGCAGTAGAGGAAAGTTTTCCAGTACTGGTACGTTCAGAAATATATCAAATGACACCAGACTTCATATATATACCTATAATTAAACAAAAGCAAGTAATAGCAATAATATATCATCATGTGGAGCTGAGCCTCCTGCCTCCTCCAAACTAGGATTAGCCTACCACAGATAAATGACGGATCTGGGACTAGTGGCCAGTGTCCCTTTTAACTTTCCCAAGTGCAGACACGGAGAAGGAGTATCTCGAACACTGAAAGCACAGCCAAGAAATATGGGAGAGTCATAATCCTGCCAGGGGAGGAGAATGTGTTTTACTAGAATACGATACCATGGATATGAAACCGTTCTTAGCTTCTGAATACAGTTTCACAGTCAGTGTTCTGAACACTCAGGTCAATGGACAGTGTGAGAGTTCAATTTCCCTAAATGGCTGACCATTCTGGGGGTATTACATGTTTGTAGCAGGGCTGCTACATCAGTTGTGTAATTGTTGACTGACTTTATGCTTTTTTGTCCTAATCTCCCACACTGGACTCTGGCCATTCCCTTGAACACAGTTCCTGGCCTGCGGGACTGAAAAATTGATTTTATGGCTGCTTATGGACTGTCCAGTCCTGAGGTCCTGCAGTGTGTCAGAGGAATGCAAATTAGTTCACCACTGCAGCAACAGACCCTTCTGCCTCGTATTGACTGAGCTACGGAGGGCTCCCTGGGTTGCTCCCCCAGCAGGATCCTTTGTCCCCCATTCTCTAAACACTCCTCCAAGATCATTCAGATATAACATGGCTGTATGGAGGTTGAGCCTAGCAGTCATGAAAGATTATTAAGATTTATGTTTCACAAAATCTCTTTCCAAATGTGTTGATCAGCATGAAAAATAAAAAAAGGCATGGGGAATCAGAAACATTTAGTTATTGACTGATTGGTCTTGTTCACTTTTGAATTGATTGATTTATACTGACTTATTTTGCAGTATGTTATTGATTTGTGTCTAAGTAAACATTGTCTTCTTTGCAGTACTTCACAAAATATTTATGTGATTTAGTAACAATATTTAATTAAAAGACTTTATCCTAATTTCATCCTTGCAAAAGTGAGTGTCTAGTCACTTTACAGAAGGCATGGAGACAATCACATGTATACTACCGTTCAAAAGTTTTGGGTCACTTAGAAATGTCCTTTTTTAATAAAGAAAAACACATTGTCTGTCCATTAAAATAACATAAAGTTAAACAGAAATGCAGTGTAGACATTGTTTATGTTAGTAAATGACCATTGTAGCTGGAAATGGCTGATTATTTTATGGAATATCTTCATAGGCGTACAGAGACCCATTACCAGCCACCATCACTCCTGTATTCCAATGGAACATAATCCAATTTCATAATTTTAAAAGGCTAATTGATCACTAGAAACCCCTTTTGGGTGTTTGGGTGTTTTTGTGATTTTACATACATCCTACAGTAACAAACTAATGTATTAAAATAATTTTTACCTAAGACCTTCATAAACACAACTAAATGATTATGTTTGCGTATATATGAAATGTATTATTACACTGTTAGAACATTGCAGTCAAAATGTTGTAGTAAAAACATTTGTTTAATTTTTTTTGTGTAGTGTGGCACACATAGGTCTCATGATAAGAGCGTGCCCCCCTATGTAAATCAAATACTAGTCAAATTGATTCTTTCTGTTGCCTGCGCAACAGTGTCATTGTCATGGAAGAAGTTGACCGAGTTTTGAAATCAGTGGAATGCCCGGTGGAAGCAGAGAGATGATTGCCAAATTTGGAGAGTCCTAAAAGAGAACGCAGAAAGACTGTTGTAACATCAGTCTCCGGATTACATCTTTAAACTAACGGGAAACCATGGCATCCAGAAGGAGAAGCGTTCAACACGTACTATATACCGGTAAGAGTTGAGCTACATTTTCAGATATTATACGTTTCTAATTTTGTCAGAAAGTCATTTTGATTGCAAGTTGAGAGTACTGTTAGCTTGCTAGCTATAATTAGTAGGCTGGCTCACTAGCTAACGTTACGTGTTTGATCTGTGTAGGAGCTCTAGAAAGAGGTCACCGTTCCCGAGTTGGAATTCCAAGGTGGATGACTGTAGAAATCAATTTTTCCCAGTAAGAGTTGTTTTTCCTCCAAGTTCCCAGTTGTTTGGAATATGGCATTAGAGTTGGGATTATGGTTTTATTATTATCTGTTTAGCTAGCTAGCTACATGTATAAACAAAAGACTCCGCTATACAAGTAACCATTTCACTGTACCGTTTACACCTTCTGTTTCCTGTGCATGTGACAAATAAACTTTGATTTGATTTGATATAGTGTGTGTTTATCAGAGACAGTATTGTGAAGAACAACATGACCTGCACCAAAATCATATTTGGATACAGGCCAAGGACTAGATAAAGTTAATTTTTAACTCTACTTTTTTCTACTACTTTCACCACATTTAGTCTTGTTTGTTTACTATGTTGTGAATCCTTAAAGAGACGGGTGGGGCTAAGGCTTAAAACCTCTCTGGGATATGTGGGACGCTAGCGTCCCACCTGGCCAAAAGCCAGGGGAAATGCAGAGCGCCAATTTCAAATAAATTACTATAAAAATCAAACTTTCATGAAATCACACATGTAAGATACCTAATTAAAGCTACACTTGTTGTGAATCCAGCCAACATGTCAGATTTCAAAAAGGCTTTTCGGCAAAAGCAAATGATGCTATTATCTGAGGATAGCACCTCCATAAAACAAAAGAGAGAAAACATATTTCAACCCTGCAGGATCGACACAAAACGCAGAAATAAAAATATAAATCATGCTTTACCTTTGAGGAGCTTCTTCTGTTGGCACTCCAATATGTCCCATAAACATCGCAAATGGTCCTTTATTTGGCGCGTTTGATCCAGAAAAACACCGGTTCCAACATGCGCAATGTGACTACAAAATATCTCAAAAGTTACCTGTAAACTTTGCCAAAACATTTCAAACTACTTTTGTAATACAACTTTAGGTATTTTTTAAAGTAAATAATCAATCAAATTGAAGACGGGATGATCTGTGTTCAATACAGGAAGAAAACAAACTGACGCTACCTTTCTGGTCACGCACCTCTAACAAACAGTACACTTGAAGTGACCCTCGTTTTGAACAGGGCTACTTCTTCATTACACAAAGGAAAAACCTCAACCAATGTCTAGACTGATGACATCCAGTGGAAGCGGTAGGAACAGCAAGAAGGTCCCTTAGAATCCTGGATTCCCAATGAAAACCATTGAAAAGAGAGTGACCTCCCCAAAAAAATCTGAATGGTTTGTCCTCTGGTTTTTGCCAGCTACATAAGTTCTGTTATACTCACAGACATGATTCAAACAGTTGTAGAAACTTCAGAGTGTTTTCTATCCAAATACTAATAATATGCATATATTCTCTTCTGGGGATGAGTAGCAGGCAGTTGAATTTGGGCATGCATTTCATCCGGACGTGAAAATACTGCCCCATGTCACCAAGAAGTTAAGAGCATGTCAATGATACTGAATGGGTGTAGACAAATATGAGCTCTCCAGTAGGTGTACCAAAACAGTCACGGTCCATTTTCTCAAAAGTGTGATTACAAGTTTATCAACTTTCAAAGGAGAATTACTTTCTCATTGTTCCCCAACTGCAGTGTATGATATACGATTTTCTCGCTCGGAGTCTCTACTTTTATCCAATGAAAAAAAATGTTTTTCAATGTTGCTGCATTAGACCGAATCCAGGTGGTGGCTCACATATTTGGTCTATGTTGCTATTTCCAAAGCACCTCTCTGCTAATTCTGTTTGAAAAAATGCAGCATAGCAAATCCAGAGCTCCAATAACAACACATTTTATGAAAAATGCAAACGTGGGCCAATCTTTGCAAAAAATGTATTTTATTTGTTTAACAGAATATAAAAGTTGCACACCCTCAATGACCCTGCCTACCCTGTTTGTTATTACCAACGTGGTGATAGAGTTTTGTTGTGTGATCCACCTCAAACCGTCAATGCATAGACCATGAAACAAAATTGTGTTGATGTTGAAAGTAAATATTAATTTCACATAACCATTACCTGCTTCATTCATGACAAGAAAACTAACTGGAACAAGCTAGCTAGCCAAGTTTCTAGTTAGTTAGTTAGCAAGTATACTAGCAAGTTAGCTTATATTAACCGGTAATACAAAATACGCCTAAATGTTTTAAAACATTATCTGATGCCTTGAGGCTTGAAAGGGGGTAAAACAAAATTCCCTGAATGGATTTCTGGAAACACTTTTCCTTGTGTACATTAATTAATATGTAACTAAATAGTAATACATGTATTTTTAACATAGTAGTTACATGTAATTACACTGTCAAAAGGGTTTAGTGATATAGCTCATTACACAAGTGGAACAAGGATATGTAATTAATTCCACATGTGTAATTACTCATGATTTATGTTTATGTAATTACAAGAGGCCTTGTTCCAAACGTAACTAGCATGTTCTGTAATTACACTTTTGTTAACGATGCATCCTAAAATGTAACCTTGTTACATGTAAATACATATGTCACAACCACCAAAACAAGCTTGGGTAGTACTCTGTTGTAACAATGCACATCCTATCATTAACTACAGCTTCAGTTATCTTATTTCCATATTATTTGGCTTAAAGGATGTACTGAATTAAATGTAAGAGCAATGTGTTTACAATCGATATGCATGTAACTATAATGTACCTACCTTGGAGCAAGCAACTTAATGTAAAGTGAAACACATAATGGTATAACCTTTGTAAACACTATGTACTTGCCTCTGAAAATGGATTTGGGGTTTAGTTCCCTTGCTTCAAAGATGTGATGTAAGTGAAATGTTGTTCAAAATAATGTAATATATAATGTTAATGTAGGTACTCGTGAGTAAGCAACTTCAAGTAAAGTGAAACACAGTAGTTTTTATTACAATCATTGGAAAAATACTCTTCAATGTAGAATAACTGTTGTTACAGCAGCTAAAAGTGTAATTACAACATACTTTTAATGCAGTTACATATTTCACAGAATATATCAACATGTCAGTTATTATAATGTCGTTATAAAGAAAAGTATAGTAACTCCAATGTTTCTACACAGGAACAAGCAACTTAATGTAAAGTGAAACACAGTGTGTATTACTCATGCAATTACTATGTAGTTACTATGTTACAATGATGGCTGACACAGACAGTTGTTATAAAAAAAGTATTGTAAATATAATGTTTCTGAGCAAGAACAAGCAACTTGATGTAATTTGAAACACATTTAATTTACTCATGTAATTAATATGTATTTAATATGTTACAAGGAGTTTTTGACTATAGTAGGTGAAGTTTGGTAATACATTTTCTTGAGGGTTGACGCATAGCTTGTCGATCGGACAGTGATATGTTTGTAAGCATTGGAATTCAGAGTCTCCCGTTTAACGTATCAAAACATTTTACATGGAGTGACCTAAAAAACGTGTTTATAATCCTGTCAAAAGAATGAAAAACATTAATTTGCTTTTGGATCGTAATTTCAAAGATATTGTATTGGTTGATATAAATTAAAAGTTGAGATTCTGCTGTTTTTGGCAAAATAGAGTTTGCAGGGGTTGCGTGCATTCAAAGGGCCGCTATTTAAATAGATGTGGCAAAGTACACGGCACCGTGTACTGCTAGCTTCATTTCCTCCGGGGGGTGCATATCTGTCAGCCCTGTGCCGAGCTGATCTGGCACCTTCGATCCTCACCAAGGAGAGAGAGTCATGACAATGCTAAGAGTGAAAATCTTACAGCTGATTCACTAATATTCGGTCTTTGAAGAGTTGAGAGAGCACTCCTTTCATATTTTCTTTACCCAACCAGTACATCCACTCAATGAAATGGGGATGCTTCTTTAAACTTTTTTTGGTCTGATTGCCCTTTAGCCTCCAGACCTCCAGACCAAAAATCCCAGTGGCTAGATGTGCCAAGCTTGCCAATTGCTGCAAAAGGTGGCTCTACAAAGTCTTGACTTTGGGGGGGGGGGGTGAATAGTTATGCACACTCAGGTTTTCTGTTTTTTTGTGTTATTTTTTGCTTTTTTCACAATAAAAAATATTTTGCATCTTCAGAGTGGTAGGCATGTTGTGTAAATCAAATTATACAAATCCCCCCTAAAGTCTATTATAATTCAAGGTTGTAAGGCAACCATATAGGAAAAATGCCAAGGGGTATGAATACTTTCGCAAGCCACTTACCTGTGGGAAACACTGGTCGGGATGGGTGGCGAAGCAAGCTAAATGTTGAACTACTTTAAGCTGTCCAGTAAATAATGCGTGAAATATCCCAAAAGCCTGACTATTAAAAATAACCTTTTTGTATAGATTTTGTAAGGGATCAAACAAACATTTCCTCAGAGTGAATATAGGTAAACAAAGCTGGTGCCTTTTTCAGGGTCACAATTGCTCGTAATTTTGTGTTGACCGACAACTGTAACAATCACAAAACACCGCTCACCTTTCTCAGGCTTTTTTTCATCCTTTTCAGGATCCTTGAGCTCCATGCAACGCCATCTATAATATCAACTTTCCTCAAGAGTACCCCCTGTGCAAATCTGCAATTTTGCAACAAAGAAATTAACAAATCAGATCAATTGTATATGACAATAGAAACGTACATTTGTCTTCCATAAATGAAACCCAAAATCATGAATAGGCCCCAGACTCAATTCATTAACCTACCAATGAAGAAATGTTACACAATCCATAAGTGGAACAAGCATTTCGCTACACCCGCAATAACATCTGTTAAACACATGTATGTGACGAATAAAATTTGATTTGATTTCGAGAATGGCTAAACATTGAATCCTTCCGGATGGAGCAGGAGGGAGTCTGATGTTGCCTTCTCTTGTTTTGACAAATCCTGCAAGGAAACATGTACATTTAACTCAGACACAGGTGCGTCTTTTAGAGACTGACACTAAGTGATAACTGAAATGGAACGTAGGCTCAGTAATCCTACTACATTCAATTCCATTCCACTATGATTATCAATAAAATGTTTCCGTAGCAGTAGGAATACATCCACATTGTTGGAAATAGGAGAACAAAAGCTTTCCACGCAGACGTGAAACCATCAGTGGTAGGCTGCAGGCCAAAGGTAGACCAGAAGGGTATGCATCTCCTAAGCTCTTCACTCGCTCTACATGGGCTTGCAGTCCAGTGTCCAGAGTTGGAATGCAAGGGCTTGCAACCTAGTAGAAAGACTGGAAATCAAATCTCTCGAGCAGGACATACACTATTATTAAGGACACTGGCCACTGGAAAGCTTTGATTATTATCTTCAAAGGAGGCTGGTGGGAGGAGCTATAGGAGGACGGACTCATTGTAATGGCTGCAATAAAATAAATGGAACGGTATTAAACATATAGAAACCACATGTTTTACTCTGTTCCATTTATACCATTCCAGCCATTGCAATGAGACCGTCCCACCAGCCTCCACTGGTCAACGTCAGCCCGGCCTAGCAGTGTACATGCTTAGAACCTCATCATTAAGCTTGAGGCCCTGGGTTCTGGTCTTCCTGATGGGCTGCCCCCAGGTGGTGAGGGTAGGAAAAAACATCTCCACTTTGCTGATTCTCATTACTGGGGCCCCACAAGGGTGTGTGCTCAGCCCCCTCCTGTAGTCCCTGTTGACTACAGTGGTGGGCTTGATTACCAACAACTACGAGACAGGCTACAGTGAGGAGGTGAGGGTACTCGGAGTGTGGTGTCAGGAAAACAACCTCTCACTCAATGTCAACAAAATAAAGGAGATGATCGTGGTCTTCAGGAAACAGCAGAGGGAGCAGTGCCCTATACACATTGATGGACAGCAGTGGAGTAGGTGGAAAGTTCCTCGGCATACACATCACGGACAAACTAAAATGGTCCACCCACACAGACAGTGTGGTGAAGAAGGTGCAACAGCGCCTCTTCAACCTCAGGAGGCTGAAGAAATTTGGCTTGTTACTTACAACCCTCACAAACGTTTACAGATGCACAATTGAGAGCATCCTGTCGGGCTGTATCACCGCCTGGTATGGCAACTGCAATGCCCACAACCGCAAGGCTCTCCAGAGTGTGGTGCAGTCTGCATCACCGGGGGCAAACTACCTGCCCTCCAGGACACCTACAGCACCCTCCAGGACACCTACAGCACCCGATGTCACAGGAAGGTCATAAAGATAACATCCAGAAGGCGAGGTCAGTACAGGTGCATCAAAGCTGGGACTGAGAGAGTGATTAACAGCTTATATCTCAAGCCCATCAGAGCCATAGCTGGTTGGGAAGGGTGGGGGCGATGACGTCAAAGTTGGGGGAATTTTCTAAGGAGGGAGAGAGAGTTTGGAAGAATGGCTGCCCTGTGAGTTCTGCTTTACATACAGACATAATTCGAACGGTTTTAGAAACTTTAGAGTGTTTTCTATTCAATAATAATTATTATATGCATATATTAGCAATTTTTGACAGTTTTTTTTTTAGTTTACTTTGGGCACACCATTCATCCAAAAGGGGGCAGTATTTCCCATAGCCCTAACTGGTTTTAAAGGCTCGTAAGTAAGCATTTCACTGTAAGGTTCACTGTAACATTTCACTATAAGCTGTTGTATTCAGCGCATCTGTCTAATAAAATTGGTTTTGATTTGAATTGTTAGATATTACTGCACTGTTGGAGCTAGGAACACAATCATTTCACTACAACCGCAATAGCAATTGCTAAATATGTGTATGCGGCCAATAACATTTGATTTGAGTTTCGCAAGCCAATGCTAACTAGCATCAGTGCAATGACTGGAAGTCTACAGGTATGGTGGCATATGTTCACGAAACTACCTCTAATTTCCTTCATGTTACACGCAGAGACATGTATATTGTATGGACGAGTTCATCTAACTGGGTAAATAGATAGCTGTAATACAGATCTTCCGCTGTCCAGATTAAATCTAGGCTTAAATTTCATAAATTAGCTAAACATCGTGAGTAACTCTTTCTTGCACAGTAGGTGTTCAAGATCTTCTACAAAATAATTTTGATGATTGACAAAAAAATAAAAATATGTCTATGAAGTAAACCCTAACCAGACAAATGTATCAAATATTGCACATTTGTAACATCAATCCAGATGATCGGTTATTCAAGCTATTTTGTGATGCTGGATGAAACACGATTAAATCTGAAAAATCCAATAGTTCCTAACGCTCTACCTGATTAAATCTGAAAAATCCAATAGTTCCTAACGCTCTACCTGATTAAATCTGAAAAATCCAATAGTTCCTAACGCTCTACCTGATTAAATCTGAAAAATCCAATAGTTCCTAACGCTCTATAATATTATAATGAATTTATCTCTGAACATATTTAGTTTCCTTTGCAGATTACAGCTCAATTTTCTGACAGGGATTTTTAAGAAACATTGTAGATTAGGGTTAAACCATATATCATAGATGAAAGGGGGTGATTTGAGAACTGTGTGGGTGTTTGGGGTTTTGTGGGTATCAAGACCGCCAACGGCAGTTTGTGACAGCAAAACTACATCCATATTAGGACATTTTGTCATCTTAAATTGAAAGAACACACTTTTATGACAGCTAACAAATAAAAATGGAGTAAAACTGGCAGTGCTTGGTAAGTTTTATTTTTACTTTCTCTTAGCAGGGAGTTCCTTTGAGATTTAGATATATTAAACAAGGGAGCCCTGCATGTACATACACAATTTATGAATACAACATAATACATATTCACAAGATGATTACAAAACATACTCAATAGGAAAAATCACATTCCTCAGCAAATAGGTTCCCATTCAACAATGTGAACTGCAGTAGCTTTGGTTCAAGAGTAAAGCTTGCAAGGTCCCCTGGTTTTGGTGTCGAAGTGGGAAACTTTGTGGTTACACCAAAAACCTCAGTCAGGTACCTGGCATGCTGACTGCAGGAATGTCCACCAGAACTGTTGCCATGGAATTGAATGTTCATTTCTCGACCATAAGCCGCCTCGAACGTTGTTTTAGAGAATTTGGCAGTACGTCCAACCGGCCTCTCAACCGCAGAACACTTGTAACCACGCAAGCCCAGGACCTCCACATCTGGCTTCTTCACCTGCGGGAGCCAACCGGACAGCTAACGAAACTGTGAGTTTGCACAACCAAAGCCTGCATACTCACCAGACATGTCACCCATTGAGCACGTTTGAGATTCTCTGGATCGACATGTACCAGTTCCCATCAATATCCAGCAACTACGCACAGCCATTGAAGAGGAGTGGGATAACATTCCATTGGCCACATTCAACAGCCTGATCAACTTCATGCAAAGGAGATGTGTCGCGCTGCATGAAGCAAATGGTGGTCACACCAGATACTGACTGGTTTTCTGATTCTCGCCCCTAAGGTATCTGTGACCAGTCATGTGAAATCCATAGATTAGGGACTAATGAATTTATGACTGATTTACTTATATCAACTATAACTCAGTAAACTCTTTAAAATTGTTACATGTTGCATTAATATTTTTGTACAGTGTATATAGAACTCTGTAGATCATTCCGTACATGGGCTCCCCCCAAAAAAGGCTATCATGGAGAATCAATTGGATAGGACTTTGTTGTTTTTTATTCTCCTCTTTTAGTTTTAGTTTGGAGTTGTGGATCTAAACCCGCTCCTTCAAAGGCATATTTCTATGTTTACAGTGAGCCTAACTGTAGATGGATCAAATGCGACAACCAAAACTTTGCATATTTACACTTGAACAATAGACTTTCTGCAATATGCTATTTGGAATGTTTGCTGGGTCAAATTAAGAACCTTCATAAAGGGTTGGTTTACTGCGAAAAATGTGCAAAGGAAACATAATTTCTCCAACTGAATAAGGTATTGTAGCACGGATGAGCCCTGTTTCTAGTACAGTTAACCAGCTTCATCTGGAGAGGTGCTTATGTGTTCAGACAAGTTGGGCCATGCGCTCCCTTAGGAGGCTGAGCACTCTGGATGACAACCAAAGGCCCAGCATTTCGCAACTACCCCTCACAACTTCATAAGCCTTCAAAGTGCATATGCTTTGCGTCACAAGTGCATTTTATGTCTTGGTGCATCATACACTAGTGGGCCACTAGTTTAAATTTGACATGCCCTATTGACATGTATGTTCGAAAGTGTAAGTTAGTCTAGTGAGTTATGGTTTGCCATGTTTTCCAAATTTGCTCATTTCAAAATGAGCCTAACCTTGCCCCCCTTCCCCCACCAAAAGGACCACACTGGAAATAAGCTTTTAAGCTTTGTGTTATCCTTGATGATTTTCTTAAATTGCATGTGGAGGAGTCAACGGCGGGAGCGCCCTTATGTATTTAAAAAATGGTCTAATAAATTCAATCAATCTCTTCATTACTTGCTTACACAGAATGCAGTAATCACCACATCATTCCATTAATTTTGTATTGATTAAACTAATACTGTCAGGCTATTGAAACTCAAAACTTAACATTATATCTCTCATAACTATGGATCTATAAGCTTTTGGTCAGTTAGGTTTTTTCTGCATTGACTGGGTTAGATGTGTGGAGTTGGAATAACACTTTATCCATACTATGTATCCAGCTTGCTAACTAATGTTTGATTATCAAAAGGGATTTTGCCATTATCCTGGGGTAGAGAATAGCACTGCCCACATAACTCAGATGTTTGAGTGCAAAAATGCAAACAGAAGACACACTGTATGTGATGTCCAGATTTTTCTCACATATTTATGCATTCTAAGTTCTGTGTAGGGGAATTTCTGGTAGAATGCATCAAATCTGTAAGAAAATTCTGGACATCGCTTATGTGTGTGTGTGTTTGCAGTGCTGTCAAATACAACTAAGGAAGGTGAAATAAAGATGTCTCTCTCAATGAGCTGTTTACAATTAAATGGACTTTGATATATTGTATGGATACAATGCTGGACAAGGCCTTGTCATGTTTTTTTTTACATCACTTTTAAGGAGCAATGTGTTCCAGAATAATTCTGGTCATGAAAGCGTGGCCATATACAGTGAGGGAAAAAATTATTTGATCCCCTGCTGATTTTGTAAGTTTGCCCACTGACAAAGAAATGATCAGTCTATAATTTTAATAGTAGGTTTATTTGAACAGTGAGAGCCAGAATAACAACAACAAAAATCCAGAAAAACACTATCAAAAATGTTATATATTTGATTTGCATTTTAATGAGTGAAATAAATATTTGACCCCTCTGCAAAACATGACTTAGTACTTGGTGGCAAAACCCTTGTTGGCAATCACAGAAATTGGCCACCAGGTTTGCACACGTCAGGAGGGATTTTGTCCCACTCCACCTTACGGATCTTCTCCAAGTCATTAACTTCTTGAAACTCCCCAACCCGGATCCGGGTTTGTGACTAAAGCCTCAGGCTCATTAGCATAACGCAACGTTAACGATTTCTGAAAATCGCAAATAAAATTAAAATAATGCGTTTGCTCTCAAGCTTAGCCTTTTCTTAACAACACTGTCATCTCAGATTTTCAAAATATGCTTTTGAACCATAGAAATTGACTAATTTGTGTAAGAGTATGCAAAGCTAGCATAGCATTTTGTGTAGCATGTAGCACGCAACATTTTCACAAAAACCAGATAACCAAATAAATAAAATCATTTACCTTTGAAAAGCTTCTGATGTTTTCAATGAGGAGAGTCTCAGTCACATACCAAATGCGCAGTGTTTCCTGAAAGCGTCTGTGTGTAGGAGAAATCGTTCCGTTTTCTACATTGCGTCTGGCTACCGAAACGAACCGAAAATGCAGTCACCTACAACGTGAAACTTTTTCCGGATTAACTACATAATATCGACCGAAACATGGCAAACGTTGTTTGGAATCAATCCTCAAGGTGTTTTTTCACATATCTCTTCATTGACATGCAGTTCGTGGAAGCTTGCTTTCCTCTCTGTGTCCCATGGAAAAATACTGGCAGGTGACTTTTGTGCACCAATTTCGGCGCAGGACACCGGGCGGACACGTGGTAAATGTGGTCTGTTATGGTCAATCTTCCAATGATCTGCCCACAAATACGTCACAATGCTGCAGACACCTTGGGGAAACGACAGAAAGGGCAGGCTCGTTCCTCTTGCGTTCACAGCCATATAAGGAGATAATGAAAAACAGAGCCTCAAAAATCCTTGTCATTTCCTGGATGCCATCTCATCTTGGTTTTGCCTGAAGCTCACGTTTTAGGGCACGCACAGAGAAGATCTTTGTATTTCTGGACACGTCAGAGTGTTTTCTTTCGAACGGTAGCAATTATATGCATAGTCGAGCATCTTTTTGTGACAAAATATCTTGTTTAAAACGGGAACGTTTTTCATCCAAAAATGAAATTGCGCCCCCAGAGCATCAACAGGTTAAGGTTTCGAGGCTGACGTTTGGCAACTCGAACCTTCACCTCCCTCCACATATTTTCTATGGGATTAAGGTCTGGAGACTGGCTAGGCCATTCCAGGACCTTAATGTGCTTCTTCTTGAGCCACTCCTTTGTTGCCTTGGCTGTGTGTTTTGGGTCATTGTCATGCTGGAATACCCATCCACAACCCATTATCAATGCCCTGGCTGAAGGAAGGAGGTTCTCACCCAATATTTGACGGTACATGGCCCCGTCCATCGTCTCTTTGATGCTGTGAAGTTATCCTGTCCCCTTAGCAGAAAAATACCCCCCAAGCAGGAGGTGAGGAGGAGGTGTGATCTTGCATGGAGCCCCAGGCCGAGGGAGATTGACAGTTCTTTTGTGTTTCTTCCATTTGCGAATAATCGCACCAACTGGTGTCACCTTCTCACCAAGCTGCTTGGCGATGGTCTTGTAGCCCATTCCAGCCTTGTGTAGGTCTACAATCTTGTCCCTGACATCCTTGGAGAGCTCTTTGGTCTTGGCCATGGTGGAGAGTTTGGAATCTGATTGATTGTTTGCTTCTGTGGACAGGTGTCTTTTATACAGGTAACAAGCCCTTTAAGAGTGTGCTCCTAATCTCAGCTCGTTACCTGTATAAAAGACACCACTGGGAGCCAGAAATCTTAATGATTGAGAAGGGGTCAAATACTTATTTCCCTCATTAAAATGCAAATCAATTTATAACATTTTCACATGCGTTTTTCTGGATTTTTTTGTTGTTATTCTGTCTCTCAATGTTCAAATAAACCTACCATTAAAATTGTAGACTGATAATTTCTTTGTCAGTGGGCAAGCGTACAAAGTCAGCAGGGGATCAAATACCTTTTTCCCTCACTGTAGGCTAGGTGGAAAATCAATGGGATTCAAATTTTCTCTGTTCACTTCAAAGGACAGCATGTATTTAGTCAGAATGAATTGCAGAGAAAGGTAAATCACCTTTACAGTTGAATAACAACATCATCTTAAAAGTGAAACCAAGTTGAAAGGAGCTTTATAGAAGTATATCTGAACACAAATTGTGATAATGGTACAGTGGCTTGCGAAAGTATTCACCCCCCTTGGCAATTTTTCCTATTTTGTTGCCTTACAACCTGGAATTAAAATGGATTTGGGGGGGGGGTTGTATCATTTGATTTAAACAACATGTCTACCATTTTGAAGATGCAAAATATATTTTGGTGTGAAACAAACAAGAAATAAGACAAAAAGCATAAAACTTGAGTGTGCATAACTATTCACCCCCACAAAGTCAGTAATTTGTAGAGCCACCTTTTGCAGCAATTACAGCTGCAAGTATCTTGGGGTATGTCTCTATGAACTCTCTATAAGCTTCAGCTCCTTCAAGTCAGATGGGTTCCGCTGGTGTACAACAATCTTTAAGTCATACCACAGATTCTCAATTGGGTTGAGGTCTGGGCTTTTACTAGGCCATACCAAGACATTTAAATGTTTCCCCTTAAACCACTTGCGTGTTTCTTTAGCAGTATGCTTAGGGTTAATGTCCTGCTGCAAGGTGAACCTCCGTCCCAGTCTCAAATCTCTGGAAGAGTGAAACAGATTTCCCTCAAGATTTTCCTGTATTTAGCACCAGCCATCATTCCTTCAATTCTGACCAGTTCCCCAGTCCCTGCTGATGAAAAACATCCACACAGCATGATGATGCCACCACCATAATTCACTGTGGGGATGGTATTCTCAGGGTGATGCAAGGTGTTGTGTTTGCGCCAGACATAGTGTTTTCCTTGATGTCCAAAAAGCTCAATTGTAGTCTCATCTGACCAGAGGACCTTCTTCCATATGTTTGGGGAGTCTCCCACGTGCCTTTTCGTGAATACCAAACATGTTTTCATTTTTTTTTCTGGTCACTCTTCCATAAAGCCCAGCTCTGTGGAGTGTACGGCTTAAAGTGGTCCTATGGACGATACGCCCATCTCCGCTGTAGAGCTTTGCAGGTCTTTTCTTTGTTGCCTATGTGATTAATGCCCTCCTTGCCTGTGCCATGAGTTTTGGTGGGCGGCCCTCTCGGCGGGTTTGTTGTGGTGCCATATTATTTCTATTTTTAATAATGGGTTTAAATGGTGCTCAGTGGGATATTTTTTTATAGCCCAACCCTGATCTCTACTACTCCACAACTTAGTCCCTGACCTGTTTGGAGAGCTCCTTGGTCTTCATGGTGCCGCTTGCTTGGTGGTGCCCCTTGCTTAGTGGTGTTGCAGACTTTGGGGCCTTTCAGAACAGGTGTATATATACTGAGATCATGTGACGGGTCTTGTGACACTTAGGTTGTGGACTTGTATGTGACTTCTGAAGGTAATTGGTTGCACCAGATCTTATTTAGGGGCTTCATAGCAAAGGTGGTGAATACATATGTATGCACCACTTTTCCATTTTTGTATTTTTATTTTTTGAAGCAAGTATTTTTTTAAATTTCACTTCACCAATTTGGACTATTTTGTGTATGTGCATTACATGAAATCCAAATCAAATCTATTTAAATTACATGATGTATGTCACGCCCTGACTGTAGACCGTATTTTTTGTTTGGTCAGGGTGTGATGTGGGTGGGTATTCTATGTTGTATGTCTAGGTGTTTCTATGTTTAGGCCTGGTATGGTTCCCAATCAGAGGCAGCTGGTTATCGTTGTCTCTGATTGAGAACCGTACTGAGGCAGCCAGTTTTCCCACTATGGCTGTGGGTAGTTGTTTTCTGTTTTGTGTGTATCACCTGAAATAACTGTTTCGTTCTCGTTATTCCTCGTTGTTATTTTGTTTAGTGTTCAGTTTTGATTAAATTTACAATACTTACCACGCTGCACCTTGGTCCTCTCTTTCTTCCACCTACGACGACTGTTACAAAATAGGAAAAACGCCAAGGGGGTAAATAGTTTTTTAGTCGAAAGAGTAATATGAATGCTGAAACATTTTTTGGGAGGGAAATACTTCCAACTTTATCATAGACTATTATAATATACAGTGCCTTCAGAATAGTATTCACACCCCATGACTTTTTCCGAATTTTGGAAATAAACTGGTCTGCACACACTAACCCATAATGTCAAAGTGGAAATATGTCTTTAGAAATGTTTGCAAAATAATACAAATATAAAACCTGAAATGTCTTGAGTCAATTAGTGTTCGAGCCCTTTGTTATGGCAAGCCCAAATAAGTTATTTTGAATCACTACCTCATCTCTGTACCCCGTACATACAATTATATGTAAGATCCCTCAGTTTATCAGTGAGTTTCAAACACAGATGCAACCACAAAGACCGGGGAGGTTGTCCAATGCCTCGCAAAGAACACCTATTGGCAAAAAAGCAGATATTGAATATCCATTTGAGCATGGTAAAGTTATTCATTACTTGTTGGATAGTCTATCAATACACTCATTCCCTACAAAGATACAGGTGTCCTTCCCAACTCAGTTGCCAGAGAGAAAGGAATCTGCTAAGGGATTTCACCATGAGACCAATGATGACTTTAAAACAGTTGCTTAGTTTAATGGCTGTGATAGGAGAAAACTGAAGATAGATCAACAACATTGTAGTTGCTTCACAATACTAACCTAATTGACAGAGTGAAAAGAAGGAAGCCTGTACAGAATAAGAATATTCCAAAACATGCATCTTATTTGCAATAAGGTACTAAGATAATGCTGCAAAAAAATGTGGGAAAGTGTTATGTTTGGGGCAAATCCAATACAACACATTACTGAGTGCCACTCTCCATATTTTCAAGCAGAGTGGTGGCTGCATCATGTTTTTTATTTCACCTTTATTTTAACAGGGAAGACATATTGAAACCTAAGTCTCTTTTTCAAATGTGCCCTGTTAAATACAACATAACTTTACATATTAAAATACAAAAACACAGTCATGGGAAGCAGAAATAAAACATCACAAATCACCCAGAAAGACACTTACAGTACTCCACAAATATGTCCCCAATGTTTTTTGAATTTTGTTCCAGCAATATGTTGCATTAAAACTAAAAGCAGATTTAGACAGCTTGGGGGAGACCTTAGAAACTTCAAGAGTTAACCAATCCTGTGAGTGAACAGGTTAGGCAACTCAGGTGTATATGCTTCAAAAGCAAAATTAGACAAGGGCAGAAGTTAATGAAGTTGGGCCTTGTAAACAAAAATGGAGTAATGTAGAGATCTATGGGTCTTTTGGCGAAATCCAGCCAACCTTTTTGATACAGGATGCAATGTAACATGATAGATGGCATCCAAAGGTTTAAGAGCAGTAGCGGCTACAATTTGATAAATATTACCATAATAAAGAACAGATGAAAAGGTTAACAGAATAATCTGCTTCCTACTGCTTAACCTCTTACATCTATGGGGGCGCTATTTCATTTTTGGATGAAAAACGTTCCCGTTTTAAACAAGATATTCTGTCACAAAAAGATGCTCGACTATGCATATAATTGATAGCTTTCGAAAGAAAACACTCTGACGTGTCCAAAACTACCAAGATATTCTCTGTGCGTGCCCTAGAACGTGAGCTTCAGGCAAAACCAAGATGAGATGGCATCCAGGAAATGAGCAGGATTTTTGAGGCTCTGTTTTCCATTGTCTCCTTATATGGCTGTGAATGCGAGAGGAATGAGCCTGCCCTTTCTGTCGTTTCCCCAAGGTGTCTGCAGCATTGTGACGTATTTGTAGGCAGATCATTGGAAGATTGACCATAAGAGACCACATTTACCAGGTGTCCGCCCGGTGTCCTGCGCCGAAATTGGTGCGCAAAAGTCACCTGCCAGTATTTTTCCATGGGATACAGAGAGGAAAGCAAGCTTCCACGAACTGCATATCAATGAAGAGATATGTGAAAAAACACCTTGAGGATTGATTCCAAACAACGTTTGCCATGTTTCGGTCGATATTATGTAGTTAATCCGGAAAAAGTTTTACGTTGTAGGTGACAGAATTTTCGGTTCGTTTCGGTAGCCAGACGCAATGTAGAAAACGGAACGATTTCTCCTACACACAAACGCTTTCAGGAAAAACTGCGCATTTGGTATGTAACTGAGTCTCCTCATTGAAAACATCAGAAGCTCTTCAAAGGTAAATGATTTTATTTATTTGGTTATCTGGTTTTTGTGAAAATGTTGCGTGCTAAATGCTACTCAAAATGCCATGCTAGCTTTGCATACTCTTACACAAATTAGTCAATTTCTATGGTTCAAAAGCATATTTTGAAAATCTGAGATGACAGTGTTGTTAACAAAAAGGCTAAGCTTGAGAGCAGACGCATTATTTTCATTTTATTTGCGATTTTCAAAAATCGTTAACGTTGCGTTATGCTAATGAGCCTGAGGCTTTAGTCACAAACCCGGATCCGGGGTGGGGAGTTTCAAGAAGTTATAGAAAGGCACTATATGTTTCTGTTGAAAAAGCCAACTTTAAATCTTCGCTTTTTAACCAACGCATTTAGATGTTGTTTCAATGTGAAATCCATATTAAACCAAATGCCAAAGTATTTACATGTAAATGTGGGAACACGCTCGATTGGAGAATCATCTAATGAATGAACATGTATGCCACGACTTCTGCCGAAGTCGTTGCCTCTCCTTGTTCGGGCGGTCGACGTCACCGGTCTTCTAGCCATCTATCACCTGTTGTGTATTTAACCCTCTGTTTCCCCTTATATCTTTATCAGAGATTGTTTATTGTCAGTGTAGTGTTTTTTTGTATAGGTGCGTGACGGGTCTCCCGTACCCATATTTGTTTATATTCATTTTTCTTATTAGTGTTATGGAGCATGTTACTTGGACATTTATTAGAAGACTCCATTTTACAATCCGTTTGACTCTCCTGAGTTTGACTTCCCTGCCACCACACACGTCTCTGACAATGTAGTTCATCTGAAACATTCAAAATGTATTTGCTGTTATTATTTTACATTTTTTTTACCCCTTTTTCAACCCAATTGGTAGTTACAGTCTTGTCCCGTCGCTCCAACTCCCGTACGGATTCAAGAGGCGAAGGTCGAGAGGCATTTGTCCTCCTAAACACAACCCCGCCATGCCGCACTGCTTCTTGATGACTGCCTGCTTAACCAGGAAGCCATCCGCACCAATGTGTCAGAGGAAACACCGTACAACTGGCGACTGTGTCAGCATGCATGTGCCTGGCACGCCACAGGAGTTGCTAGAGCGAGATGGGACAAGGACATCCCGGGCCTACAAACACTCCCTAATTGGCGCGATATGCTAATTGTGCGTCGCCTCATGTGTCTCCCTGTCGTGGCCGGCTGCAACACAGCCCGGGATCGAACCCGGATCTGTAGTGATGCCGCAGTGCCTTAGACTGCTGCACCACTCGGTAGGCCCCATCTGAATCATTCTTACGAAAGTTTAAAACAACATGTATTTTGTTTTGCCCGTATTAAGCACACGTTTTAAATCAGCAAGGGATTCCTGCATCGCTCTCAAATCTGACTGTAGTTCTGACACAACCAGATCAACAGTCGGGGCAATATCATACATAATAGTATCATCAAAATATACTGAGCATCCCTTTTGCAGGACCCTGTCTTTCAAAGATAATTTGTAAAAATCCAAATAACTTCACAGATCTTCATAATAAAGGGTTTAAACACTGTTTCTGATGCCTGTCCAATGAACCATAAACAATTAATGAACATGCACCTGTGTAACGGTCATTAAGACGCTAACAGATTACAGATTGTAGGCAATTAAGATCACAGATATGAAAACTTAGGACACTAAAGAGGCCTTTCTACTGAAAACACCAAAAGAGAGATTCCCTGGGTCCCTGCTCATCTGTGTGAACGTGCCTTAGGCATGCTGCAAGGAAGCATGCGACTGCAGAAGTGGCCAGGGCAATAAATGGCAATGTCTGTACTGTGAGATGCCTAAAACAGCACTACAGGGAGACAGGATGGACAGCTGGTTGTCCTCGCAGTGGCAGACCACGTGTAACAACACCTACACAGGATCAGTACATCCGAACATCACACCTGCGGGACAGGTACAGGATGGCAACAACAACTGCAACAAACGCACAATCCCTCCATCAGTGCTCAGGCTGTCCGCAATAGGCTGAGAGAGGCTGGACTGAGGGCTTGTAGGCCTGTTGTAAGGCAGGTCCTCACCAGACATCACCGGCAACAATACCGCCTATGGGCACAAACTCACCGGTGCAGGACTAGACAGGACTGGTAAAAAGTGCTCTTCACTGACGAGTTGCGGTTTTGTCTCACCAGGGGTGATGGTCTGATTCGCGTTTATCGCCGAAGGAATGGGCATTACACCGAGGCATGTCCTCTGGAGCGGGATTGATTTGGAGGTAGAGGGTCGGTCATAGTCTGGGGCGGCGTGTCACAGCATCATCGAACTGAGTCTTTTGTCATTGCAGGCAATCTCAACGCTGTGCGTTACAGGGAAGACATCCCCCTCCCTCATGTGGTACCTTCCTGCAGGCTCATCCGGACATGACCCTCCAGCATGACAATGCCACCAGCCATTATGCTCGTTCTGTGCGTGATTACCTGCAAGTCAGGCATGTCAGTGTTCTGCCATGGCCAGGATCTCAATCCCATTGAGCACGTCTGGGACCTGTTGGATCGGAGGGTGAGGGCTAGGGCCATTCCCCCCAGAAATGTCTGGGAACTTGCAGGTGCCTTGGTGGAAGAGTGGGGTAACATCTTACAGCAACAACTGGCAAATCTGGTGCAGTCCATGAGGAGATGCACTGCAGTACTTAATGCTGCTGGTGGCCACACCAGATACTGACTGTTACTTTTGATTTTGACCCCCACTTTGTTCAGGGACACATTATTCAATTTCTGTTAGTCAAATGTCTGTAGAACTTGTTCAGTTTATGTCTCAGCTGTTGAATCTTGTTATGTTCATACAAACATTTACACATGTTAATTAAGTTTACAGTGAGAGGACGTTGCTTTTATTGCTGAGTTTATACTGTATATGAAGTAAAACATTTTTTTACAGATTTACCATTGGTGTTTACCAGTCATGTTGGCTAGTTCTGTCACTTAAATAATTATTAAACCATGAACAGGCAACAGAGCTCAGGCCTTTCGAGGACAGCATTCAATAAAATAGCATGATCAACAGTATCAAAAGCTTTTAACAGGTCCACGAACAAAGCAGCACATTTCATTTTAGTGTATAAAACATTGACAAGATCATTAAGACCTAAATTGATTGCTGTAATAGTGCTATGCCCAGGCCTAAAACCTGATTGGTTGACATTCAAAATAAATTTCTCAGATAAAAAACACCAAGTGTATATTGCCATATAATTGCATTTTTTACCATAATGAGGCCAGTGTCCGAATTAATTTTTTGTGGCAGTGAGGACAGTTTGACAGTTTTCCAGAATTTATTCAGGCTTCCATTACAATTGGAAAGAGCGGTTACATAATAATCTAATTTTACCTTTCTGAATTGTCTGACACAATGATTCCTCAGTTACATACAAGCTTGCCAGTCCGGGCCTAAGCCTGTGTTCCTGGCTTTGACCCAAGCAGGATCTCTTTTATGAATGACTTCTGATAATTCCTGAGTGTACCAGGCATTTGATCTACCTTTATGTAACAGCTTTCGTCTGGTGAAGGAGAAGCGGACCAAAATGCAGCGTGGTATTTTTAAGACATGTTTAATGACGAAGAAAACGAACAAATACAAAAACAACAAACGGAACGTGAAAACCTATACAGCCTATCTGGTGACAACAAACACAGAGACAGGAACAATCACCACGAGACAGTCAAAGAATATGGCTGCCTAAATATGGTTCCCAATCAGAGACAACGATAAACACCTGCCTCTGATTGAGAACCACTCCAGACAGCCATAGACTATGCTAGACACTCCCAAGACAAAACACACCACAATAAACCCATGTCACACCCCGGCCTGACCAAATAAATGCAGACAAACACAATATATATCGACCAGGGCGTGACAGACCCCCCCCTAAGGTGCGGACTCCCGGACGCACATCAAAACAATAGGGGAGGGTCCGGGTGGGTGTCTGTCCATGGTGGTGGCTCCGGCGCGGAACGTGGACCCCACTCTATCAATGTCTTAGTAGTCCTCACCCAGAACCCCACTGGACTGAGGGACAGCTCGGGACTGAGGGTCAGCTCGGGACTGAGGGGCAGCTCGGGACTGAGGGGTAGCTCGGGACTGAGGGGTAGCTCGGGACTGAGGGGTAGCTCGGGACTGAGGGGAAGCTCGGGACTGAGAGGAAGCCCAGCACTGAGAGGAAGCCCAGCACTGAGAGGAAGATCAGCACTGAGAGGAAGCTCAGGCAAGTATTTGAATCCGGCAGATCCTGGCTGGCTGGCGGTTCTGGCAGATCCTGGCTGACTGGCGGATCTGGAAGAGTCTGGCTGACTGGCGGACTCCGCAGCGCAGGAGAGGAGGAAGGCTCCGGCAGCGCTGGAGAGGCGAGGCGCACTGTAGGCCTGATGCGTGGTGCTGGCACTGGTGGTACTGGACAGAGGACACGCACAGAAGCCTGGTGCGGGGAGCTGCCACCGGAGGGCTGGTGTGTGGAGGTGGCACAGAATGGGCTAGAACGTGAAGGCGTACTGGAGATCTTGAGAGCAGTGCTGGCACAGGACGTGCAAGGCTAGGGTTGTGCACAGGAGGCCTGGTGCGTGAGGCTGGCACCAACTTCACCAGCCGGCTAACACACACCTCAGGACGAGTATGGAGCGCTGACCCAGGTCCCATCAAATCCCCGACATGCTCCATCGGGCGAATTCCATGCAAAAAGCACCAACTCCCTCATTTCTCTCTCCTCCAATTTCCCGATTAACTCCTTCACAGTCTCTGCTTCGCTCACCTCCAACACCGGCTCTGGTTCTGGTCTCCTCCTTGGCTCCTCACGATAACCAGGGAGAGTTGGCTCAGGTCTGACTCCTGACTCTGTCACACTCTCCCTGAGCCCCCCCAATACATTTTTGGGGGTGACTCTCGGGCTTCCTTCCACGCCGCCGTGCTTGCTTCGCCAACCTCATTCTCGCGTAACCTTCTGCACACTGCTCCATCGAATCCCAGGCGGGCTCCGGCACTCTCCCTGGGTCGACCGCCCACCTGTCTATCTCCTCCCAAGTTGTGTAGTCCAGATTTTGTTGCTCCTGCTGCCGCTGTTGCTTCTCCTGCGACTCCTTTTGCTGTTGCCTGTTACCACGCCGCTTGGTCCTGTTGTGGTGGGTATTTCTGTAACGGCTTTCGTCTGGTGAAGGAGAAGCGGACCAAAATGCAGCGTGGTATTTTTGAGACATGTTTAATGACGAAGAAAACGAACAAATACAAAAACAACAAACAGAACGTGAAAACGTATACAGCCTATCTGATGATAACAAACACAGAGACAGGAACAATCACCCACGAGACACTCAAAGAATATGGCTGCCTAAATATGGTTCCCAATCAGAGACAATGATAAACACCTGCCTCTGATTGAGAACCACTCCAGACAGCCATAGACTATGCTAGACACTCCCAAGACAAAACACACCACAATAAACCCATGTCACACCCCGGCCTGACCAAATAAATGCAGACAAACACAATATATATCGACCAGGGCATGACACTTTAACCCTTAATTTTTTGAAGGGAGCATGATTATCCACAATAGTATTGAAGACATCTGCAAATTGGCTTAAGCTAAAGTTTTTTAAATTCCTCTTTGCGATGACACGGCCTTAGATTTTTGTATTCTCACATCTCTAATACAAACAGCTGTGCAATGGTCACACATTTCTTGGGCACACACCAGTAGAAACATATTTCTCTGGTGTATTTGTTAGAACAAGATCAATCAGAGTTGACGTTGAAGGATCTTTAGGGTTGGGCCGTGTAGGCTTAGTCATCAGCTGGATTAGGTTTACGTGACACATGTTGGTTTACGTTACACATGTATTTTATATTGTCTAAAGCCTACATTTCTCAATCATGATTTAGGTCACCCAGGATAATAACTTCTGATTCAGTAAAAGAAGACCACAACAAACTAGATAACTCGTTTAGTGCACAAAGTTAGGACGGTAGACTCCTATAAAATATGGATACATTTTTCCCCAGACAAAGGCTTAACGAGAGAAATGGATTTCATATATTATATTTTTTTATAATTATGGTCACTACCCTGTCTGTCAGCTCTGAACACATTATAACCCTCAATATGAATATCAGTCAAGAATGTCCCCAGAGACCCAAGTTTCAGTAAATACCAGAATGTCCGGATTCGTCTGTATAGCCCAGATCTTATGTGTATGCTTGTAATTTAAGGACTGGGGAGTTAATCGGGATACAAATGAAATGGAATAGACACATGCCAATTCTAGAGGAAAACCTGGTTCAGTCTGCTTTCCACCAGACACTGGGAGATGAATTCACCTATCAGCAAGACAATAACCGAAAACAAAACGACACATCAACACTGGAGTTGCTTACCAAGAAGACAGTGAATATTCCTGAGTAACCGAGTTACAGTTTGTACTTGAATCTATGGCAAGACCTGCAAATGGTTGTCTAGCAAATGGTTGTCAACAACCAATTTGACAGAGCTAGAAGAATTTTGAAAATAATAATGGGCAAATGTTGCACAATCCAGGTGTGGGAAGCTCTTAGAGATTTACCCAGAAAGACTCACAGCTGTAATCGCCAAAAGTTATTCTACAAGTGTGAAAACTAATGTAAATGAGACATTTATGTAATTCATTTTCAATACAATTGCAAAAATGTGACATTGTCATCATGGTGTATTGTGTCTTGATGGGTGAAAAAACAAAAATGTTATCCATTTAGATTTGTGGCTGTAACACAACAAAATATGGATTAAGTCAATGTGTATGAATACTTTTTGAAGGGCACTGTTAACATTGTTGCAATGCAATTGAACGTACAAATTACAACATGTCCGCAAGGCCATGTAAAAGCCACTCAAAATCCACAAAACATTTTTTGGGGAAGGACCCTCGTGTTCATCGTTTTTCTCCTTAATCCCAATTCGATCTCAGTCCATTAATGAATCCTCCTCAGCCCTGTTTAATAGTAGTTCAGACAAGTGATGCGTTACCCTTTTTTTCTCAAACTCTATTCAGGAACTAGGGAGAAAAGTAATTAAGCCGCAATAAATAAATAGGATACACAGTTGTCATAATTATTTTCTCCACATAGCCTGCCACCAAGCTCTCAGTGCTTAATCAAATAAATGGTTTAAACCAAAAAAAACAAGACATGAAAGGCTATTCAAATTTGCATCCATGTACGGTTTCTGTAGACTGTGTAAAATTGCTTTCACCTCCTCTACTGACTCGCTACGTAGGTCATTACTGGCATTCTTTTGTGGAAATATTTTACCCTCTTGTCCCCTCTACCTCAGATGTCAATAAAGAAGTTTAGCAGAGCTGTTAATCAACTTTTAACGAGTAACTTTAAAAAGGGTTTGAATTTGTATAGGTCTTCGTTTTTGATTGGTTTAGGTCTGAGAAACAAAAGATGCATAAGCCGAATCAAACTCCGGATAAATCGAGATTATAGCTGGCGTCTCTGGCAGCAAGGAAAATTAATTTAATTGTTTTCCTATCTCTAATTATTTACCATATCTGCCTCGGTACAGAAGGGCAGAAACACACAGATAATTTACTTTTGTTTTGAATTCTTTGTGTTTATTCCACCAATGAACAGATCTTTGACGACATTGCTAAGATTGTGGGTGGAGTCTTCTTCACATTGACATTAAAAATTAAGTTGGTGGGTCTTGGGGTTTTATTAATGACATCTTATTCAAAAATACTGTTTACCTTCACTTCTGTGGAGTGGTAGGACTTAAATGGTCAAACTAGTGACAAGAACACAGTACGCATGTCTCAGTTGTTTCTCGATAGAACAATATAAATTGACAAAGCAAAATCAAATAAGCATTTTGAAAGGTAACATATCACTCATTGGAAACATCAGTCATGCACTTAATCCGGAAAGTTATATGAGAGTGGAGTTTGGTTTGAAAACATAACATTTTGGAAGCAATAATTTTGGACATAACAACACAACTGTTGAAATGCAGTACCAGTCAAATGTTTGGACACACCTATATATTCTTTTTTTTATTTATTTTTTTACAATTTTCTACATTGTAGAATAATAGTGAAGACATAAAAACTATGAAATAACACACATGGAATCATGTAGTAACAAAAACGTTTTAATCAGGATCAGTGTCGTTGAGCAAACCTAGGCTAATGCGATTAGCATGAGGTTGTAAGTAACAAGAACATTTCCCAGGACATATCTGATTTTGGCAGACAGCTCAAATTCTTGTTAATCTAACTGCACTGTCCAATTTACAGAAACTATTACAACGAAAGAATACCATGCTATTGTTTGAGGAGAGTGCACAGTTTTGAACATGAAAAGTTAATAATAAACAAATTGATACAACATTTTGAACAGAAATACAATGGTTCATTGGATCAGACTGAAACTTTGCACATACATTGCTGTCATCTAATAAATTGCAGCTGGGCTGGAAAAATACATTATGGCCTTTCTCTTGCACTTCAAAGATGATGGTACAAAAAAATACAAAAGAACGGTTGTTTTTTCTTTGTATTATCTTTTACCAGATCTATTGTGTTATATTCTCTTACATTCCTTTTAAATTTCCACAAAGTCAAAGTGTTTCATTTCAAATGGTACCTAGAATATGCATATATTTTCTTCAGGGCCTGGGTTACAGGCAGTTAGATTTGAGTATGTCATTTTAGGAGAAAATTGAAAAAAGTGGGTAGGATCCTTAAGATTAAACTAATTAAAATATATTTTATATTTTAGTTTCTTGAAAGTAGCCACCCTTTGCCTCAATGACAGCTTTGCACACTCATGGCATTCTCTCAACCTGCTTCACCTGGAATGATTTTCCAACCGTCTTAAAGGTGTTCCCACATATGCTGAGCACTTGTTGGCTGCTTTACCTTCACACTGCGGTCCAACTCCTCCCAAACCATCTTACATGGGTTGAGGTCGGGTGATTGTGGAGGCCAGGTCAAATGACGAGGCACTACATCACTCTCCTTCTTGGTCAAATAGCCCTTACTCAGCCTGGAGGTGTGTTGGGTCATTGTCCTGTTGAAAAACAAATGATAGTCCCACTAAGCGCAAACCAGATCAGATGGCGTATCGCTGCAGAATGCAGTGGTAGCCATGCTGGTTAAGTGTGCCTTGAATTCTAAATAAATCACTGACAGTGTCTGCAGCAAAGCACCCCCACACCGTCACACCTCCTTCTCCATGCTTCACAGTGGGAACCACACATGCTGAGATCATTCATTTACCTACTCTGCGACTCATGAAGGCCTGATTCACGCAGTCTCCTGTGAACAATTGATGTTGAGATGTGTCTGTTACTTGAACTCTGTGAGCATTTATTTGGGCTGCATTTTCTGAAGCTGGTAACTCTCATGAACTTATCCTCTGCAGCAGAGGTAACTCTGGGTCTTCCTTTCTTGTGCAGTCCTCATGAGAGCCAGTTTCATCATAGTGCTTCACAGTTTTTGTGACTGCACTTGAAGAAACTTTCAAAGTTCTTGAAATTTTCCGGATTGACTGACCTTTGTGTCTTAAAGTGATGATGGACTCTCTTTTCTCTTTGCTTATATGAGCTGTTCTTGTCATGATATGGACTTGGTATTTTACCAAATAGGGCTATCTTCTGTATACCACCCTACCTTGTCACAACACAACTGATTGGCTCAAATGCATTAAGATGGAAAGATATTCCACAAATTAACTTTTAACAAGTCACACCTGTTAATTGAAATGCGTTCCAGGTGACTACCTCATGAAGCTGGTTGAGAGATTGTCAAGAGTGTGCAAAGCTGTCATCAAGGCAAAACGTGGCTACTTTGAAGAATCTCAAATATAAAATAGACTTTTGGTTACTACATGATTCCATTTGTGTTATTTCATCATTTTGATGTCCCAACTATTATTCTACAATGTAGAAAATAGTACACATTAAGAAAACCCCTGGAACTTTTGACTGGTAATGTATGTCTGTTGTGGCTGTACCCTTATTAATAAACTATTTCACAAGAGATCAGTACTTTGTTCCTTATGTGTAATATACTCATATTGCGCGTGAGAACCTTTTTTTTAGAACCTTTTTTTTTACTTTTATTTAACCAGGTAGGCCAGTTGAGAACAAGTTCTCATTTACAACTGCGACCTGGCCAAGGTAAAGCAAAGCAGTGCAACAAAAACAACAACACAGAGTGTAAATAGACATCAGTCTATAAACTGTTAAATATTTTTTTATTAATTCAAAAAACAAAAGAAGAGTCTTGGATTTGTCTCGCATACATTTAGTCAAAATAACATACTGGACATAACAGTTGTACATACTGATGTGCATTATAATGCTTCACTACTTGTGTTGCCATGAATCCTTAAAACACCATGCTCAATACATTATTCAGCTTCGTATAGGGTTTTGAAATAATATAAAATAAACCAGCATCCTTCAAAAATGCCCAGCATCCGAAATATTGAACACTGGTGGATATTGAATTCATTGAATGTAAAGAGAACAAGAACAAAACCATTTTTTTGCTTGTACCCTATCCTCCTTCCCTGAGCGTTGGTCATCGATACGTTTTGAGTAACCACCACATCTTTTACAACTTTACCATAACATACCTTACTATAACAGTTTATAAATAAAAAATGAAGAGTTCCCAATAAACATTACAAAGTAACTCTCATATATCTAATGTTTGAATAGCTTTTTCCCCAGAGCCCATATAATTGAGTTGTCACTTACAACCATCACAGTTTACATTTTAAGTTTACTTTACTGGGGCAACTGATGAGTAAATCAGTCTCATAGGACTGGCACCTATGATAATGTAAAGGAGTGCTAATTTAGACCTGACTCATCATTGGCCCATCTGTATTTGTCCAGGAAGTAGTCCCATCCTGGAGAAATTTGAACAGGGCACCGGGTCAGCATCTTGTCCCAATTACCTTAACTTCCTTTGTGCATAATGGCCCAATGTCTCCAGCTCTACCTACCTCGGTTTGGGCAAAGGGCATAAGTGCAAGGGGATGGGAAATTCCCAGTTGGCAATCCTTTTATCAGTCTATCACCACCATTGCACCATATGGGAAGCCAGCCAGACATGCCTCTTGTAGGGGAACAGTTCCTCTGGCCATGGCAGAGTTTAGGTAGGTCCTACCTGCAGTCTAGACCATTTGGCTCCGAGACATGATCTGTCTGGCTGATAGAGGACTGAGGTGGAGGTTACAGACATACAGTAGGCTAAGCTGGAGCATGATCATTGAATTAAATTAAATAAAATGTTATTTGTCACATACGCCAAATACAACAGGTGTAGCGTAGACCTTACTGTGAAATGCTTACTTACAAGCCCTTAACCAACAATGCAGTTTTAAGAAAAATAAGAGTTAAGAAAAGATTTACTAAATAAACTAAAGTAAAAAAAATAAAAGAGCAACAATAAAATAACAATAACGAGGCTATAATCAGGGGGTACCGGTACCGAGTCAATGTGCAGGGGTACAGGTTCGTTGAGGTAATTGAGGTAATACGTACATGTAGGTAGGGGTAAAGTGTCTATGCATATATAATAAACAGCGAGTAGCCGCAGCGTAAAAAAAAGGGGGAGGTAAATGCAAATAGGGTAGCCGTTTGATAAGCTGTTCAGCAGTCTTATGGCTTGGGGAAGAAGCTGTTAGGGGGGTAGAAGCTGGCCTCCAGGACACCTACAGCCCCCAATGTGACAGGAAGGCCAAAAAGATCATCAAGGACTGATAACCACACTACTGTTCTCCCAATTATCATCCAGAAGGTGAGGTCAGTACAGGTGCATCAAAGCTGGGACTGAGAGACTGAAAAACAGCTTCTATCTCCAGGCCATCAGACTGCTAAACATCCATCACCAGCATATTATAGGCTGTTGCCTATATACATAGACTTGAAATCACTGGCCACTTTAGTAAATGGAACACTAGTCACTTTAATAATATTTATATATTTTGAATTACTCATCGCATATGTATATACTGTATTCTATTCTGTTCTACTGTATCTTAGTCTATGCTGCTTTGACATTGCTCATCCATATATTTATATATTCTTAATTTAATTCCTTTTTTTAGATGTGTGTGTATTGTGTGTATTGTTAGATATTTCTTGTTAGATATTACTGCACTATTGGAGCTAGAAACACAAGCATTTCGCTACACCCGCAATAACATTTGCTAAACATGTGTATGTGACCAATAAAATTGGATTTGATTTGATTTGAAGATCCTTTTGGACCTAGATTTGGCGCTCCAGGTACCGCTAGCCATGAGGTAGCAGAGAGAACAGTCTATGACTAGGGTGGCTAGAGTCTTTGGTCATTTTTAGGGCCTTCCTCTGACACAGCCTGGTATAGAGGTCCTGGATCGCAGGGAGCTTGGCCCCAGTAATATACTGGGCCGTACTCACTACCCTCTGTAGCGCTTGCAGTTGGAGGCCGAGCAGTTGCCATGCTCTGGGCCCCATATCAACAGAAGACTACCATTACCCAGTAAACCATAGACGATGCAACCTTGAAAGAATATTGACATTGAAGCTATTGGAAATTAACTATCGAAAGCCTTCTACTTTGATTATGTACAATATGTCTTTTATGTTGTATTTACAATTGTGTAAATTTATGTTTTTAGTTTTGTTTTCCATGAACATATAGAATGTTCTAGAATGTTTGATACTGAATGTGTTTGGGGTGGACAGATTCAGGATTTAGTTGCACGGTGAATCAAACAAGCACCTACTAATCATTTCAGGGGTGAAAATATATATTGAATACATATTTGAGAGGTCAAGTTGAATAGTGAGAATTGAGAAGCATATATTTAAATTTTCAAAACCCATTAAAAATCTAATCCCAGTGGAACCAATGTCTGCATTCTGCTTGGCTACAATTATGATAAGTTTGATTATGTACACTGCATTCTGGGCTCCCAAATGGCGCAGCGGTCTAAGGTACTGGATCTCAGTGCTAGAGGCGTCACTACAGACCCTGGTTTGATTCCAGGCTGTATCACAATCGGCTGGGATTGGAAGTCCCATTGGGCCGCGCACAATTGGCCCAGTGTTGTCCGGGTAAGGGTTTGGCTGGGGTAGGCCATCATTGTATATAAGAATTTGTTCTTAACTGACTTGGCTAGTTAAATAAATACAAATTCTGCTTGGCTATTACTATGATAATTTAAGAACCTGTGCCGCTACATTTTTACACCAATATATTGTCTATATGAATGCAGCTGCCATAGTTTATCATGGTGTGCTACGCTTTCAGTTCAGTATACATCACTGTATTCTGTATCAAAAAGTAGACTGCCCTTTGAAGTCTAGTAGACCGATGTATTACACTTTTTGTTAGTAAAGCCGTCCTGCATAAACTCTGCGATACCTTTTTACAGAAGTATGTTTCTGTTTTTTTTATGTGTTTTGCTTTTCATGTATTGTTGTGTATAACAGAGGGTATTTTAATGTGTAAATTAATGTGTAGTTTGATTTGTTAATTCGTTGTATTTTGATGTGTATTGTACTAAAACAGGGCTCATCTGGAAAAGAGACCTTGGTCTCATCATTGATTCCCTGTCAAAATAACACATTTTTAAAAATTAAAACAGCTAGCTTATTAATAGAATTTAGAGGCCAGATAAACCCTTTTTATGGATAGGCACATGGTGAATAATATTTCTCTATAATATTAATAAATCCTATTGGTGCTAGGGGGCAGTATTTTCATTTTTGGAGAAAAAAAAAACGTTCCCGTTTTAAACGAGATATTTTGTCAGGAAAAGAGGCTAGAATATGCATATAATTGACAGCTTTCTATAGAAAACAACCTAACGTTTCCACAACTGTAAAGATATTGTCTGTGAGTATGTTGCAGGCGAAAGAATGAGAAAAATCCAATCCGGAAGTGCCCCAGGTTTTGAAAGCGCTGCGTTCCGATGACTCCCTATTTGGCTGTGATGTACCATCAATGAGCTTACGCTTTCGACGTATTCCCCGCATTGTGACGTAGTTTTACGCATTTCTGTTGAAGAATAGCCGTAGGCGGCCACATTGCGTAAGTGGTCACCTGATGACTCCGAGAGAGATTCTTGCGTAAAATACAGAGGTAGCCATTACTCCAACCGGTTCCAGTGAAAAACGAATTGTCCCGACGGATATATTATCGAATAGATATTAGAAAAACACATTGAGGATGGATTCTAAACAACGTTTTCCATGTTTCTGTCGATATTATGGAGCTAATTTGGAATATGTTTGGGCGTTGTTGTAACGGGATTCTTGTGTCGAAGGAGAGGCGGACCAAAACACAGCGTGGTGATTCATAAACATCTTTAATAAAGATGAAAATACAAACAATATACAAAAACAATAAACGTGAAAAAACTGAAACAGCCCTATCTGGTGCAACAAACACAGAGACAGGAACAATCACCCACAAAACCCAACACCAAACAGGCTACCTAAATATGATTCCCAATATGATTCCCAATCAGAGACAGTGACTAACACCTGCCTCTGATTGAGAACCATATCAGGCCAAACACAGAAACAGACAAACTAGACACACAACATAGAATGCCCGCTCAGATCACACCCTGACCAAACAAAACATAGAAACATTCAAAGCAAACTATGGTCAAGTTGTGACAGTATTGCCCCCACCCCAAGGTGCGGACTCCGGCCGCAAAACCGGAACCTATTGGGGAGGTTCTGGGTGGGCATCTGTCCGCGGTGGCGGCTCTGGTGCTGGACGTGGCCCCCACTTCACCATAGTCTTAGTCCGCCCCATTGTCCGCTTCCATGGCCTCCTAACCACGGCGACCCTTCTAAATGACCCCACTGGACAGAGGGGCAGCTCGGGACAGAGGGGCAGCTCAGGACAGAGGGGCGGAAGCTCTGGCAGCTCGGGGGAGAGGGGAGGAAGTTTTGGCGCCTCTGGGCTGAGGGACTCTGGCGCCTCTGGGAGACTCCGGCAGCGCCGGACAGGCGGGAGACTCCGGCAGTGCTGGACAGGCGGGAGCAGCTGTAGGGATGAAACGGAGAGACAGCCTGGTGCGGGGGGCTGCCACCGGAGGGCTGGTGCGTGGAGGTGGTACCGGATAGACCGGACCGTGCAGGCGCACTGGAACTCTTGAGCACCGAGCCTGCCCAACCTTACCTGGTTGAATGCTCCCGGTCGCCCTGTCAGTGCGGCGAGGTGGAATAGCCCGCACTGGGATATGCAGGCGAACTGGGGACACCATGCGCAAGGCTGGTGCCATGTAAGCCAGCCCAAGGAGACGCACTGGAGACCAGATGCATAGAGCCGGCTTCATGGCACTTGGCTCGATGCCCACTCTAGCCCGGCCGATAGGCGGAGCTGGTATATACCGCACCGGGCTATGAACCAGCACTGGAAACACCGTGCGCTCCACAGCATAACACGGTGCCCCCCGGAAAGCACAGGAAGTTGGCGCAGGTCTCCTACCTGGCTTCGCAACACTTCCTGTGTTCCCCCCCCAAATTATTTTGGGGCTGACTCTCGGGCTTCCTACCGTGCCGCCGTGCTTGTTTCTCCAACTCCATTCTCCTATAACCCGACTCGCACTGCTCCAGCGAATCCCAGGCGGGCTCCGGCACTCTCCCTGGGTCGACCGCCCACCTGTCTATCTCTTCCCAAGTCGTATAGTCCAGACATCGCTGCCTCTCCTGCTGTTACTGCTTTTCACCACGCCGCTTGGTCCTGTTGTGGTGGGTGATTCTGTAACGGGATTCTTGTGTCGAAGGAGTGGCGGACCAAAACGCAGCGTTGTGATTCATAAACATCTTTAATAATAATGAAAATACAAACAATATACAAAAACAATAAATGTGAAAAAACCGAAACAGCCCTATCTGCTGCAACAAACACAGAGACAGGAACAATCACCCACAAAAACCAACACCAAACAGGCTACCTAAATATGGTTCCCAATCAGAGACAATGACTAACACCTGCCTCTGATTGAGAACCATATCAGGCCAAACACAGAAACAGACAAACTAGACACACAACATAGAATGCCCACTCAAATCACACCCTAACCAAACAAAACATAGAAACATACAAAGCAAACTATGGTCAGGGTGTGACAGTTGTGGTGACCGCAATTTCCGGGTGATTTCTCAGCCAAACGCGAAGAACAAAAAAAAGAACAAATATTTTTGGGAAAAATGATCTTTGGCTATCTACCTGGGAGTCTCATGAGTGAAAACATCCGAAGTTCATCAAAGGTAAACGATTTAATTGGATTGCTTTTCTGATTTCCGTGACAAGGTTGCCTGCTGCTAACAAGGCATAATGCTATGCTAGGCTATCGATAAACTTACACAAATGCTTGTCTAGCGTTGGCTGTAAAGTATATTTTGAACATCTGAGATGACAGGGTGACTAACAACAGGCTAAGCTGTGTCTCAATATATTTCATTTGTGATTTTCATGAATAGGAATATTTTCTAGGGATATTTATGGCCGTTGCGATATGCTAATTAGTTTCAGGCGATGATTACGCTCCCACATGCGGGTTTGGGAGGCACTAGAGGGGAATTTCATACCACAGTATTGCCAGGGATGACTAATAAACACACTACAGTGGGTCCGAGCAAATTAAACTGGAATATTTCAAATTTCTTAAAGGGGCAATCTGTAATCGCTAAATCCATTTTTAGACTTTTAATACGATGATATATATATATATCCATTGATTCTTGAAGAACCCAAAATATAAGCTTGTTTTACCCCTTTGTTCATAAACAATGTAATAGTGGTGTAATGATAACTCAGGGAGAAAAAGGTATAGATTCACGCGCAGAGCACGGCAGATGTTTATTCAGCCTTCGCAGAAGGCAGGAATCGTGGTCACAGGCAGGCAGTGGTCAAACACAGGTAAGCAGTCAAAAACAAACAATACCTCACAACCATACAACCAGAAACAACTGAACTAAATAGGGAGCTGATGAGACCAGGTGAGAAACCAACACAGGTGAAATCAATGAACAAAAATGAAAGACAGGGCTATGTTCCAGAACACAAAGAAACATGGCTATGTTCAAGAACACAAAGAAACAGAACACAGGGTTGACTAAGAAAAGAAAAGCAGAACCTTACAAGCAGAGGTGGATAACAATAGTGGCCACCTTGCACATACTGTACCATACATTCGGGAGATTGTACATTGCTCTCAGTTACTCTTTTTTTTGTATAGTCATTTGCAGAATATACTGTACATTTTAGCGTCAAGACGCTGGAAATAAAAAAAAATAAAATAGAAAAAGTAGATTGTGATGATTTATTGGCACGTTGAACAATGTCTGCGCCGTAGTGTAAAAACTCAGTGAATCGTGCTAAAACATCAACGTCATATCTGAATGTTTGCCATGGTAAACAAACACTGTATAGCCTCAAAACATGGCTAAAACTATCATTTGTATATAGTCTGGTCTGTCCTTATATCCATTTCTCTGTCAATGAATTTGAGAGTGATTACATTTCTCCAGCCCCATCCATCAGCTGTTTACCAGAAACATGGTAGGGTCTCGCTTTGTTATTGTTCAAACTGCAGATTGCCTCTTTAATGAAGCACTGCATGGGTAGGCCTATGTGATAGTTCCTTACTTCCTTTATCACTAGGACTAGATCAAGTGTGGTTTTGTACTGCATTTGGGTATTTTATACAAATAGTAAGAACATCCTGTCATTGTTAAGATCCAAGGTATGTTGTTCTTTGGTGATGTTACCATTTGTTATAATTTGTTCAATATATCTAACAGCTATTTGGGTGCTTTGGCATATTTCATACATTTACTTTAGGACATACACCTTGCATTTAGATGAATGGATAAAGTTTATATTCAAGTCCCCACAGTTTATAGCAAAGGTTCAAATGTGGACGACAGTCCAATTTTCTCTCCATTGCACGGTACATAATAGAAAATCAAATCATTATCAGTAGCACATTGAACTATTAAAGACAAATGTACAGTACGTGTTACAGCTTCACTCTCTGTTTTCCTCCATATTTTTCGTGTTCCATTCGGAGGTGTTCACTCTGGTTCCAGAACTTTCATAAATCCTTAACTTACCCCTTTATCCGTTTGGCCGCTGTCTGGTGAAGTTTGACCCATGACCATGATCAGGAGATGGATAGAGCTCTAAACTGTGAGCCCCATTTGACATTGAAGAACGAAAAGGTTGTTTCAAAGAAAAAGGTGACCTTAACTATTTTTATTTATTATGGCTCCCCAAGGCAGCTATTCTTCTGGGGTCCAGCAAAAATGAACGCAGTAATATACATTCAAATATATATATATATTTTACATTAAAATACATTTTACAGCAGATTTCACAATACATTAAGTGTGTGTTCTCCTTTACTACAACACTTTACTACAACACACAATGGAGGTGTATGTGTGTGTATAGTGTGTATGTTGTGTGTGTTTGTATGTGTGTGTTTGTACCTGTGTGCGTGACTCTTCACAGGCACTTCAATGGTTACACATCGACAAATCAAAGGAGGCAAAATTGTCTGTTATTATTTGAGCAGGCAATGGTAATGCATGGCATACAGTGCACAGAGCATGGTTTACATTTGCTGTACACTCCACTGCAAAAGGAGACAAGTCAGGCCTTAATGTAACCAGCAAAAGCTGGATAAAAAATCCATACAAACTCAATTATGAATCAATTTGAGTTTGTGTCAGACAGTCTGGTGCCAACAGAGTGGATTTTTTATTAACTTATGGTCTAGAAAGAATGAAACACTTTTCATTTGTGTATTTCAGTGTGTTGCCTTATGATTCAGAGGGAGGGTGTTCACACTTTGTCTTGCAGGCACTCATCTCACAGACAACCTTGGATGCAACATGTTAAGCTGAAATATGTGTATTGATGATGAAGGTTGTTATTCCTGTTTCCTTTATTTTGTTGTGCAAGAAATACATTCTAAGTAAGATAAATTAAAAGCAACGTTTAGAAAAAGACCTGGATTTAGCTGCATCAGGCACAATAGGCGAGAGACTATTGGTAAAATGGAAACAAAGCCGGCTGACACTGCTACTCTCATAACATGGACACTATTTGCAGCAAACAAAGAAATGATTGAACGCAGTGATAAATCTTTGCCAATCTTTGCCAATGAAAATGTTACCCTCACCTCTTCTGTTGGCTATTCTTAGGTATCAAACTAGTTCATAGACTTGCATATTCATGATCTTTATGACAACTCCCTGCTATTCTAGGTTAAGACCTATGTTAATTCTGAAATTTACACCTAAGCTTGAGTTCACTTGAAAGTCTTACATATCATAGATAGCTTTAGAGGCTGTTTTCTTGGAGAGCTAGTAGAAGAAGAAGAAACTGAACTTTGACAGATAAGTTTTGTTTTGTTTCAATTACTGTCACCATTTTTCAAATTTTTGTGATAATTTCATTCAATTAAAAAGTTATTATTATATGCAAATTCTTCACCCTCTCTGTGCTTTGTACCTTGAGTTCGTACATCTGCATTCTGCAGCTTGGCAGAAAATCCTAAACCTCTCATTTTTATTTTAGACATACGGTAGATGACTTATAAATTGGCAATAAAAAATGACAACATTTTAAAATAAATGTTCCTCTAGTTAACTGAAGACCTATTATTTAACTGGGCCAGTTGGTCATCAATTCAGTCTTGAGCAAGAAATTATGACCATGGAGAGCTCATCTGGAGAAATGAAACAATAGCCCTGATAGTCATTTACTAGTTTCCTGCCAAGAGAGGAATCATTAATTGGAAATGGTGTGGAATACTTGGCTAAGTCTCTTTCCAACGTGCTGACTGAGAGCAGGAGAGTGGGAGCCTTACAGTGAATCTGAAGGTTTATTTGATAAAGAAACAGAGGCTAGGAAAACGAATGTTGTGCGAACACAGTGTGACTGTCAGGTGTTCTGATAAAATACTGTTAAGGAACCGACATAGGTTGCTAGCTAGCAGTCAGGAAATCTGCTGCCTCTTTCTTTTTTCCACTCCTCATGTTTTGAGCTCTCTCTTGTTTCCTGTTTTTCTTCTCTTTTTTTGTCTTTAAAAATTACATCCGCAGTATTGCATTTTGTAGATGATTATGCACTGAAATGGAGGTTTCTCCAGTACTCCAGGCCCAGAGGAGTTTCATCACATTCTCTGTAATAGACAAGAACAAAAGGAGAGTAGACGAGAGGAAGAGGGAAGAATTCCACTGAGTTACAACAAAGTACATGGTAAATTCTGCCAGGCCCTCACCCTGCAACATCCCTCAAATTGTTTGACGTGATGCCACCAAAATAGCTCGATCCGGCTACAGGTGCTCCTCCAGGGGAGAGGTAGAGCATATTGATCATTGTCTGCTCAAAGCTATCATTAATTCACACACCTTGGCTTAATAGGACGTTTTCCTTCATTTTCTTTTTCCCTTTTCATTAGGGCTGCCGCTCTTCTGTTCTTCACAACAGTGTGACATGACAGGCCTTTGGGTTGCTGCTGACCCACCCTGCCAGTTCCACCATTAAAAGATTTATCTCTCAAATGAGACCTGCAGTAAACATGGTAATCTGTTTGGCAGCACTCACGGCAGAGGATGAATAAAACATTTGACAACACTAAGCTCCAAATCTTACTATCTCTTACTGGGAGAAAGCACCCCCACAAACCTAACCTACCCTGCTTCTCCCTCCAGGCCCCCTCTTTGTTAATCCCGCTGTTCATATTCTTCCAGCTCCTTAAGGAGCTGCAGGGGTGTGGCCAGACTTTTGTCTTGGCTGACAGAGAGTTCATTATGTGATTGGGCGAGAGGCTAATGCAATAATGCTCATCACGTGCTCCCGGGCAGCGAGGGCTTTGAGTTCACTTCATTTTCAGCCGCCCCGTCCTCTCGCAAAAAAAAGCCACCTCTCCAAAGTGACAGGTCCCCCTCTGAAGTATTTATCCTCTTGTCTCACAAAACCCCTTTTTAATTGAAATTATCTGACATCTTATAGAGAGACAGGAGCTTTGGAATTGGAGTTGAGCTGAAGGTTTTTTTTCTCTTTCTCTCTCTAACCCTCTCTTTCTTTACAGCAGGTTATCCCTCTATTATGTGATTTATTATTTTCTGTGAGTGATAGAGGAAACAGCTCCCAATCTTTCTTCCTCTCGCTCTCTCTCCCCCAATTTCTCTCTCCCTCTCTATCTCTTTGTTTCAAGCAGTAAATATAGCCTGAGTCTGTCGTTACCCAGCTGAGCTTTCCTCTATTCCGTGATATATGGTATTGTGCCTGGGCATTACTGTACACATGGAACACAATAAGCAGTTTTGTTTGTCATTTACCGCCTTATGTGCGAATATGACATGTCTCCCACTGTGAGCTGTCAGAAGGTACCAGATAACCAGGCTAACGCTGCTTTTCTGTTTGACCAGCCAGCGTCCCAGGTGCAACAGGCGTGGTTATGTTTCCAATTGCCACTGCAAGTTTATGTATTCCTATTAGTTTGTTGAATTGACATATGAATAAGGTGTTATGCCATTAGTTATGCTTGGAGATAGGGAGGAATCTCCAACATCAATTCTTCCCAGTCTGATAATTCAGACGGTCATGGTCTGAAATACTGTATTCCATTTAATACTGTATTCATATTTACTATGTATATCAGTTCATTATGCAAAAATGTCAAAATATTTTACATATACGGAAATCAGTCAATTTAAATAAATTAATTAGGTCCTAATCTATGGATTTCACATGACTGGGAAATGCATCTGGTGGTCACAAATACCTTTAAAAAAGTAGGGGTGTGGATCAGAAAACCAGTTAGTATCTTTTTGGACCACCTTTTGCCTCATGCACCGCAACACATCTCCTTCTTAGAGAGTTGATCAGGCTGTTGATTGTGGCCCGTGGAATGTCCCACTCCTCTTCAATAGCTTTGCGAATTTGCTGGATATCGGCAGAAACTGGAACACGCTGTCGTTAACATTGATCCAGAGCATCCCAAACATTCTCAATGGTTGACATGACTGGTGAGTATGCAGGCAATGGAAATGTTTAGCTTCCAGGAATTGTGTACAGATCCTTGCGACATGGAGCTGTGCATTATCATGCTGAAACATGAGGTGATGGTGGCGGATGAATGGCACGACAACGGGCCTCAAGATCTCGTCTCTGTACATTAAAATTGGCATTGATAAAATGCTATTATGTTTGTTGTCTGAAGCTTAAGCCTACCCATACCATAACCCCACCACCACCATGGGGCACTCTGTTCACAATGTTGACATCAGCAAACCACTCTGCCATCTGCCCGTTACAGATTAAACCATGATTCATCCATGAAGAGCACACGTCTCCAGTGTGCCAGTGGCCATCTAAGGTAAGTATTTGCCCACTGAAGTTGGTTATGACGCCGAACAGCAGTCAGGTCAAGACCCTGGTGAGGACAACGAGCATGCAGATGAGCTTCCCTGAGACAGTTTCTGACAGTTTGTGCAGAAATGATTTGGTCTGGATGGCTGGTATCAGACTTTACCGTTGGTGAAAAAGCTGGATGTGGAGGTCCTGGACAGGTGTGGTTCCACGTGGTCTGTGGTTGTGAGGCTGGTTGGACGTACTGCCAAATTCTTTAAAACTACGTTGGAGACGGCTTATGGTAGAGAAATGGACATTCGATTCTCTGGCAACAACTTGGTGGACATTCCTGCAGTCAGCATGGCAATTGCATGGTCCCTCAAAACTGGAGACAAATGTGGCATTGTGTTGAGTAGCAAAACTGACAATAAAAGTGGCCTTTAATTGCCCCAGCACAAGGTGCACCTGTGTAATCATCATGCAATTTAATCAGCTTCTTGATATGCCACACCTGTTAGGTGGATGGATTATCTTGGCAAAGGAGAAATGCTCACTAACAGGGATGTAAACAAAGTTGTGAACAAAATATGAGCGAAATTAGCTTTTTGTGAGTACGGAACATTTCTGGAATATTTTATTTCAGTTCATGACACATGGGACCAACAAACACTTTACATGCCGTGTTTATTTTTTTGTTCAGTGTATGTGTGTGTGTGTGTGTGTGTGTGTGTGTGTGTGTGTGTGTGTGTGTGTGTGTGTGTGTGTGTGTGTGTGTGTGTGTGTGTGTGTGTGTGTGTGTGTGTGTGTGTGTGTGTGTGTGTGCGTGTGTGTGTGTGTGGTACCTTTTAGATATTTGGGATGTGCTTTTGTATGTTATTTCTGTAAGAGCGAGGTAGCTAGCTTGCTATAATTGTAATTGTCAAATTATCTCACTGCTAATTCAGTTATTTCCATACTAACATATGAATCATGATTCTACAGCCATCAATATAATGTTGTCCTGCACATCTAATGTGCTTCTTGTTTCTATCATCAGGTACTTACATGTATTGTGTTTTGTACTATTTTTTTGTCATTGTGATGTTTAATTTCCCAGTTGGATATTGACATGCAAGTGAATAAACACCAATCAACTGGGACCGTTGGCTGGCTCGTTGAAAAAAGAAGAAGAAGAGAGTTACGAAGTACGATCACATCTATTACACCTGATTGCGTATTTTCTAATCAAATACAGTTGCAGGTAGGCTATTCGTCCCCCCTTCAGGCTCTCTCTTTCCCAGACAACTGCTAATTCATCATTTGGCTTTTTCAGTGCATGCCATGCAGATGCAGAGACAACCATAATTAGGTCAACCGAATCTGTTATTTAATTCTGTTGCAGTCACAACTTGAGGAATGTTTTCCCTTCCTCTGTGTACTGTTGTATTTTCCTTTCTGCAAAAATGACATGTTGTCATGACTATTGCACTATAAGCCATTTCACACAGTTGTTTGCATGAATGTTGTACTGCATTTAAGATGCATAACTAATTTTCATCAAGTATGTAAAAGGAATCCAGTAAAATAAATTCCTTGCTCTTTAGCTGAAAGTGTCTTTAAAATTATTGTTTTTGATTGAGAACCTTGGAGAAGGTAACCATCTGTGTTACTACAACAGTGGAGTGATGTTATCCAACTAAAGAGTTCCACTGTGAAGTGGTTTACAGTACATGTTCTGCCTCTCATTCGGGTTTTGTATGCACTTCGTGAAGACCATATCATGTTTGGCACCTAGTTAATTGTATTTTTCTTCTATGGTACTTTCTTCTGTGGTGCTGTAAACAAGAAGCAGGAAGTGTTTCAATTGATAAAGCTAATTGCTCAGGACAGTGGACTTTTTGCAATTAGATTTACTCAAATCAAATCAAATTCTATTTGTCAATTGTTCCGTGAAATGCTTACTTACAAGCCCTTATCCAACAATGCAGTTCAAGAAATAGAGTTAACAAAACATTTACTAAATAAAAAAATAAAAAAAAATATTGAATCAATCAAAAGTAACAGAAGAAATGTACATAACAATACCAGTACCGAGTCAATGTGTGGGGGTACAGGTTAGTCGAGGTAATTTTAAATCAAGTCAAATCAAATCCAATTTATTTATATAGCCTGATATCTGATATATCAAAGTGCTGTACAGAAACCCAGCCTAAAACCCCAAACAGCAAGCAATGCAGGTGTAGAAGCACGGTGGCTAGGAAAAACTCCCTAGAAAGGCCAAAACCTAGGAAGAAACCTAGAGAGGAAACAGGCTATGTGGGGTGGCCAGTCCTCTTCTGGCTGTGCCGGGTGGAGATTATAACAGAACATGGCCAAGATGTTCAAATGTACATAAATGACCAGCATGGTCGAATAATAATAAGGCAGAACAGTTGAAACTGGAGCAGCAGCACGGCCAGGTGAACTGGGGACAGCAAGGAGTCATCATGTCAGGTAGTCCTGGGGCATGGTCCTAGGGCTCAGGTCCTCTGAAAGAGAGAAAGAAAGAGAATTAGAGAGAGCATATGTGGGGTGGCCAGTCCTCTTCTGGCTGTGCCGGGTGGAGATTAAAACAGAACATGGCCAAGATGTTAAAATGTTCATAAATGACCAGCATGGTCGAATAATAATAAGGCAGAACAGTTGAAACTGGAGCAGCAGCATGGCCAGGTGGACTGGGGACAGCAAGGAGTCATCATGTCAGGTAGTCCTGGGGCATAGTCCTAGGGCTCAGGTCCTCCGAGAGAGAAAGAGAGAGAGAAGGAGAGCATTAGAGAACGCACACTTAGATTCACACAGGACACCGAATTCGACAGGAGAAGTACTCCAGATATAACAAACTGACCCAAGCCCCCCGACACATAATCTACTGCAGCATAAATACTGGAGGCTGAGACAGGAGGGGTCAGGAGACACTGTGGCCCCATCCGAGGACACCCCCGGACAGGGCCAAACAGGAAGGATATAACCCCATCCACTTTGCCAAAGCACAGCCCCCACACCACTAGAGGGATATCTTCAACCACCAACTTACCATCCTGAGACAAGGCTGAGTATAGCCCACAAAGATCTCCGCCATGGCACAACCCAAGGGGGGGCGCCAACCCAGACAGGATGACCACATCAGTGAATCACCCACAGGTGACGCTCCCCTTCCAGGGACGGCATGAGAGAGCCCCAGTAAGCCAGTGACTCAGCCCCTGTAATAGGGTTAGAGGCAGAGAATCCCAGTGGAAAGAGGGGAACCGGCAAGGCAGAGACAGCAAGGGCGGTTCGTTGCTCCAGAGCCTTTCCATTCACCTTCCCACTCCTGGGCCAGACTACACTCAATCATATGACCCACTGAAGAGATGAGTCTTCAGTAAAGACTTAAAGGTTGAGACCGAGTTTGCATCTCTGATATGGGTAGGCAGACCGTTCCATAACAATGGAGCTCTATAGGAGAAAGCCCTGCCTCCAGCTGTTTGCTTAGAAATTCTAGGGACAATTAGGAGGCCTGCGTCTTGTGACCGTAGCGTACGTGCAGGTATGTACGGCAGGACCAAATCAGAGAGATAGGTAGGAGCAAGCCCATGTAATGCTTTGTAGGTTAGCAGTAAAACCTTGAAATCAGCCCTTGCTTTGACAGGAAGCCAGTGTAGGGAGGCTAGCACTGGAGTAATATGATCAAATTGTTGGGTTCTAGTCAAGATTCTAGCAGCCGTATTTAGCACTAACTGAAGTTTATTTAGTGCTTTATCCGGGTAGCCGGAAAGTAGAGCATTGCAGTAGTCTAACCTAGAAGTGACAAAAGCATGGATTCATTTTTCTGCATCATTTTTGGACAGAAAGTTTCAGATTTTTGCAATGTTACGTAGATGGAAAAAAGCTGTCCTTGAAATGGTCTCGATATGTTCTTCAAAAGAGAGATCAGGGTCCAGAGTAACGCCGAGGTCCTTCACAGTTTTATTTGAGACGACTGTACAACCATTAAGATTAATTGTCAGATTCAACAGAAGATCTCTTTGTTTCTTGGGACCTAGAACAAGCATCTCTGTTTTGTCCGAGTTTAAAAGAAGAAACTTTGCAGCCATCCACTTCCTTATGTCTGAAACACATGCTTCTAGCAAGGGCAATTTTGGGGCTTCACCATGTTTCATTGAAATGTACAGCTGTGTGTCATCCGCATAGCAGTGAAAGTTAACATTATGTTTTCAAATAACATCCCCAAGAGGTAAAATATATAGTGAAAACAATAGTGGTCCTAAAACGGAACCTTGAGGAACACCAAAATTGACAGTTGATTTGTCAGAGGACAAACCATTCACAGAGACAAACTGATATCTTACCGACAGATAAGATCTAAACCAGGCCAGAACTTGTCCGTGTAGACCAATTTGGGTTTCCAATCTCTCCAAAAGAATGTGGTGATCGATGGTATCAAAAGCAGCACTAAGGTCTAGGAGCACGAGGACAGATGCAGAGCCTCGGTCCGATGCCATTTAAATGTAATTTACCACCTTCACAAGTGCCGTCTCAGTGCTATGATGGGGTCTAAAACCAGACTGAAGAATTTCGTATACATTGTTTGTCTTCAGGAAGGCAGTGAGTTGCTGCGCAACAGCCTTTTCTAACATTTTTGAGAGGAATGGAAGATTCGATATAGGCCGATAGTGTTTTATATTTTCTGGGTCAAGGTTTGGCTTTTTCAAGAGAGGCTTTATTACTGCCACTGTGGCATAGATAATAAACAGTGAGTAGCAGCGAGTAGCAGCAGTGTAAAAACAGAGGGGGGGGGTCAATGTAAATAGTCTGGGAGGCCATTTGATTAGTTGTTCAGCAGTCTTATGGCTTGGGGGTAAAAGCTGGTAAGGAGAATATTGGTCCTCGACTTGGCGCTCCAGTAACTCGTGCCATGTGGTAGCAGAGAGAACAGTCTATGACTTGCGTGACTGGAGTATTTGACAATTTTTTGGGCCTTCCCCTGACATCGCCTAGTATATAGGTATTGGATGTCAGGAATCTTGGCCTCAGTGATGTATTGGGCCGTGCACACTACCCTCTGTAGCCCCATACGGTCGGATGCTCTCGATGGTGCAGCTGTAGAACTTTTTGAGGATCTGGGGACCCATGCCAAATCTTTTCAGTCTCCTGAGGGGGAAAAGGTGCGTCGTGCCCTCTTCACAACTGTCTTGGAGTGTTTAGACCATGATAGTTTCTTGGTGGTGTGGACACCAAGGAACTTGAAACTTTCGACCAGCTCCATTTCATTCCCATCGATGTTAATTGGGGCCTGTTCTGCCCTACTTTTCCCATAGTCCACAATCAGTTCCTTCGTCTTGCTCACATTGAGGAAGAGGTTGTTGCCTACACTAACCATCTGGGGACGGTCACTCAGGAGGTCCAGGATCCAGGTGCAGATGCAGGTGAATAGACCCAGGGTCCTTATCTTAGTGATGAGCCTTGTGGGCAGTATGGTGTTGAAGCCCTGAGCTGCAGTCAATGAACAGCATTCTCACTATGGTGTTCTTTTTGGCCAGGTGGGAAAGGGCAGTGTGAAATGCAATAGAGGTTGCATCATCTGTGGATCTTTTGGGGCAGTATGTGAATTAGATGGATCTAGGGTTTCTGGCATGATGGTGTTGATGTGATCCATGACCAGTCTTTCAAAACACTTCATGGCTACCGACGTCAGTGCTATGGGCGGTAATCATTTAGGCAGGTCACCTTCGCTTTCTTGGTCACAAGGACTATGGTGGTCTGTTTGAAACATATAGGTATTACAGGCTTGGCCAGGGAGAGGTTAAAAATGACACTTGCCAGTTGGTCCGCGCATGCTTTGAGGACATGTCCTGGTAATCCGTCTGTCCCCGAAGCTTTGTGAATGTTGACCTGTTTAACCTGCCTGGGATATGTGGGACGCTAGCGTCCCACCTGGCCAAAAGCCAGGGAAAATGCAGATTGCAAATAAATTGCTAATTCAAATAAAATTCCTATAAAAATTAATTGTTCATTAAATCACACATGCAAGACAGCAAATAAACTTTTTTATGGCTACAGGGGCAGTATTGAGTAGCTTGGATGAAAGGTGCCCATATCATATGGCCTGCTCCTCAGTCACAGTTGCTAATATTTGCATATTACTATTAGCATTGGAAAGAAAACACTCTGACGTTTCTAAAACTGTCTCAATAATGTCTGTGAGTATAACAGAACTCATATTGGCAGGCAAAATTCTGAATTAAAATCAAAACAGGATGTCAGAGCTTGAGCTTGATGATCTGAGCTTGATAAGTATACCAAACGCGCTAACAAAAGAAGGTATTTGAGCATGATAACGGACATTTTTGAACAAAACAAACATTTACTGTTGTCACGTTCTGACATTTATTTCCTTTGTTTTGTCTTTATTTAGCATGGTCAGGGCGTGAGTTGGGGTGGGCAGTCTATGTTTGTTTTTCTATGATTTGGGTATTTCTATGTTTCGGCCGAGTATGGTTCTCAATCAGAGGCAGGTGTCATTAGTTGTCTCTGATTGAGAATCATACTTAGGTAGCCTGGGTTTCACTGTGTGTTTCTGGGTGATTGTTCTTGTCTCTGCTCCAGATAGGACTGTTTGGGGTTTTTCCACATTTCTTGTAGTCAGTTGTTCATGTGTACCTTTACGTATTAAAAAGAACCATGGACACTTACCACGCCGCATATTAGTCCTCTGATCCTTTTCGCCTCTCCTCTTCGGAAGAGGAGGAAATCCCTTACAATTGTGGACCTGGGATTCCTGGAGTGCTTTCTGATGTAGATCATCAAAGGTAAGGGAATATTTTTCTTGTAATTTCTTGTATATGTTGACGCCATCTCTGCGGCTGTGGTGTTTTTACTTTTGAGCGCCGTCTCAGATTATTGCATGCGTTTCTTTTTCCGTAAAGTATTTTTGAAATCTGACACAGTGGTTGCATTAAGGATAGGTATATCGATAATTCCATGTGTATAACTTGTATTCTCATCTAGATTTATGATGAGTATTTCTGTTGAATGTGGCTATGCATCATCACTTGATGTTTTTGGAACTAGTGAATCTAACATGCCAATGTAAACTCAGATTTTTTTTATATAAATATGATCTTTATCAAACAACACATGCATGTATTGTGTAACATGAAGTCATATGAGTGTCATCTGATGAAGATAATTCAAGGTTAGTGATTCATTTTCTTTATTTCTGTTTTTTTTAATGCTATATTTTGCTGGAAAATGGCTGTGCTTATTGTGGTTTGGAGACCTAACATAATCGTTTGTAGTGCTTTCGCTGAAAAGCCTATTTAAAATCGGACACGTTTGTGGGATTAACAACGAGAATAGCTTTAAAATGATATGAGACACATGTATGATTTAGGAATTGTAATTATGAGATTTCTGTGGTTTGAATTTGGCGCCCTCTATTTTCACTGGTGGTTGTCATATCGATCCTGGTATCAGGATTGCAGCCATAACAGGTTAAAGCTACACTTGTTGTGAATCCAGCCAAGATGTCAGATTTCAAAAAGGCTTTTAGGCGAAAGCAAACGATGCTATTATCTGAGGATAGCACCTCCGTAAACAAAGAGAAGCATATTTCAACCCTGCAGGTGCGACACAACGCAGAAAATATATATATAATTCATGCCTTACCTTTGACAAGCTTCTTTTGTTGGCACTCCAATATGTCCCATAAACATCACAAATGTTTGTTTTGTTCGATTAATTCCGTCCATATATATACAGAATGTCCATTTATTTGGCGCGTTGGATCCAGAAAAACACTGGTTCCAACTTGCGCAACGTGACTGCAAAATATCTCAAGTTACCTGTACACTTTGCCAAAACATTTCAAACTTTTGTAATACAACTTTATGGATTTATTTACGTAAATAATCGATAAAATTGAAGAAGGGATGATCTGTGTTCAATACAAGAGGAAAACAAACTGTAGCTAGCTACAAGTGACCCTTGTTCTGAACAGGGCTACTTCATTACACAAAGGAAAAACCTCAACTAATTTCTAGACTGGTGACATCCAATGGAAGCGGTAGGAACTGCAAGAAGGTCACGTAGAAATCTGGTTTCCCAATGAAAAGTCATTGAAAAGAGTGACCTAAAAAACAAATCTGAATAGTTTGTCCTCTGGGTTTCGCCTGCTAAATAAGTTCTGCTATACTCACAGACATGATTCAAACAGTTTTAGAAACTCATAGTTTTCTATCCAAATCTACTAATAATATGCATATCTTATCTTCTGGGGATGAGTAGCAGGCAGTTAAATTTGGGCATGCATTTCATCCGGACGTAAAAAATACTGCCCCCTGTCAGGTTAGTTCTTGCTCATATCGGCGACGGAGACCGTGATCACAGTCGTCCAGAACAGCTGGTGGTCTCATTCATGCTTCAGTGTTGCTTGCCTCGAAGTGATCATAAACGGCATTGAGCCATCTGGTAGTCAATGGGCAGCTCACGGCTGGGTTGTCCTTTGTTGTCCGTAATAGTTTTCAAGCACTTGTTTTTTATTCCTGAATTGACACTTTGCCTGTTTGATGGTTTGTCTGAGGGCATAGCAGGATTTCTTTTTAGCGTCCTCCTTGAAAGCTGCAGCTTTAGCCTTTAGCTCGGTGTGGATTTTGCCTGTAATCCATGGCTTCTGGTCGGGAAATGTGCGTACGGTCACTGTGGGGATGTCGTCGATGCATTTTTGATGAAGCCGTGACTGAGGTGGTGTACTCCTCAATGCTATTGGCTGAATTCCAGAACATATTCCAGTGTGTGCTACCAAAAACGTATTGTAGCGTAGCATCTGCATCTTACCACTTCTGTATTGAGCGAGTCACTAGTATTCCTGCTTAATTTTAGCTTGGAGGGCGAGGGAGGGCTTTGTATGCGTCTCTGTGTGGAGTAAAGTTGGTCTAGAGTTTTTTTTTTCTTTTCTGGTTGCACATGTGACATGCTGTTAGAAATGAGGAAAAACAGATTTAAGTATGCCTGCATTAAAGTCCCCGGCCACTAGGAGCGCTGCTTCTGGATTAGCTTTTTCTTGTTTTCGTATGGCCTTATACAGCTCGTTGAGTGCAGTCTTAGTGCCAGCATCATTTTGTGGTGGTAAATAGATGGATACAAATAACAGATGAGAACTCTTGGTAAATAGTGTGGTCCAAAGCTTTTCATGAGGTATTCTATGAGGTATTCAATACTATTAGACATTGCACCCCAGCAGTTATTGACAAATAGACACACACCCTCGTCTCTCGCCTTACCAGACGTAGCTGCTCTGTCCTGCCGAAAAATGGAGAAGCCAGCCAGCTCTACATTAGCCGTGTCGCCATTCAGCCAAGTCTTAGTGAAACAAAATATTACAGTTTTAAATATCTTGTTGGCAGGATAGTCTTAATCGTAGATCGTTCAGTTTGTTTTCCAATGATTGCACGTTGGTCAATAATACTGAGGGTAGTGTCGTTTATCTACTCGTCAGCAAATTCTTACAAGGAACCCTGCCCTCCTCCCCCTTTTTCTCCTTCTTTTCTTCACATTGATGATGGAGATTTGGGCATGGTCTCGACAAAGCAGTATATCCTTCACATTGGACTCATTAAAGAAACTCTTCATCCAGTTCGAGGTGAGTAATTGCTGTTCTGATGTCCAGAAGCTCTTTTTGGTCATAAGATACGGTAGCAGCAACATTATGTACAAAATTAGTTACAAACAATCCCCCAAAAAAGACAAAATAGCCCAGTCGGTTAGGAGCCCTTAAACCGCGAGCCGTCCCCTCTGGCGCCATTAAACAACTGCATCCTCTCTCCGTCCTCTCTTGTGTCCTTTAGAAAAAGGTCAAAGGTAATCGAGTAGAGGCAGCAAGGAGAGTGAACATGGACGGAAATGCATGAAATGAGAAGTTCTTTCTTATGTAACTTAATCTGTTTTGTGTAAAGTGATAAAAACAGATTAAGTTAGTTGTTCTAGACATTTTATAGATAAAAGGATAAATAGCATTTCATTTTTAAATGTGTGCATGCTTTTCTCCTCCGGCAAGGCAACAGCTGATGCAAAGGGGGTGTGGCAGATATGAAAACTCTACCACGATAGGAAACACTTGTGCTTCCTAGCCAAAAGGAGTCTATCAAGGAGGGGAGGACCATCTTCCATTTGTCTACTAACAAATTGCCACACTCCTCGACCACTTATCAGTTTCCGGGTCATGGAGCAGAGAGGACGGAGGACAAACTTTTTTCCAAAAGAGAAAAGGTCAGTGATGTATTCATGATGATATGCTGCCATCCCTTTGTTATGCCTGCATAAGCATTGCTTTTGAGTATTCAAATGTTTAAATAATAGTTAATTTAACTATATCTGGAAGCATTTAACATTTATTTTTGCATTTCTGTATAGAACACAGCTGTCAGCTATGCTTTTCTATCTTACAGTAGGTTATTTGGTACTGGCAATATTGTTGTTAGGCAGTCATTCCTATGTATTGATAACTTGTCAGTAATATGTGACTCACCACCTGGATTTGGTCTTATTTGGCAAAATTCAAAATTGTGTTTTTTACATTAGTTAAAAGTAGAGACTCAGAGCTACAAAATGGTATATCATACATTGCATCTTTGAGGAACAATGGGAAAGTAATTCTGCTTTGAAAGTTGATAAACTTGTAAACTCACTTTTGAGAAAATGTCCTTTGAATGTTGTGGTATCTAGTGAAGAGCTTTGTCTACACCCATTCAGCATCTTTCACATCCTCTTAAGCTTTAGCCCCACCCATCTCGTTTAGCTCTCGGAGCGTTCAGGGCGCACACTTGAAACTCTGGCCAATGATTTGTTTACCTCTGTGTAACATGAAAACAGCCTAACCAGCTCTGCCGTCAACAATTTCATTACGGATTTTTACAGATGTTTACTGACACCGGCCATATTCAACTGGTGTTGTACACTTTAGCTTAAGACATGTAGCTAACTAGGTAAACAAATAACCTAGCTTGGTAAACAACATGTAAGATCAAACACGTCATGTAAAGTTAGCTAACGAGCTAGCCAGCTAATGTTAGCAAGTTAAAAAACAATGAACATAGTGCCATATCATGTTACTACCCTGCATGAATCTGCTGGGAGCTAACCAACCAGGTTCAATGCTAGCTAGCTAACATTAGACTCTAACTAGAAAAGCAAACGTTTCTGGGATACGAATAATAACGTCATACACATTACGTTAGCTAGGGAGCCAGCCAGCTACCGTTAGCTAGCAAGCTAACAGTACAGTTTAGCTTGAAATTAAACAACTTTCTGTCAAAATTAGAAACGTCTAATATCTGACAATGTAGCTATCTTAACCGTATACATCATGCATGATGGACGCGTCTCCCTGTCACGGATGCCATGCCACGTTTGCCCTTAGTTTGAAGATGTAGCTATCATACTCTAATTCCACTGATTTCAAAACTCGTTCCTCCAGAAAGTGGCGATCAACACTTTTGCAGCTCCACTCCACAATACATTTTTTTAGAAGCAGTGTTTTTCTGTGGCTTAATAACCAACAAGGCTCGGAATGTAACTATTTTATTCTTATTTACAGATGGCATACACATTTGTTATTAAGGCACATGAACGTTCACATGTTCCAGAAGGCACAATTATTATTATTTTTTTTAAATGTATTTTGATCCTTGACTTGCGACATGCCTAATTTCGGAAACGAAAATATGAAAATATGCTGCATTTTGTACAATTTTTTTTCATTTTGGCTTCTTATTCATTGACTTCATGCCCATGTGACTTCAATAAACCACTGGAGCTAGGAGGCTATTTCCTGACCCATGTAGTTCTTAAATGGAATTTGGCTGTCTGTCTAATTTGGGTTAGAAACACCTCAAGGAGGACAGTACAATGCATGCACATTAGGCTGGGTCAATACCTTCTCATTATACATACTGCATTTCCGAATGGGTTCCAACTCAGTGGGCCAAATGCAATATGAAGATGAAATCAGCATAAAACAATATAAACAACATCAGCATGTCCTCGTTAGTTGAAGCATCCCTGCATACAGAGAACAAGATGCATGATATAGGCTTAGTTTTCTTTAAACAAGGAACATTGTGTACCTTGTGCATTCTTAGAAAAAAGGGTTCTTTGAGGGTTCTATATTGAACATTCATCTGAAGAACCCTTTTTGATTGAAAAAATAATAATTACATTTGTGTCTCTACCTTGACCAAAAAAAAGCTTATCCTGCAGGGACAAGCTAAAGAACCCATTATGGTTCCAGGTAGCAGCTTTTAGTCTGAGTCTAGCAAGTAGTAAGGTGGGCTGATGTTTGATATTCAAATGCCTGTCGTGTGGAAATTAAACAAATAAGCTACAGACAGACAATCCTACTCTGTAGAATAGATTGGATGAGCAATTACATGCTGAAATGTACCTCACTCACTTTGTCTCCGTGGAAAGTGACACAAATTAATAATATTGTGGTTAGATGTAATGAAGAGGCGTTTTATTTCAACTCAAGGTATGAAAAAATGTATCTGACATCAGTGTTAAAACGGAATAATTAATTTAGGTTATTAGTGTATTTTATTTACATGTATTAATTGGAGTGACTGTACCACATGCTTTGGTATGATAATAGTTACACTGAACGCTGTCAACTGGAAATCATTTGGACGACATTTCCATTGTTTTGACCTGGGCCAGCGTCACTTTATACACAGATCTCCGCTAAACATAGAATCGCATGGTTTATCCATCTCTCTGTGACCTCTGACATCTTCAGAACAAAGTTGACTACAAATATAAAGTTGCCAATGTCTTTGTAATTGATACAGACAAGCAACCTATAAAAATATGCTTCAAATGAAAACCGACAAGACTATATTCAAATATCAACAGTAGGCTATAGGCCTATTTAAATACATTTCATGATAACTCAATTTAGTTATATGTTGCTACTTGTAGGCTACTCTCTGTAATTTGTCTCATTATATTTCATGATGTGTAGCCTAACATGTACGCAATGATGTGCCAAATGCATTTTTATTTGGTAAGAATTAACATCCATCGCTTTCAGGAAACCTGGCCCTGTACTGTCCATTTCTGTCACTCTCGACGTTGTAATGTGTTAACTGTCAGTCATTGCCTTAATTTTTATCTATCAGAGTTGTGAATCAATGTATGATTTGTGCAAAGTAACACAGGGCTTATTATTATATTTACAATCACAACTTCTTATAGTCAGCTGTGGCATTGACAGAAACATTTTAGGCTGTTTGACTTAGACCATCCAAGTAGTTGATGTTAAAAACCTTTCTAAAATTGGCATCTTCATGAAAGAAACATAAAAACAAGGCCAAAAAATCGTCTACAGCCAACATGTGGTTTCACAAAACCTTCAGGCCATGCAGTTTGCCTTTTGCCTTCATCAGCGTGGGCAGTTGGAATTGGACGGCATATCTTTTTTTTAGGACGGTGAGTAAACGTAAAAGACTCTAGCCTCCAGCAGGACTGTGGCATGGAAAAGTGGTTGAGCTCCCAGAGGCCTGTACTGAAACTATATGGAGGTCCATAACCCTACGAGTCACCTGAGCCTGGACTCTGTCTGAAACTAGAGTGGCTTGCTGACAACCGATGACTCAGGCTCCAGCCGGTCTTTCAGCAGCCCCCCCACAAGCCCCCGACACACCACGTAGACCCACAAATGTGGGCAGCACACTGTATGTCAGCACTGTCATTAGGGCATTTGCTGATTCTCTACACAATCCTCTCAACCCCAATCTATGGGATTTCCTTAAAACCAGTTGAATGATAGGGCAACATTTAGATTTCCGTTAAAATAGACATCCCCAAAAGTAACTATTTTTCATGAGATGGCCATAAGGAATAACTTTTAATGTTGCATATTTTTAGGAAGGTCTAGAACTCACCTTTCCGGTAAAAATTGTTATAAATTGCTGAGTCATACTCCCTTTTGAGAACACAAGCTCAAGTACATTGTCACGCCCTGGTCGAAATATATTATGTTTATTCTTCATTTATTCGGTCAGGCCAGGGTGTGACATGGGTTGCTGTGATGTGTTTTTGTCTTGGGGTTTTGTGGGATGTCTAGCGTTAGTCTATGGCTGCCTGAGGCGGTTCTCAATCAGTCAGGTGATTATCGTTGTCTCTGATTGGGAACCATATTTAGGCAGCCATATTCTTTGTGTTTGGTGGGTGATTGTCCTTAGTGTCCTTGTTCCTGTATCTGTGTTAGTTTACACTAGTATAGGCTGTTTCGGTTTTCGTTACGTTCTTTGTTTTGTAGTGTTTGTATTTAGATTCGTGTTACGTTTTGTTCATTAAACATGGATCGCAATCTACACGCTGCATTTTGGTCCGACTCTCTTTCACCGCATGAAAGCCGTTACGTACATAGTAAAAATGTTATGAAAAGAACGTTTTTCCTATTCAACAAGTATGGCAATAGGACTAGAAATTACTGAAATGCTTTATAAATATAGTAACAGTCAAATTATAAAGAATTTACAATAATATTTCATATTTCTTATAACCGTAACATAAATATGATCATACTTAGTGACATATTGGCAAAATTTCATATAACCGTCGACAGAATTTTCTACTATATGTCCACTGAGCAATGCAGAGACACCATTCAAATGTGTGCAGCTTCGTTACAACTTTATATTTAAGCACAAAGTGATTTCATCCATCTGTGACCAAGAGAAAGTGCTATTTTTATTATTTCTATTTTATTATTTATTTTATTTATATTTAACTAGGCACGTCAGTTAAAAACACATTTTTACTTACAATGACTGGCCTACCAAAAGCTAAAGGCCTCCTGCGGGGACTGGGGCTGGGATTAAAAATATAAGACAAAACACACATTACGACAAGAGACACCACAAGACTGCATAAAGTGAGACCTAAGACAATAACATAGCATGGCAGCAGCACATTGCAACACAGCATGGTATCAACACAACATGGCAATGACACAACATGGTAGCAGCACAACATGGTACAAACATTATTGGGCACAGATGACAGCACAAAGGCAAGAACTTAGAGACAAGCGACGCAGACACAACTGTCAGTAAGTGTCCATGATTGAGTCTTTGAATGAAGAGAGAGTGAAAACTGACCCGTTAGAGTGTTTGTTGCAGCTTGTTCCAGTCGCTAGCTGCAGGGAACTGAAAAGAGGAGTGACGCAGGGATGTGTGTGCTTTGGGGACTTAACACGCATTCTGCCAGTCACATTCTGTTATGTGTGGAGGATGAGGGCTGCAGTAGGTAGCTCAGATGGGGGGAGTGAGGCCTAAGAGGGTTTTAGAAATAAGCATCAACCAGTGGGTCTTGCGACGGGTATGCAGAGATGATCAGCTAAGGAGGAGTAGAGTGTAGTGATGTGTCCTATAAGGGGCATTGGTGGCAAATCTGATGACCGATTGATAAAGAACATCTAGCCGCTCAAGAGCACCCTTACCTTTTTTACCCCTTTTTCGTGGAATACAATTGATAGTTAGTCTTGTCTCATCGTTGCAACTCCCGTACGGACTTGGGAGAGGTGAAGGTTGAGAGCTGTGCATCCTCCTAAACACAACCCAACCAAGCCACACTGCATTTTAACACAATGCCCACTTAACCCAGAAGCCAGCCGCACCAATGTATCGGAGGAAACACCATACGCCTGGTGACCGTGTAGTCATGAGCGCGATGGGACAAGGACATCCCTGCCAGTCAAACTTTCCCCTAACCCGGACGATGCTGGGCCAATTGTGCGCCACCCCATGGGTCTCCTGCTTGCGGCCAGTTGTGACAGAGCCTGGACTCAAACACAGAATCTCTAGCGGCACAGCTAGAACTGTGATGCATTGCCTTAGACCACCGCGCCACTCGGAGGCCGAAAGTGTCCTTACCTGCCGATTTTATATTACGTGTCTGTAATCTAGCAAGTATTCTAGTGTTCTCTAAATAATTTCAAATAATTTAATATATTTTCATGTTAAGAGCTCTAAATCCATCTAGGAACATCACAGTGAGAGCTGGACATGCTAGACTGTCACTGTTAATTTGCTGTCTCTCAAGTTGGGCTCCCTTGCCAGAGAATGTGACACGTCACTCCATATGCAAATGTAGGGTCCGAAACCTGACACTTCAAGTCAGCTCCGCTTAGAGAGTAGAAACAGAGAGCAGACAGATGGGGCTTTTTTGGCATTATAAGGCACAGGGCCCTACAGCAGTCACAGACCATATGGGGGACTTAACATCTAAGTGGATGGGTTTAAAGATTTCCTTGCATTTAAGATGGGTAGTTTGCATTCTGAAATTCCTGAAATTATGTTACAGGTGTAGAATAATTACTTATTTTTTATTTTATTACGTGCATGTTTCCCATGGATGTCTAACTGAAGCTGATCATTTATATTTGTATTTCTTAGGATCCCCATTATGCTGCCAAGACAGAAGCCACTCTTCCTGGGGTCCAAACACATTAAGCCACTTACATCACAAAAAAACAAATAAAACTGCATCATATTTTTTAATTTAACCTTTAATTAATAAACTAGGCAAGGTATTTAACTTATTTACAATAATGGCCTACCCCAGCCAAACCTGGGCAAATTGTGCAACACCCTATGGGAATCCCAACCATGGCCAGATATAGCCTTGATTTGAACCAGGTTCTACACTGACGCCTCTTGCACTGAGATGCAGTGCCTTAGACCGCTGCCCCACTCAGGAGCCCATATAATGTTATTACACCACTACATATCTACAATACAAAGTGTATAATACCACCAAACAACAATATTACAATGTACGTGCGAGTAGAGTGAGTGCGCTAGCGTGTGTATGTGTCTTCACACACTGTTCCATAAGGTGTATTTGTAAATGGGTTTGAGTATCTGATTCTACTGCTTGCATCAGTTAACTGATGTGGAATAGAGATCCATGGCTCTTTGTAGTACTGTGCGCCTCTCATAGTCTGTTCTTGACTTGGGGATTGTGAAGAGGCCTCTGGTGGCATGGGCGTCCGACATGTGTCCTAGGAGTTTAAACAGAGACCTTAGTGCATTTAGCATGTCAATGCTTCTTTCAAAAACAAGAAGTGATTAAGTCAATCTCTCCTCCACTTTGTGCCATGAGAGATGTACATGCATATAATTAATGTTAGCACTCAGTGTACATTTAAAGGCCAGCCGTGCTGCAATTTTCCGGGCAAATTGTAATTTTCTGAAGTCCCTCTTTGTGGCACCTGACCACATGACTGAACAGAAGTTCAGGTATGACAAAACTAGGGTCTGTAGGACCTGCCATGTTGATGTTGTTAAGAACATTGATCCAAGATGGAGTAGCAGTCAGACGTCTGTTTAGTCTTGTCCCGTCCCATGTATATATTGTTTTCTTCTTATATATTTCATAATTTTTATATTTTTAATCTCAATTTCCGTCTATGGACTGAACATACTCTCCTGCAACCCGCCTCACCCAATGTGGTACTGATCTGCTATATTTTACACTTCAGAACCCCCATCAGAAGCTCGCCAGCTAACTAACTACTAGCTAGTAGTCAGTTAGCCACTCCTAGCATTCATCACCGTGAACTCGACATCAGCCAGCCTCAATTCCTGCCAGACTGCGCAGTGCAATATCAACCCAGAGCATATCGTACTGATTTTTCTTTACTACATCTCTGGATTCCTATCGCAAACTTTACATCAGATCATCGCAGCTAGCTAGCTGCTATCCGAGTGGCTACTCCTGGCTAAGGTCTCTGTCCCGGAGTAAGCACCAGTTAGCCTGGAGCTAGGCCCATCTCCCAGCTAGCTGAAGAGGTCCTTCAGCGAATTCTTGGGCTACGATACCTATTTTTCCAATTGGCCTGGACCCTTCTAATGCCGACACCGAGCCCTGCTGATCCATCACGACTGTTCTACCGACGTATCCATAATTTTATTTTTATTTAATATATTTTACGAGGCAAGAACATTCTTATTTTCAATGACGGCCTAGTAACGTTGGGTTCACTGCCCGTTCAGGGGCAGGACGACAGATTTTGTACCTTGTCGGCTCGGGGATTTGAACTTGGAACCTTTCGGTTACGAGTCCAATGCTCTAACCACTAGGCTACCCTGCCGCCCCAGCAGAGAGTTTCAACAGGCTCTTCCGTTGCGACGTCCCCAGGAGAATCATCTGCTAGCCTTCTAACCTCTCTCATCGTCACTCAATGCCTAGGTTTACCTCCACTGTATTCACATCCTACCGTACCCTTGTCTGTACATTATGCCTTGAATCTATTCTTCCATGCCAAGAAATCGGCTCCTTTTAGTCTCTGTTCTGAACGCACTTGACGACCAGTTCTTAAATAATTTAGCCATACCCTTATTCTATTCCTCCTGTTCCTCTGGTGATGTAGAGGTTAATCCAGGCCCTGCAGTACCTAGCTCCACTCCCATTCCCCAAGCGCTGTCATTTATTGAATTATGTAATTGTAAAAGCCTTGGTTTCATGCATGTTAAAATTATAAGCCTCCTCCCTAAGTTTGTTTTTATTGAATGCTTTAGCACACTCCGCCATCCCAAATGTCCTAGCTGTGTCTGAATCCTGGCCTAGGAAAACCACCAAAAATCCTGAAATGTTCATCCCTAACTATAACATTTTCCGACAAGATAGAACTGCCAAAGGGGGCGGAGTTTCAATCTACTGTAGAGATAGCCAGCAGAGTTCTGTAATACTATCCAGGTCTGTGCCCAAACAATTCGAGATTCTACTTTTAAATATCCACCTTCCCAGAAACAAGTCTCTCACCATTTCTGCTTGTTATATATCTTCAGCCCCCAGCTGTGACCTGGACACCATATGTGAATTGTTTGCCCCATATCTATCTTCAGAGTTCGTACTGTTTAGGTGACTTAAATTGGGACATGCTTAAAATTTCTTGATACTACCCATCCCGCATGTGGGAGCGTAATCATAGCGTCAAACTAATTAGCATAAGCAGCTGACATAAATCTTCATAGAAAATGTTCCTATTCATGAAAATCACAAATGAAATATATTGAGACACAGCTTAGCCTTTTGTTAATCACACTGTCATCTCAGATTGTCAAAATATGCTTCACAGCCAATGCTGGACAAGCAATTGTGTATCATGGCATAATGCTATGCTAGGCTCTGCTACCAGCAGGCAACATTTTCACGAAAATAAGAAAAGCAATCAAATTAAATATTTTACCTTTGAAGAACTTCGGATGTTTTCACTCAGGAGACTCCCAGTTAGATAGCAAATGTTTCTTTTTTCCAAAAATATTATTTTTGTAGGCGAAATAGCTCCGTTTGTTCTTCACGTTTGGCTGAGAAATCGGCCGGAAAATGCAGTCACTACAACGCCAAACTTTTTTCCAAATTAGCTCCATAATATCGACAAACATGGCAAACGTTGTTTAGAATCAATCCTCAAGGTGTTTTTCACATCTATTCGATAAAATATCCACCAGGACAATTGGTTTCTCATAAGAAGTGATTGGAAAAATGGCTACTTGTGTACTTTACGCAAGTTTTTCTGCGGGAGCCATCATGTGACCACTTGCTAAATGTGATCCCTTAAGGCTATTCTTCAACATAAATGCGTAAAAAGACGTCACAATGCTGTAGACACCTTGGGGAATATGTCATTAACAGCCATATAAGGAGTCATTGGCATGCAGAGCTTTCAAAACAATGGGGCACTTCCTGGTTGGACTTTTATCTGGGTTTCACCTGTAACATCAATTCTGTTGCACTCACAGACAATATCTTTGCAGTTTTGGAAACGTCAGTGTTTTCTATCCAAAGCTGTCAATTATATGCATAGTCGAGCATCTTGTCGTGACAAAAGATCCCCTTCAAAACGGGAGCATTTTTTATCCAAAAATGAAAATACTGCCCCCTAGTTATAAAAGGTTAACACCCGTCCTACAATCTAAGCTAGATGCCCTCAATCTCACACAAATTATCAAGGAACCTACCAGGTACAACCCTAAATCCGTAATCACCCTCTTAGATATCATCCTGACCAACTTGCCCTCTAAATACACCTCTGCTGTCTTCAAACAGGATCTCAGCGATCACTGCCTCATTGCCTGCATGCGTAATGGGTCCGCAGTCAAACGACCAACCCTCATCACTGTCAAGCACTCCCTAAAACACTTCAGCAAGCAGGCCTTTCTAATCGACCTGGCCCTGGTATCCTGGAAGGATATTGAACTCATCCCGTCAGTAGAGGATCCCTGGTTGCTCTTTAAAAGTGCTTTCCTCACCATCTTAAATAAGCATGCCCCATTCAAAACAAATGAAACATTTCAGGGAAGTCAGGAACCAATATACTCAGTCATTTAAGGAAAGGTAAGACTAACTTTTTCAAACAAATTTGCATCCTGTAGCACTAATTTCAAAATGTTTTGGAACACTGTAAAGTCCATGGAGAATAAGAGCACCTCCTCCCAGCTGCCCACTGTACTGAGGATAGGAAACAGTCACCACCGATAAATCTATGATAATCGGTAATTGAATTTTTCTACGGCTGGCCATGCTTTCCACCTGGCTACACCTAACCTTGCCAACATCTCAGAAACCCCTGTAGCAACTTGCCCAAGTCCCCTCCCCTGCTTCTCCTTCACCGAAATCAGGACAGCTGATGTTCTGAAAGATCTGAAAAATCTGAATCCCTACAAATCAGCTGGGCTTGACAATCTGGACCCTCTCTTTCTAAAATTATCCCCAAAATTGTTGCAACCCCTATTACTAGCCTATTCAACCTCTCTCTCGTCTGAGATCCCCAAAGGTCGGAAAGCTGCCGCGTCACCCACTTCTTCAAAAGGGGAGACACTCTAGACCCAAACTGTTATAGACCATAATCCATCCTGCCCTGCCTTTCTAAAGTCTTTTTAAAGCCAAGTTAACAAATAGATCACTGACCATTTCGAACCCCACCGTACCTTCTCCACTATGCAATTTGGTCATGGGTGCACCTCAACCATGCTCAAGGTCCTAAACGATATCATAACCACCATCGATAAATGACAGTACTGTGCAGCCGTCTTCATTGACCTGGCCAAGGCTTTCAACTCTGTCAATCACAGTGATCTTATCAGCAGACTCAATAGCCTTGGCTTCTGAAATGACTGCCTCACCTGGTTCACCAACTGCTTCTGAGATAGAGGGCCTGTCAAATCGGAGGGCCTGTTGTCCGGACCTCTGGCAGTCTCTATGGGGGTTCCCCATGTCGCTCTTGCTGCTGGTGATTCTCTGATCCACCTCTACCAAACCTCCAAACGAGCTTCAATGCCATACAACACTTTTCCGTGGCCTCCAACTGCGTTTAAATGCTAGTAAAACTAAGTGCATGCTCTTCAACCGATTTGCTGCCCGCAAACACCCGCCCGACTAGCATCACTACTCTGGACGGTTCTGACTTAGAATATGTGGACAAATACAAATACCTAGACTGTAAACTCTCCTTCCAGACTCACATTAGGCTTATTAAATTTAGAATCGGCTTCCTATTTCACAACAAAGCCTCCTTGCCAAACATACCCTCGTAAAACTGACTTTCCTACCGATCCTTGACTTCGGCGATGTCATTTGCAAAATAGCCTCCAACACTCTACTCAGCAAACTGGATGTAGTCTATCACAGTGCCATCCATTTTGTCACCAAAGCCAAATGTACTACCCACCACTGTGACCTGTATGCTCTCGTTGGCTGACCCTCAATACATATTTGTCGCCAAACCCACTGGCTCCAAGTCATCTATAAATCTATGCTAGGTAAAGCCTTGCCTTATTTCAGCTCACTGGTCACCATAGCAACACCAACCCGTGGCACACGCTCCAGCAGGTACATTTCACTGGTCATCCCCAATGCCAGCACTTCCTTTGGCCGCCTTTCCTTCCAGTTCTCTGCTGCCAATGACTGGAACAAATTGCAAAAATCACTGAGGCTGGAGTCTGAAATCTCCCTCTCTAACTTTAAGCATCAGATGTCAGAGCAGCTTACCGATCACGGTACCTGTACACAGCCAATCTGTAAATAGCACACCCAACTACCTCACCCCTATATTGTTATTTATCCTGTTGCTATTTTGCACCACAGTATCTGTACTTGCACATCCTCTGCACATCTATCACTCCAGTGTTAATGCTAAATTGTAATTATTTCACCTCCATGGCCTATTTATTGCCTTACCTCCCTACATTTGCACACACTGTGCATACATATGTCTGTGTTATTGACTATGTTTGTTTGTGTAACTCTGTTGTTTTTGTCACACTGCTTTGCTTTATCTTGGCCAGGTTGCAGTTGTAAATAATAACTTGTTCTTAACTGGCCTACCCAGTTAAATAAAGGTGAATTAAAAATAAAGAATCAAATAAAAAAAGGCAGAGTAGCGCTTTATTAATGAGACTTCTCCCCATCTTAGGTACTGTTGTATCAACATGTTTTGACCATGACAGTTTACCATCCGGGGTTACGCAAAGCAGTTTATCCACCTCAACTTGCTAATTTTCCACATTATTTATTACAAGATTTAGTTGAGGCTTCGGGTTTAGTGGATGATTTGTCCCAAATATAATGCTTTTTGTTTTTGAACTCATTCCTTGCCACCCATTCTGAAACTAACCTCAGCTCTTTGGTAAGCGTTGCAATGATTTGACTTGCTGTAGAAGCTGACATGTATAGTGTTGAGTCATCCACATACACACAAAGCCAGTGACATGTCATTAGTAAAGATTGAAAAATGAAGGGGCCTAGACAGCTGCCCTGGGGAGTTCCTGATTCTACCTGGATTATGTTGGATAGGCTTTCATTAAAGAACAAACTCTTTGTTCTGTTAGACAGGTAACTCTTTAATCACAATATACAGTGCATTCGGAGAGTTTTCAGACCCCTTCCATTTTTCCACATCGTGTTACATTACATCCTTATTCTAAAATGGATTAAATAAAAAAAAATCTTCATTAATCTACACACAACAAAGGTTTTTAGAATTTTTGGCACATTTATTAAAAATAAAAACAGAATTAACATAAGTATTCAGGCCCTTTACTGTGAGATTGGAAATTGAGCTCCATTGATTTACTTGAGATGATTCTACAACTTGATTGTAGTCCTTTCGTAAAATAAATTAACTTGGAAAGGCACACACCTGTCTATATAAGGTAACACTGTTGACAAAAATCAAGTCATGAGGTCGAAGGATTTGTCCATAAAGCTCTGAGACAGGACTGTGTCGAGGCACAGATCTGGGAAGTGTACCAAAACATTTCCGTTTCCAGCTTTGAAGGTCCCCAAAAACACAGTAGCCTCTATCATTCGTAAATGGAAGAAGTTTGGAACCACAGCCTGGCCAAACTGAGCAATCAGGGGAGAAGGGATTTGGTCAGGGAGAACTCGAAGGTCATTCTGACAGAGCTCCATAGAGAACCTTCCAGGAGTACAATCATCTCTGCAGCACTATACTAATCAGGCATTTATGGTAGAGTGGCCAGACCGAAGCCACTCCTCAGTAAAAGGCACATGACAGTCCGCTTGGAGTTTGCCAAAAGGTACGTAAAGGACTCTCTGGTTTGTGGAAACCAAGATTGAACTCTTTGGCCTGAATGCCAAGCGTCAAGTCTGGAGGAAACCTTGCACCATCCCTACAATGAAGCATGGTGGTGGCAGCATCATACTGTGGGGATGTTTTTCAGTGGCAGGGACTGGGAGACTAGTCAGGATTGAGGGAAAGATGAACGGTCAAAGTAATAAAAACCTGCTTCATAGTGCTCAGGACCTCGGAAGGTGAACCTTTGCCCCAGTCTAACAGGAAAACCTGGCACACAGCCAGGACAACACAAGAGTCGCTTAGGGACAAGTCTCTGAATGTCTTTGAGTGGCCCAGTCAGAGCCCGGACTTGAACCTGATCGAACATCTCTGGAGAGACCTGAAAATAGCAAATACAGAAACTCCCCAAATACTGGTGTGCCAAGCTTTTTGCGTCATACCCAAGACTTGAGGCTGTAATTGCTGCCAAAGGTACTTCAATGTACTGAGTAAAGGGTCTGAATACTTATGTAAATGTATTAACGTTTTTTATATTTAATACATCTTCAAAAAATTCTAAACCTGTTTTTACTTTGTCAGTATGGGGTATTGTGTGTAGATAAGGAATAAGGCTGTAACGTAACATGTGCAAAAAGTGAAGGGGTCTGAATATTTTCAGAATACAATTTAGCAGGGGGTGTAAACCTTAAAGCCTTAACACATTTCCCATCAGCAGACTGTGATCAATAATGTCAAAGCCTCACTGGTATTATCAATTTCTCGCAGCCACTCATCAGTCATTTCTGTAAGTGCCGTGCTTGTTGAATGTCCTTCCCTATAAGCGTGCTGAAAGTCTGTCAATTTGGTTACTGTAAAATAGCATTGAGTCTGGTCAAACACAATTTTTCCCAAAGTTTACTAAGGGTTGGTAACAGGTTGATTGGTCAGCCATTTGAGCCAGTAAAGTGGCGCTTTACTATTCTTGGGAAGCGGAATTACTTTTGCTTCCCTCCAGGACTGAGGGCACACACTTTCTAGTAGGATTAGATTGAAGATATGGCAAATAATTGTGGCAATACAGTCCGCTATTACCCTCAGTAATTTCCCATCCAAGTTGTCAGACCCTGGTGGCTTCTCACTGTTGATAGACATCAATACGTATTTTCACTTCTTCCACACTCACTTTACAGAATTAAAAATGACAATGCTCGTCTTTCATAATTGTATCAATTATACTTGGATGTGTAGTGTCAGCATTTGTTGCTGGCATGTCGTGCCTAAGTTTCTAATCTTACTATTCTTGCCAATTAAACATTAAAGTTATTGGCAATATCAGTGTTTTTTGATGAATGAGCCATCTGATTCAATGAATGATGGAGCTGAGTTTGCCTTTTGGCCCAAATTTTTATTTTAAGGTGCTCCAAAGCTTTTTACTATCATTCATTATCATGTATTTTTGTTTCATACTGTGGTTTATTTTTATTCAGTAAATTACACAATTTGCAATACCTTTGCCAATCGGTTGTGCAGTCAGACTTATTTGCGTCAATCCTCTCAACCATACCATTTTCAATTTCTCATCAATCCAAGGGGATTTACCATTTTTTACAATTTTCTTAATAGGTGCATGCTTATTAGTAACTGGAATAAGCAATTTCATAATGTCAAGTGCAGCGTCTGCTCATTACACACCACAGACCAGCAACTATTCTTAACATCATCAACATAGGAATCACTACAAAACTCCTTGTTTGACCTTTTTCACTATGTTAGGCCCAGCCTGTGGAACTTTGATTTTCCTAGATGAGGCTACTATACTGTGATCACTACATCCAATGGATTAAAGCAAATTTCAGCAGCAAAGAAGCAAAAGATGGGAAAATGAAAGTATTTCCATGTTATGCATCGTTATTTTGTCCAATTCTCCTTTGTTAGTCATGTGCACATTTATATTTAGCTTGGATACACGCACTCTTACACGTGACTGTCCATACATCACAGGGACAGATGAAGCAATTGCTTTCATTTGGAGGCCTGCTGATGGATAAGTGGAAAATGTGTCACAGGCAGGTAGCTGTGAAATATCACTCTTGTTATGCCTGTAGACAGCTAAGGTATCTGTGGAATTCAAAAGAAATTGAGGCTTCATGGAGACCCTCTGTGGGGTTTATTACAATCTGACCACATGCATGCCTCACTTCAACCCAATATTGTCTGCACATGCTGGTGAAAAGGATGTTGACGTTTCTCGCCTCAAAGGTACATATGGTATGTCCATTTGGTATTTCCACAGTGCACATAATATAATACGTATAGAAAACAACAATATTATCCTTCCTTTAAATGATGACATGAACACGATAGCTTAATTTCACCCATTAGTTCAACTGAACAGCATTTAACGACAGCCATGACTTGACATTATATTAAGTATTTCTTGTTTTGAATAAAAATAAGAGTAAGTTGTCCAAAAGTGGTTATTGATGACAATTCCCCCAAACATTGGTTAACTTATGACATCCAAAAGCCAACTGTGACAGTGATTTAATATTTGCATGATGCATGATAGTCATATTCAAACAAACTTACCTTTGCAATTAAACTAATCAGCAACCTTATTGTACATATTTCCAACTGGTCATCTATATTTAATCAATGTTTCCGTTTAGTTATTGTCTTGATTTCAGTGAGTTGTCTTCAAATGAGTTATTTATGGATGTTTGTGAACCTGGCTTGAGTGGATTTTTTTTTTTCCTTGGGCCTTTGTGTCATCCTGTGTAGCAGTGTCTGGAATGGTAAATTTGGCTTGTCCCAAATAGCATCCTATTCCTTTTATAGTGCACTACTTTTGACCAGAGCTCAATGGGTTCTGGTGAAAAGTGCACTATACTACGAATAACGTACTATTTGGGAAGCAGACATGGTGGTGAATATGGTGATAGCAATAGTAGTGGAGGTGTCCCAGGTGATGTCCACACTCCCCAGAGACACAGGGCATGACCTCTCATTCATGGAGATCAGCTCTCATTAATTTCACTTTCATAAGCGCCCGCAATGACCTCGCTCCAGTGAGTGGGGTAACAGAGTCCCAAAACACTTGTTTGATAAAGTGGGAATCTTCTCTGCTGCACCAATTGGACTTGGGCAAAAACATGGCAAAACAAATAGCCATACACAACTGGCACTCAAACAGATGTGTGTGTGCATGCCCAGTGGCTGATGGACTGATGGCCTTGGTATTGTAATATCTTTGGGAGCCTGTACTGGGATTAGCAGCTCATTTCGGTGGCTGCACGCTTGGCCTTCACAGCTTCCCTGAGAATGTGGACAGCTGTGTGGGGGGGGGGTGTTAGAGAGAGGGTGGAGTCAAGGGGAGTCGGGTGCTCATCTGACATCGAGGGGAAAACTTGAGATGGATAACACCAGTTTAACCACTACACACCACTGAATTTAATTGAGAAGGGGAAGCAGCTGACTCCCACAGCTTCTAAAATGCCTTATCGTACCCTGGTTAACAATGAAAGATAGAACACCTGTAAACATTGGTTTAGTGTGCTCCAGGATTTAATTTTTCATCATATTTTAGTTGATGTGTAACTAGTAATCTTTTGCAATAATATTAGTTAACACTATAAATTGCTCATTTACTGCATTAACTGTGTAATAAAACATGTCACTACTGTAGTGACAACATTGTATTATCCTTCTGTTAACTAATACTATGTCACTGATTGGGATCTGAACTTTATGGTTCAAAATATTTTCATAAATCCACTGTACCTTTTAATTACAGATTACCCAGAGAAACCACTTGTGTCTGGCTCTGTGATGAAATCCAAGTGGAAAACATTATGAGAATGCGAAAAAAGGTATTGAATGACACTGGCTATATGAAGAAATGTATCAAATCCAATTTTAATTGTCACATGCACATGTTTAGCAGATGTTATTGTGGGTATAGCAAAATGTGTGTTTGTAGCTCCAACAGTGCAGTAATCTCACAAGTAATATCTAACAATTTCACAACAATACACACAATACACACATCTAAAGTAATGGAATTAAGAATATCTAAATATTTGGGCGAGCAATGTCAGTGGCATAGACAAAGATACAGTAGAACAGGACAGAGTGAAGTGTACACATATGAGATGAGTAATGCAAAATATGTAAACATTATAACATTAAGTGACTAGTGTTCCATTATTAAAGTGGCCAGTGATTTCAAGTCTATGTATATAGGCAGCAGCCTATAATATGCTAGTGATGGATGTTTAGCAGTCTGATGGCCTTGAGATAGAAGCTGTTTTTCAGTCTCTCTGTCCCAGCTTTGATTCACCTGTACTGACCTCGCCTTCTGGATGATATCGGGGTGATCTGGCAGTGGCTCGGGTCGTTGTTGTCCTTGATTATCTTTTTGACCTTCATGTGACTTTTGGTGCTGTAGGTGTTCTGGAGTGCAGGTATTTTGCCCCCGGTGATACGTTGGGTAGACCGCACCACCCTCTGGAGAGCCCTGCGATTGTGGACGGGGCAGTTGATGTACCAGGCGGTGATACAGCCCGTCAGAATGCTCTCAATTGTGCATCTGTAAAGGTTTTAGGTGCCAAGCCAAATTTCTTCAGCCTCTTTGTCAGTGATGTATTTGCAGAGGAACTTGAAGCTTTCCACCTTCTCCACTGTGGTCCTGTCGACGTAGATGGGGAGGGGTGCTCCTTCTGCTGTTTCCTGAAGTCCACGATCAGCTCCTTTGTTTTGTTGACGTTGAGCATTCATGACCTCACACTCCTTTACAGATACCGACACGTAAATACATATTTAAGTGCCAGGTTTCTGTCAGCTGGAGACCAGGCTTCTTTTGCTCTGGTCATATGAAATGACAATCTGTAAAAGCTTGACTCTGAAATCATGACCTGTGCATGCCTGTCCTCTTCTGTTTTTCTAGTTTCAGTGTGTTTCCTAAGAAAGTATGTGGGCTCTAAGCACATTTTGGATTAGTTGTTTATTCATATACTTTCCATACAATAGAACAAAGTTATATCAACCCTATGTGAGTCTGTTCAAAAGTTTATTTGAACCAATGCTAACATCCACCTTTACTGGCTGGATAGAGTGTGGAACAATCATGTTATGAGGATTTCTGGGTAATGTGGTCATTGTTGCCAATGCACTGATGCCAGGTTCCCTGACTTTGTTATTCCAGGTTACATTTTTCGTCCCGCTGGTGGGTCTGCTTCCGGAATCCTGAAACGTCAACCATCAGTTCCAAACCAAACAAACTGCCTCCAGGAACATAAGGAAAACAGTGAACAAATCCAGAGGTAATTTCTCCAAGAAAACCTTGGTGGGAGTAATACATTATGACAGAGGGAGGGGACTTACGCTGTGGTTATTTCCCATGCGCTAGCCCTGAGTGTTAAAATGAGCCCCAAAAAGGAAATACATTTTTTTTAAAGATCCTAGAGCTGATGTTTCCGTTTGTAATTTTGCTGACAGGGAAACCTTTTACTATGTTTTATCCATTATATTTTGTCGGGCACCAACTGTATTGGCATTTACATGACAATCGGACTGGTGAGTCCAGGCTCCATCGCACAGTCAGCTCTCTCTAATCCAATCTAGTCCAATGTTGTTGGTATGGCAGTAGCGAGACCTCAGCAGCGGGGAACCTCTTTGTTGGAGGAAAGTACGATCTGTATGTACTCGGAGACCCAAAAACATGCAGAGGTCACTGGTTTTACTTCCCGGGCTACCTCTTGCTGTGTTGACAAGTGTGTGGTAAGTGGCATTATCACAAACAATGAAACATTTAGCTGAGATCAGAAATACAGTGTAAACATTGTTAATGTTGTAAATGACTATTGTAGCTGGAAAGGGCACATTTTTTTATGGAATATCTCCATAGGTGTACAGAGGCCCATTATCAGCAACCATCACCCCTGTGTTCCAATGACACGTTGTGTTAGCTAATCCAAGTTTATCATTTTAAAAGGCTAATAGATTATTAGAAAACCCTTTTGCAATTATGTTAGCACATCTGAAAACTGTTCTGATGAAAGAAGAAAAAACTGTCCTTTAGGCTAGTTTAGAATCTGGAGCACCAGCATTTGTGGGTTCGATTTAAAGACAAAAAATGGCCAGGAACAAAGACCTTTCTTCTGAAACTCATCAGTCTATTCTTGTTCTGAGAAAGGCTATGCCATGCATGAAATTGCCAAGAAACTGAAGATGTCGTACAGTGCTGTGTACTACTCCCTTCACAGAACAGCACAAACTGGCTCTAACCAGAATAGAAAGAGGAGTGGGAGGCCCCAGTGCACAACTGAGCAAGAGGAAAAGTATATTGAAGGGTCTAGTTTGAGAAACAGATGTCTCACAAGTCCTCAACTGGCAGCTTCATTAAATGGTACCTGCAAAACACCAGTCTCAACGTCAACAATGAAGAGGCGACTCTGGGATGCTGGCCTTCAGTATACTTTATTGACATGGAAAGTAAACACTTATATTGTCAAAGTAAACATATAGCAACGATGGTCATAGACAGGAATATTCTAGACTGTTTGTAATTAAGCAATGATTATGATAGTGATAAGCATATTAACAGCACTAACAATAGATTATTTTTTTTACGGCAAATATGAATAATCACACAATACTTCTCACTGGCTGTCCCTCAGGTTGTGGCAGGAGGCCACACATTTGGCTGCTTAAAACACAATATTTAGTTTTTTTACCAAGTGTGTATTTATTAGGAATCAAGGTAAGACCCAAGTGCAGACTGTGTGAAGTAACAATGTTTATTGTAAAAAGAGGGGTAGGCAAAACACAGGTCAAGGCAGGCAGGGGTCGATAATCCAGAGTAGAGGTCAAGGTACATGCAGGGTCAGGTCAGGCAGAGGTCAGTAATCCAGAGGTGGAGCAAGGGTACAGGATGGCAGCCAGGCTCAGGGACAAGCAGAGTGGTCAGGTGGGCGGGTACAGGGTCAGTACAGACAAGGGTCCAAAACCAAGACAATGAGAGAGAAACTGGAGAAAACCAGCGTTTTGTCTCAGTTCCTGTTTAACTTGAACAAACGAGACAAACTGGCACAGACAGAAAACACAGGTATAAATACCCAGTGGTTGAAGATGGGCAACACCTCGGGGGGGGGGGGGGCGACGAGCACAAGGACAGGTGAAACAGATCAGGGCATGGCAGTATTTAAGTTTGTCTTCATCATTTAAGTTTTCAAATTCTTCGTATTGATTTTTAATTTGGGGGAAAATGGATTTCTATTGTCAGAATATCTGTCACAGTTTTACAGAAAATGCATATCTGTCTATCTCTTCCTTGGGGCAGAATGAGCACAGCCTGTCCCCTCTAGGCTGCCAGGTTTTCCTGTGATGACTGGTCTCTTAGGCCAGGCTGTGTTCACTGAGTCTGTACATAGTTAGTGTATTCTTAAGTTTTCTGGCAGTCACAGTTTGTTTGTGATTTCTTTCCAATAGGGTTTATATTTCTATTTTTGTTTTGTGATAATCTGGTTAGGCCAGATTTTCTGAGTGCTGTCCTGAGGCTTTGTTGGGTTGGTAGTGGTTAGTGAATTGTGCCTCAGGCAGTTGGCAGTTGAGGGCTTTGTAATAGTTACACAGATCAGACACGGACAGAGTATGATTAGCTCCGTTTCAAGAGTGTTTATTAAATAATAAATCAAAAGAAAAGGATAGGTCTCCCCAATGAGACCCTTTCCACGATGTCATCTTCTGGGCTCCGGGTCTTACTGTATCCTGTCGAGCACACACTCAAACTCCCTCGTCTTTTCCCGGGCACCGTCTCAAACTAAACGGAAGTCACCTTACTTCCCCCAGTCCTCCCCCTGTGTGCTGCCCTTTTGGCAGATTTGTGGGGCTTGTACAGCTGGTGAGCAATCAGCCCTTGATTACACACCAACTCCCTAATTAGTTCTGGGCGGAGAGCCTGTCGAGACCTGGCACGTCCAGCAGATGGAGCCATCGCCTCGTGATGTATACGCCGTCTGTCATCAGGCCTCGACGAGTCTCCCTCTGGTGGCAGACCTGCTGTACGCCACACACTCCTTCCGCTTAGTTCTGTCGGAGAGCGGACTGTCATCAGTACGACATATGGCTCCCTTCTCGATAGGGCATCCAAATTTCAGTGCTTCGCCCCTGACCTGTGCACAACAGAAAAAGAGAAGCGTTGAAGGGACAAGAACCACCTGGTAACCCAATCATTTGTGTCTTTTCCCCTGGTCGTCCAGACCAAGGGAGCATGTTCCGTGACCAGAGTGAAGTGGGTACCCAACAGGTAATACTTGAGTGTTTAGCACCCACTTCACCGCAAGACAGTCTTTCTCCACAATGAAGTAGTTTTTCTCTCTGGGAACCAGATTTCTGCTGATGTACATGATGGGGTACATTTTGAGTGTCAAAATTGTGAGTCACATGCGTGTGTATCATCAACGGTGCCAAAAGTATTTTTAGTGGATTTCCTAAATAGCTCAGTTGGGAGAGCGTTAGACTTAAAATATAACGATCCCTGGTTTGATCCTGGGTAACAAGATTAGTTGTTGTTCGTAAGACAAGGCTGCATGAAGTGTGAATTGGAGCTTTCTTGGATCCACAAAAACAATGTATTTTTGGAGAATGGGGGAATCAATCCCACTACCCCTCGCATGCTAAGCAAGCACTCTACCATTTGAGCTAATTCCCCAGCCAGTAGGATTTTCCATAAGGAGCAACAGAGTGTCCAGTCTTGTCAAGCTATGCTGTTGGTGGACTTGTTAGTTTACATGTTCGTCCATTTCACTGTTTTCGGGAGGTGGGCCCTGGTTAGATCAGTGAGGGGGGAAGCTATAGCCGCAAAGTTGGGGATAAAATCGGCTATAGTATCCTGCCAGTCCGAGGAAGGACTTGTCCTGTGTCTTGGTGTGTGGAACGGACCATTCACGCAGCGCGTGAACCTTCCTCTCCTGTGGCTTGACGTTCCCCAGTCCAATCATATACCCAAGATACTACACCCCCTCAACCTCGTTTGCACTTCTTGGGGTTCGCCGTCAATCCGGCTTGTCTTAGCGAATCCAGCACCGCCTGGAGGCACGTCGAGTGCTCTTCCCAACCTTGGGGTCGAAGTACTTTGTTCATCAGCTGTTGGAATGTGGGTGGGGCTCCGTGGTGACCAAATGGGAGCACACGGTACTTATACCACCAGTCTGGTGTCGACAATGCAGTCTTCTCCCTGGAGGAGGCTGCAAATGGTACCTGCCAATATCCAAGGTCCATGGTCAAGGGTGTTGATGTACCGGGCCTTTCCCATACGGTGGATGAGCTCGTACACCCGCTGCATGGGATATGCGTCGAACAAGCTGATGTCGTTCACCCCCCGGAAATCATTACAGAAGCAGAGGCTACAGTCCGGTTTGGGCAGCAACACGATGGGGCTGCACCATGCACTGTGGGACTCTTCAACTACCCCCATCCTCAGCATAGCTTCCATTTCCTGCTTCACGGCCTTCCTTCAGGACTCAGGAATCTGATATGGCCTCTTTCTTACCGTTTCGCCGGGCCGGGTACGGATGTTGTGTACAGTGAGGGTCGTGAGGCCCTTCTCGGAGAACACCGCCGTGTTCCGATCGACAAGGTCCCTGAGCTCTTGCTTCTGGACCGGGTCGAAGTCCTCATTGCTCAGGACCACCACTGGTCCCGTTGGCGTTCTGGGTCCCGACCACAACATGGACAACGCTGTCCTCACATGCCACTTCTTCAACAGGCTCACGTGGTAAATCTGAGGTTTCCGTCTCTCCGGTTGCCGTACGCAGTAATTGATAGGTTCCATCTTCTCGACCACCTCGTATGGTCCATGCCATGTTGCCAGGAACTTACTTTCGGCTGTGGGGATCAAGAACAGCACCCTGTCTCCCACCTGGAATTCTTGGGGCTGGGCTCCCCGATTTGTAGGCTTGGGCGCGTTGGGCGTTCTCCATATGTTCCCTCACGATGGGCCATATGGCTGTCATCTGCTCCCTCATTGTCTCCACGTGCTCTGCCACGCTGCGTAATGGGGTCGGTTGGGCTTCCCACACCTCCTTTGCGAGGACCAGTAGGCCGCGTTGCCTCCTCCCGTAGAGGAGTTAGAACGGGGAAAAGCCAGTGGAAGATTGGGGTACTTCTGTGATTGAGAACATTAGGTGGAGTAGTAGCTGGTCCCAGTTCTTCCCGTCCTGCTCGATGACCTTCTGCAGCATCTGAGCATTTTATTAAAGCGCTCGACAAGCCCCTCCATCTGTGGGTGAAAAACGGAGGTCCGGATCTGCAGGACGGCACAACTCTTTCTTGAGGCGGGACAAACTCCGTACCTTGGTTTGTCAAGATCTCGTTCGGGATGCCCACCCGGCTAAAGAGATGGAACAGCTCCCGGGCGATTCCCTTGGATACCGCCGCCCGTAGTGGAATGACCTCGGGATACCGATTGGCATAATCCGCTATCGCCAGAATGTACCAGTGTCCTCATGCTGTTTTTACCAGGGGTCCCACTATGTTCATGGTGATGCGTTCAAAGGACACCCCAATAATTGGTAAGGGGAACAATGGGCTTCGGAAGTGGGCTTTCGGTGCCGTGAGTTGACACTCTGGAAAGCTGTGACAGTCTTCAACGGGCCCTCCTCAACACGGGCCAGTGGAACCGGGCGGCGATCCGTTCCCAGGTCTTCTCCATTCCCATGTGCGCCCTCAACAGGTGGGTGTGGGCCAGCTGAAGAACGGATCTCACGTACCGTCGGGGCAGCAACAATACTTCTCAAAGTTCCCCCTGTTGGCATTACACCTGATACAAAAAGTTATTCTTGATTTGGAAATGGGGGTATCGCCAGTCACTCACTCCCGGAAGTAGCTGTCCATCCACCGCTATCACTTGGGCTGCGGCCCACTGGGCCATCCCGACTTGTCCCCTCAGTTGGCGCCCAGGGGGGTCTCGACTCTCCTCCTCGAAATCGAAGAGGGAGAGGATGGGCTCCTCTTCCAGGGATTCCCCACGGGGTTCGGGTTCTGGCTCCCCCTCCGACTTCGGAGCCGTAGACCCATGCTGGTTAACCGGTTGCTTCTGGGCCACACAGGTTATTGGTCGTCCCCGCTCTCTTCTTTGGCTGGCTCGTACCTTCTTCCTCAACTCATGCCCCCATAGGGCCGTGAACAGAAGACATTCCCTTCCCACTAGGAGAAGTACCGGCAGCTCGGGCACTGCACCCACCATCTGGCAGCTCCCTTGTGGCGTCATGATGGTGGTCCATACGGTTGGATACCGCTTTGTGTCACCATAAACACAGGAAATGGACATCTCCCTAACCCTTTTGGTCTCCTGGTTCAGCAGGCTCGTTGTTACGACTAACTGTTAATGGGATTTATATGTTCATAAGAATGATTAGAATATTTGACTCTGAAACCATATGATTGTATGAAATTTATTTGAATCATGAGATTATTCTAATGATGTGTGTGATTTCAGTCAGTATAATTATATATCCGTGAGTGTAGGTTTTAGTCAGAATTAGAGTAACAATATCTGTATTATAATATCTTAACAGACTGTCTGAGCAAGATTCGGTGCCGACCTTGGCTGGGGGTCACAGAGTACTTCCCAGGGTCTCACTATCTTGAGGGAGGACAGGGATGGATTTTCACGGACACCCCTAATCTTTCTCAGCTGGGTAGCAGGACAGTATGTGCGTAGGATACCTATTGTTTGTGTGTATGTATGTGCATTGCTATAAAATGGATGTCTTTGTATTCTTGACTTTAAAACGTTTTCTGAATAAACTCTACTAACCTTTTGCATAAGCTGAGTCTTTGACTTATTATTATTATACCCATGGTCTTACAAACCTCGGATTAGTCAGAGCTATTGATCGTCAGTTATTATCATTGGGATAGAAAATATGGTCCTTCGAGACAGATTTCAATACCCGTTTTCTGTCGCACGGTTTTCGGTGCTCCCATTGTACACAGACGGATCGGTATTCCGTAAGTTAAAGACCTGGCCTCTGGAAATTGAGGTTCCATTTCAGGCCGGTGGCAAACTGGTACACAACAGAAAACGGTGACAAAATCCAACCAACATTGAGTTCTCAACTGCAAAATAAGGTCGGTGATCTTTATTCATTAGTTTGGGGTTAAATTCTAAACTTACAAATTTAAGCAAGATAAATGTGAGGGATTTTAACTGTAAAACTAACAGTAAGATTTGTATCAGGTATACCGTCCATATAATCTAGAGAGTTTAAGACAAAAGTATCTGTTCGTGTTGGCGGCACTGGGTCACAGATCTAATTAAGAAATTTTGAACTACAGTATCTAACAGTAAGACCTAAAAGTAAAACTGGTTGAAGTACAATAGCCGTAAAACGTAATATAGAAGGCGAAATAAAGTAAAGTAAGATCAACTGAGGGAACAGGTCCGCAATGACCTGAGGTACATGTGCACTACCATGAATAAAAATAGCTTAATAATTGAGGTCGGTGAGGAATGGCCGAAAGGTTATTTGAGTGATGGCCGAGAGGTTATTAGCAAGGCATATAAATAGGTGCTGTGAGTGAGGACGGTAATTCTATGCGAACAAGAGAACTCAAATGGTCAGTTAACTTCTTGCGACGAGCAAACCCGTATCCGGGAGAGTAATCATAGGCTCAAGCTCATTAGCATAACGCAACGTTAACTATTCATGAAAATCGCAAATGAAAGAAATATATTGAATCACAAGCTTAGCCTTTTGTTAACACTGTCATCTCAGATTTTCAAAATATGCTTTTCAACCATGGCTACACAAGCATTTGTAAGAGTATTGATAAGCTAGCATAGCATTAAGCCTAGCATTCAGCAGGCAACATTTTCACAAAAACAAGAAAAGCATTCAAATAAAATAATTTACCTTTGAAGAACTTCGGATGTTTTCAATGAGGAGACTCTCAGTTAGATAGCAACTGTTCAGTTTTTCAAAAAATATTATTTGTGTAGGAGAAATCGCTCCGTTTTGTTCACGTTTGGCTAAGAAAAAATAAATAAATTCACTACAAACTTTTTTCCAAATTAACTCCATAATATCGACAAACATTGCAAACGTTGTTTAGAATCAATCCTCAAGGTGTTTTTCACATATCTATTCGATGATAAATCAGTCGTGGCAGTTGGATTTCTCCTCAGTAGCAAATGGAAAAGTACTGCATCTGGCGATTACACAATAATTTTGACGCAGGACACCAATCGACCACCTGGTAAATGTAGTCTCTTATGGTCAATCTTCCAATGATATGCCTACAAATACGTCACAATGCTGTCGACACTATGGGGAAACGACAGAGTCCATGCTCATTCTTGGCCCATTCACAGCCATATAAGGAGACGTTGGAACACAGCGCCTTCAAAATCTGGGGCACTTCCTGTTTGAAATTTCATCTTGGTTTCGCCTGTAGCATCAGTTCTGTTGCACTCACAGACAATATCTTTGCAGTTTTGGAAACGTTAGTGTTTTCTATCCAAAGCTGTCACTTATATGCATAGTCGAGCATCTTGTCGTGACAAACGTATTGCGCTTAAAATGGAAAAGTTTTTTTTCCAAAAATGAAAATACTGCCCCCTAGTTAAAAGTTAACAAAAGGGAATTAGCCAAAGATCCGATTTCCACACATAGGGAGTAGTGACATACACATCAACAGTGAGACACATAGTAGTAATTTAATCAGAATTTTAAAAGCACACAGAATAAGGAGATTGATAAATATACCTGTCATAAGGAACTAAAAATAAGTAGAACTTGTAGTCGTATAAAGTGTGAGATCTAAATGATATAGGATTCATGCAAATAATTATTGTAAAATTCTAGGAAAGATTAATGGGAGGAATTTATCAACATAGGATAAGGATAATAATGGCAAAAAGCACAGACAAGAAGATGAGAAAGAAAAAGGATGGGCTGTTGTAAAAGGAGATGGGACCCCAGGACAGGGGGCAGCAGTTTTTTACAGTGGGCTGTAGATAGAGCAGAGAGAGAGTGGCCAGACAGGAGATGAATATTTATTGCTACTCTTGGGGAAAGAGCAGGAAAGTGCAGGAAAGATTTTAAAAAGGGAGAAAGTCAAAAAGTGGACAATAGTCAAGAGAGGAAAGGAAAAGAGAAGATAAGGGGACATGGAAAAAAAGAGGGAAAAAGAGAAGCAAAGACAACGAGAGAGTAAGGAGAATCCTCGCTGGGGAAACACTTGGACATTTAAATTAGGGCTATTTTCTGGGAATTGTCTCGGTAGTACGTGCCAGTGTTTACGACTACAGACAATTATAATAATAGGGTTATTGGCGTCTCCATCTTTTCAATAGTGTTGGTGGCCCAGACCTCTTGCCAACAACGTGGGAGACTTGGGTTCGCATCTCAGTCTATGCACCAATAGACTAAAATTCATTCTGATTGTAATTCAACTATTGATATGTTTTACCGGGAGAAATACAATTAGTGTTTGTTTAAGATATAAACTGAACGTTTTAATAGCATGTTTAGGTTAAATTGGAAGACTAATTCATTCTAAATAATAGCAAAGCCATTTTGATGTAATACGTTGTCTGTTGCCTAAATGGTCTGCTGGAATAACGTATTGAGAATGGAGTCGTATTTAAAATTACTGAATCATAGATTTAGGTAACTGTCTCTTCTAATGAATTCTAAATAACAGCGTAGAGATAATGGCGATAGAGTGGTGCCCACCAATGTTTTTATTCTTATGGATTGACTGATGTAGGTTATACATTTTGGTGATTTACAGATTACTTTTAAAGTTTGGACATTTCATCAGGGTGAAGCCGAAAGAGAAGAGAAAGTTGAAAGTTTGGTTTTACTCTTATAGATAGAATTAAAGCAGAATTCTGAGTTGGAGTTATGTTTTTGCCTGCGGGAAAGGATAGGTGAGTTAGTTTTTGGCTGAGAAGAATACAGGACGGAAGAGTTAAAACCTTTACGATTCGTGATTATATAGGTAACACCAGTGAATTGGAACAAAGTTCAAGTATTCGAACATTATAATCTGATTCCATTACGTGGAACAATTACAGGTTGAGGTCATTTTATTTTAAAGGGACAGTGCAAATTAATCACAGTTGTGGGTGTCTAATGGCGGTGTTCATATCAAGCACTTTGAGACTGTTTGCAGACGGACTGAATGAGTTTTAATGTTGCAAACCAAGCTTGGGCTAAACTAATCAAGTAGTAGGGGGATTTCATAGATTATTGTATCCAAGGGTAGCACATGTTCGATTAAGTACATATAACCCTTGAGAAAATGTAAAACTAATAATAAGAGGGAGTACAATTTTAATTAACATTATTATTATGTTTTATTGGTAGTCAACGTGCGATAGCAGAGAAACGTCTATGACTTGGGTGACTGGAGACTGACAATTTTATGGGTTTTCCTCCGACACTGCCTATTATATTGGTCCTAGATGGCAGGAAGCTTGGACCCAGAGATGTACTGGGCCATACGCACTACCCTCTGTAGCACCTTACGGTCAGATGCCGAGCCGTTGCCATACCAGGCGGTGAAGCAACTGGTCAGGATGCTCTCGATGGTGCAGCTGTAGAACTTTGAGGAACTGGAGACCCATGCCAAATCTTTTCAGTCTCCGGGGGGGGGAGAAGTTTTTGTCTTGCCCTCTTCACAACTTTCTTGGTGTGTTTGGACCATGATAGTTTGTTGTGATGTGGACACCAAGGAACTAAACTCCCGACCCGCTCCACTTCAGCCCCGTCGATGTTAATGGGGTCCTGTTTGGCCCACCTTTTACTTTAGTCCACAGTCAGCTCCTTTATCTTGCTCACGTTGAGGGAGAGGTTGTTGTCCTGGCACCACACTACCAGTTCTGACCTCCTCCATATAGACTGTCTCTTTGTTGTTGGTGATTAGGCCTACCGCTGTTACGTCATCAGCAAATTTAATGATGGTGTAAGAGTCATGTTTGGCCATGCAGTCGTGGGTGAACAGGGAGTACAGGGAGTACATATCATAGTTTACCTATTTTTTTTTTCTGGTTTTGCCTACACCTAGCGACCTGTTTAAATTATATGAATAAAACATTCAATTTTATTTGGAATGGCAAGCCAGACAAAATTAAAAGGGCCTATTTATATAATCAATATGAATTCGAAGGGCAGCAATTTGAAATTAGAAATGACTTTATCAATTGGAAGGGGGGAAAAAGTAAGGAATTTGCCTGTCAAGCCCTCCATTACAGACCAATTGGTTAACTTCTTGACGCTACCCATCCCTGTCGAGGAATCATTTGTCAGCAACCGCTGAATAGCATAGCGCAACAATCAAATAATATTACTAAAAAATATTCAAATTCATGAAATCACAAGTGCAATATTGCAAAACACAGCTTAGCCTTTTTGTTATTCCACCTGTCGTCTCAGATTTTGAAATTATGCTTCACAGCGAAAGCAATCCAAGCGATTGTGTAAATGTATTGATAGCATAGCATTATGTACACTTAGCATCAGGACGCTTGGTCAGGAAAATGAGAAAAGCAATCAATTAACCGTTTACCTTTGATCTTGGGATGTTTTCACTCACGAGACTCCCAGTTACACAACAAATGTTCCTTTTGTTCCAAAAAGATTATTTTTATACCCAAAATAACAACGTTTGTCGCGTTATGTTCAGAAATCCACGGGAAAAAGCGGTCACGACAACGCAGACGGAAATTCCAAGTAGTCTTCAAAATGTCCACAAACATGTCAAACGTTTTTATAATCATTCCTCAGGTAGTTTTTAAAATATATATTCAATAATATATCAACCAAATGTGTAGGTTTTTCAATAACAGCGGGATGAACAATGGCGGCTTTACTCTGTAGCGCAAAAACTCACTCTGAGAGCCCCCACCTATCCACTTACACAATGACCTTTCATGCTCATTTTTCAAAAAAAAAGCCTGAAACTGTCTAAAGACTTGACACCTTAGGGAAGCCAGAGAAAAAGGAATCTGGTTGATATGCCTTTAAATGGAGGATAGGCATGCATAGGAACGAAAGGGTTTCTAAATAAGAGGCACTTCCTGATTGGATTTTCCTCATGGTTTCGCCTGCAATATCAGTTCTGTTATACTCAGACAATATTTTGACAGTTCCGGAAACTGTGTTTTCTAGCCTAATCTGTCAATTACATGCATATTCTAGCATCTGGTCATGAGAAATAGGCCGTTTACTTTGGGAACGTTATTTTTCCAAACATAAAAATAGTGCCCCCTATCTTCAAGAGGTTAAAGAAAATTGAAGGGTAAAAGTCTATGCCAGTTTCATTTAAGGACAAAAAATTGACAGCTGTGCCATATAGATTTCAAAAGAGTTGGGAAGAGACTTTCGGTGTACCGATTCCATGGCACATGGGTAACGGTTTTCTTGAGGTGAAGGAGAGGCAGACCAAAACGCAGCATGGTGGTTATTCATGTTTAACCTCTAGCGTCGAGCAATCCCATATCCTGGAGCGTAATCATAGCCTCAAGCTCAGTAGCATAACGCAACGTTAACTATTCATGAAAATCGCAAATGAAATGAATATATTGGCTCACAAGCTTAGCCTTTTGTTAACAACACCGTCATCTCAGATTTTCAAAATATGCTTTTCAACCATAGCTACACAAGCATTTGTGTAAGAGTATTGATAGCTAGCATAGCATTAAGCCTAGCATTCAGCAGGCAACATTTTCACAAAAACAAGAAAAGCATTCAAATAAAATAATTTACCTTTGAAGAACTTCGGATGTTTTCAATGACGAGACTCTCAGATAGCAAATGATCAGTTTTTCCCAAAAAATATCAAACCAAGACGCCAAACTTTTTTCCAGATTAACTCCATAATATCGACAAACATGGCAAACGTTGTTTAGAATCAATTCTCAAGGTGTTTTTCACATATATTCGATGACAAATCATTCGTGGCAGTTGCCTTTCTCCTCTGAACCAAATGGAAAAGTGCACGCAGCTGGAGATTGCGCAATAATTTCGACGGAGGACACCAAGCGGACACCTGGTAAATGTAGTCTCTTATGGTCAATCTTCCAATGATATGCCTATAAATACGTCACAATGCTGCAGACACCTTGGGGAAACGACAAAGTGTAGGCTCATTCCTGGGCATTCACAGCCATATAAGGAGACATTGGAACACTTTGCCTTCAGAATTTGGGCCATTTCCTATTTGAAATTTCATCTTGGTTTCGCCTGTAGCATAAGTTCTGTGGCACTCACAGATAATATCTTTGCAGTTTTGGAAACGTCAGTTTTCTTTCCAAAGCTGTCAATTATATGCATACTCGGGCAACTTTTCGTGACAAAATATTTTGTTTAAAACGGGAACGTTTTTTTATCCAAAAATGAAATAGCGCCCCATAGCATCAAGAGGTTAACAAACTGTAGTCTTGGCAAGTCAGTTAGTGCATGACAAAACCTTGAGACCTCCTTAATATCAGATTTCATGCATCAGCTGTTATTTACAAAGACACAGACCACCACCCCTTGTCTTACCGGAGGCAGCTGTTCTATCTGGCAGATGGACCGAAAATACAGCCAGCTGCATGTTATCCATGTCGTCGTTCAGCCACGACTCGGTGAAACATAAGATATTATAGTTATTGTCCCGTTGGTAGGATATCCTTGATCGGTGCTCATCCATTTTGTTATCCAATGATTGCACATTGGCTAATAGGACTAATGGTAGAGGCAGTGTACTCACTTGCCTACGAATTGTCTGAAGGCAGCCCGACCTCCGCCCCCTTTTTCTTCGTATTTTCTGCAAATGATGGGGATTTAGGCCCGATCCTGAGGAAGCAGTATATCCTTCACTTCGGACTCGTTAAAGAAGAATCTTTGAGGTGAGTAATCACTGTTTTGATGTCCAGAAGTTTTTTGGGGGTCATAAGTGATGGTAGCAGCAACGTTATATACAAAATAAGTAAAACAATAAGTTACAAACAAAAAAAATGCACAGTTGTTTAAGAGCATGTAAAATGGCAGCCACCCCCTCTGGTGCCATTTGGTCACAAAAATTATATAAGTAGACATTAAGGTGTCTGTAATAGAATAAGTGTGTCATTAACGAATGTAGACATTAATAAATGCATTTCTATAGCTTTACAATTAAGGAGGAGTACCGAGATGGCTGCGCATTGGCTTCAACACAGTGGCCCCTGTCATAATCCAGGATTTATTTGTCTTTATATAAATTAGGGTACCAGTGAGCCTTTTTTGTAGTGGAGCTGTTACAAAATCATTTATAATAATTCGTTTTTTTTCACGTTCAGATACAGTGGGGCAAAAAAGTATTAAGTCAGCCACCAATTGTGCAAGTTCTCCCAATTAAAAATATGAGAAAGGCCTGTAATGTTCATCATTAGGTACACTTCAACAATGACAGACAAAATGAGAAAAAAAAATCCAGAAAATTATATAGGATTTAATGAATTTATTTGCAAATTATGGTGGAAAATAAGTATTTGGTCAATAAAAGTTTATCAATACTTTGTCATTGCCAACAAAGGGTATATAACAGAGGTCAAACATTTTCTGTAAGTCTTCACGAGGTTTTCACACACTGTTGCTGGTATTTTGACCCATTCCTCCATGCAGATCTCCTCTAGAGCAGTGATGTTTTGGGGCTGTTGCTGGGCAACACGGACTTTCTACTCCCTCCAAAGATTTTTTTATGGGGTTGAAATATGGAGACTGGCTAGGCCACTCAAGGACCTTGAAATGCTTCTTACGAAGCCACTCCGTTGCCCGGGTGGTGTGTTTGGGATCATTGTCATGCTGACACACAGCCACATTTTATCTTCAATGCCCTTGCTGATGGAAGGAGGTTTTCACTCAATCTCACAATACATGGCCCCATTCATTCTTTCCTTTACACGGATCAGTCGTCCTGGTCCCTTTGCAGAAAAACAGCCCCAAAGCACCCCCATGCTTCACATTAGGTATGGTGTTCTTTGGATGCAACTCAGCATTCTTTGTCCTCCAAACACGACGAGTTGAGTTTTTACAAAAAGTTATATTTTGGTTTCATCTGACCATATGACATTCTCCCAATCTTCTTGTGGATCATCCAAAAGCTCTCTAGCAATCTTCAGATGGGCCTGGACATGTACTGGCTTAAGCAGGGGGACACGTCTGGCACTGCAGGATTTGAGTCCCTGGCGGCGTAGTGTGTTCATGATAGTAGGCTTTGTTACTTTGGTCCCAGCTCTCTGCAGGTCATTCACTAGGTCCCCCCGTGTGGTTCTGGGATTTTTGCTCACCGTTCTTGTGATCATTTTGACCCCACGGGGTGAGATCTTGCGTGGAGCCCCAGATGGAGGGAGATTATCAGTGGTCTTGTATGTCTTCCATTTCCTAATAATTGCTCCCACAGTTGATTTCTTCAAACCAAGCTGCTTACCTATTGCAGATTCAGTCCCAGCCTGGTGCAGGTCTACAATTTTGTTTCTGGTATCCTTTGAAAGCTCTTTGGTCTTGGCCATAATGGAGTTTGGAGTGTGACTGTTTGAGGTTGTGGACAGGTGTCTTTTATACTGATAACAAGTTCAAACAGGTGCCATTAATACAGGTAACGAGTGGAGGACAGAGGAGCCTCTTAAAGAAGAAGTTACAGGTCTGTGAGAGCCAGAAATCTTGTTTGTAGGTGACCAAATACTTATTTTCCACCATAATTTGCAAATAAATTAATTAAAAATCCTACAATGTGATTTTCTGGATTTTGTTTCTCATTTTGTCTGTCATAGTTGAAGTGTACCTATGATGAATTACAGGCCTCATCTTTTTAAGTGGGAGAACTTGCACAATTGGTGGCTGACTAAATACTTTTTTGCCCCACTGTGTGTGTGTGTGTGTGTGTGTGTGTGTGTGTGTATTCACCAAAATGTATTAAATATATGTTTAAACCCTTTCTCATGCTTGGAGTCTTCAGAGATTTAGAAAAATTTGTGTGACATAAAACCCTGTCTCTGCCACAACATATAATCATTATTATAGTACGTTTTTAGCATAAACATTAACATTATCCAAACCACAAGCTAGAATGAGCGCATTTTCATTTCACTGGCAGAATAGGGAACTTTTGACTTCCTGTGTATTTGTCTGCTCATAGTGAACCACAAAGTCCAGCATTCATAGTGAATAGGCAGATGGGGCTTGCCTACAAACTTTGTGGGTGGCATTGGTTACTTCTAATGACCGACACATCAATCTCAGCTCTTCTCCGGCACATTTTTTGTTTGTTTTTCCACTAACATTTGTCATCATGCCTGTGGGGTGTTCTGTCATTCTCTGCTAATTACAAACATGAGTTAGCTTTCACCATTCCACCTACCAGAGATTTACCCTGATGCTTCCAGATGTTTGTGGCTATCAAGAATGACGCTTACGGTGACCAAAGATTATCAGAGGGATTTCAGATTGAATGGATGGGGAATCCATTTAGACGACAGCTGAGAAGTGATGTGACACCATCGTTTTCTCCCTTTACAACAAAATGTGTTACATATATATGCAGGCATCAACCACTACCCTGAGAGCACTTGATTCAGCATTTCATGTGACCCTCTGTCATTACCAATCAAAAACTTCTAACACATTATGATCTCTACAGTGCCGTTGGCTAGTCGTCATTGACCTTGCATAGGCTTAAACATTTAACATTTACATTTAAGTCATTTAGCAGACGCTCTTATCCAGAGCGACTTACTGGGTAAAATGCCACTATCTCTGTTCTTTTTTAATCAGATCAGTAAATAAATAAATTACAGTCCCATTCTCACGTTGGTGGAGTTTAAACACTTGATTGATGTAAATACCATAGAAGCATGTAATTGTCTTTTGGTCAGCTGTTTTTTTAGTTATGACATTTTTGTTTCTTTACGTAAAATGTAATTGTTGTACTGTATGTGTGTTTATAGTTTTATTTAAAACCTCTTAACCTCTTTTTGTTAAAAATCGCGCAAAATTTCAACGTCCTGCTCATGCCAGGAATATAGTATATGCATATGATTAGTATGTGTGGATAGAAAACACTCTGACTTTTCTAAAACGGGTTCAATCATGTCTGTGACCATAACAGAACATGTGTAGCAGGCAAAACCCCAAGGAACTGTTCACCAAAAAAATAAATAATATCCCTCCGCCAGTTCTCTGTATTGTCTATGGCAAGGGAAAATGGATAGCGCCCAGTTTACAGTTCCTACAGCTTCCACACGATGTCGCCAGTCATGGTAATTGGGTTGAAGTTAATCCTTGGTGAAATGAAGAATAGGCACTTCCTGTCATCGGGTACACCAGGGGAAGTTATGAAAGAGAGAATATCGACAATGATTTCAAGACCTGCTGCTATTGAATACAGATCGCCCTGTGATCAATTTGATCGATTATTAACGTTACTAATACCTAAAGTAGGATTACAAAAGTAGTTTGAAGTGTTTTGTCAAAGTTTATAGGCAACTTTTTTAATTTAAAAAAATGACGTTGCGTTTTGGAAAGCTGCTTTTTCCTGGATCAGACGGGCTTCATAAATGGATGTTTTGGGTATACATGGACGGATTTAATCGAAAAAAAGACCCAATTGTGATGTTTATGGGACATATTGGAGTGCCAACAAAGAAGCTCGTCAAAGGTAATGAATGTTTTTTATTTTATTCATGCGTTTTGTGTAGCGCCGGCTACGCTAATTCTTTTATTTACGTCCCCTTCAGGTATTTCGGGGGGTTGCATGCTATCAGATAATAGCTTTTCATGCTTTCGCCGAAAAGCATTTTAAAAATCTGACTTGTTGGCTAGATTCACAACAAGTGTAGCTTTAATTGAGTACCCTGCATGTGTGTTTTAATGAAAGTTTGAGTTTTATCGAGTACTATTAGCATTTGGCGTTGCGCATTTCCATTTCCTGTTGGCTAAGTGAGACTAGCGTCTCACCTTGCTCTAAGAGGTTTTTAATATTTTGTTAGTGTATGTCATTTGTTTTGTCTGAGACCTTGTTCCCCCTGTTGCTGTTGGACCAGGTCTTTCTTGCAAAAGCGATTTTTATCTCCATGAGAAAAACCGGTATAAAGAAAGGTTAAATAAAATAAAACATTTAAAATGTAAGATTCTCAATTAGAGGTAACAGCATTACCTGGACTAGGTACATTTGCTAGCTAATGGAATAGTCCTGTATTGAACTGTGAAAGCCGTCAGCAAAATCATATAGCGAGCTATCATTTGGACACTAGACTGGTAGCTACCTTCAGCAGAGTAAACATTTGTCTATTTGTTCTACATTTGATTAGTTAGGTAACCTAAGCAAGCTAATGTTAGCAAATAAGAGCAACTCAATCTGGTAGCCATCTATTCCACACTTGTCTGGAAAATACTGTTACTAAAAATTGAATTTTATAGTCGATATAGTGAACTCACCCTCTGTGTGTTGGTAGTAAAGATGAAGGTGTAAAAATTGCCAATGGTTGGTTAGTTGATTCTCACTTGGCTAACAATCTTGCTCCCTATTTAGTGATGCTAACTAACACCAAGCTGAAAATATTAAAATGTCAATGTTAGATGTGCTCAGCTAGCCAGTCCAATAGAAATCAATACAGTTAGTGGGGTGGTTAAATGATGTATTGTTGTGTGTTTTGTTGTATGTGTTACTGTACACAATCTGATTCCACCAACATGTTTCCAACCCCTAGCTCTGCACTAGGTGAAGGTAAATTGGTAAAAATATTTACACATTGACGGCTAACATAGCTCAATTTACAGTAAGCATGGCATAAACATGAATTGGTAGTGTTTGTATGGGTTTGTGTTTGTGTTATGGGGTTACAGGTGGTTAGATGTAGCCTCAGAACCACAGAGTACCTTCCAGACCGTGTAATCGATTTAATCTACCCCTTTTCTCTTTGTAAATCTCATTCCACAGCCCTGCTGAAAAATACCCCAAGTGAACGACATTTTTAGTATGAGTAGCGACCACACCTTGTGGTAATGGAGCACAACAAGATTGTGGGACAATAACAAGCAAGGGACACTGAAAGGTAATGACACAACAGTAGACACAACCACCTCATTCTTCTCTCTGCAGATTTCCAAAACACAATACAAAGACACATCAACAAAAATCCCCTGCTACTATTGACAAGAATGATCTGTCAAAGTCAATGGACTGGGGGAGTTTTACAGAAGTCTTTGAGATGAGGAAGGGGGTTTAGTTGTGCTTAGAGACAGTAAATGTATTGTTGTGTATGAAAATGTTTGAAAGGTGCCATTTCTCCTCAAGCTCACTTACACAACAATACATAGTGTAAAAACTGTCCTAAGACTTTCAACACCTTCTGCTGCCCCCCAGCCCATTTACTTTGTTGACTGATCTCTCTGCTCTAAAGCAGCTTCCAATGTCCCTCATTGTCCCTAACAGTACACTAGTCTGTCTCTAAACACTTAGGTCCCAATTGGTTTGACACCTTTACCAACAATGTCATGTTACTCTACGTGCCTTCCACATAAAGTGTAAAATGGTAACACCACAGTCATGTCTTTCCAGGAGACATGCAGTACCAGAAAATCTTCTGCAATAGGTCCAAACAGTTGGTGGTTGGTCTATGAGCCCGACACCACTTCCGGCAGTCTTATCCAGCTGGCCGTACACCGCAGACGGGACAAAACCTTCACCACAAACACTCTGCTTCCACAGCCCACCATGCAAAACACCATTGCCAGTGTACCGAAGCCGGATAAAGGACCATAAAATAAATACGGATTTTTCCTCAATTTGTCTGGCTTTATAGATTCACAGAAGATATTTAAACAAGCTGTACAGGGCTCTGTAGCATCAACCTGATTTTAGACATTCAGATATATCCAAAGAATATTCATTTGTCAAAATCTAAAATACAGGGAAGTGAAAAATATTTAATGCTAATTCAAAAATAGCTAGGTATTAAAAAGGAATGTTATATAGTAAAAGTAAGAACAGTGGGGGGTGTCTCAGGTGTAACAAAGTGCATAGAACTGGAGCTACAGATTCTTATAACAGATGTGATTCAAACAAAGATTTTTGGGATCAATTACTTGGAATAAGAGGAAAGATACTGTTTGGTGTAGCACAGATAATTTTTGACCAACCTTAGCTTGACAATGGTACCTTAGTCCTTAAAACCTCTTGATACTCCCCATCCCGGATCCGGGATCGTGAATAAAGCCTCAGGCTCATTAGCATAACGCAACGTTAACGATTTCTGAAAATCGCAAATAAAATGAAAATAATGCACCTGCTCTCAAGCTTAGCCTTTTCTTAACAACACTGTCATCTCAGATTTTCAAAATATGCTTTTGAACCATAGCAATTCACTAATTTGTGTAAGAGTATGCAAAGCTAGCTTAGCATTTTGAGTAGCATTTAGCACGCAACATTTTCACAAAAACCAGAACCAAATAAATAAAATCATTTACCTTTGAAGAGCTTCTGATGTTTTCAATGAGGAGACTCTCAGTTACATAGCAAATGTTCAGTTTTTCCTGAAAGAATCTTTGTGTAGGAGAAATCGCTCCGTTTTGTACATCACATTTGGCTACCGAAACGAACCGAAAATTCAGTCACCAACAACGTCAAACTTTTTCCGAATTAACTCCATAATATCGACCGAAACATGGCAAACGTTGTTTGGAATCAATCCTCAAGGTGTTTTTTCACATATCTCTTCATTGATATATCATTCGTGGAAGCCTGCTTTCTTCTCTGAATTCCATGGAAAAATACTTGCAGCTGAGTTTTGCGCACCAATTTCGGCGCAGGACACCGGGCGGACACCTGGTAAATGTGGTCTCTTATGGTCAATCTTCGAATGATATGCCTACAAATACGTCACAATGCTGCAGACACCTTGGGGAAACGACAGAAAGGGCAGGCTCATTCCTCTCGCATTCACAGCCATATAAGGAGACAATGGAAAACGGAGCCTAAAAAATCCTGCTGATTTCCTGGATGCCATTTCATCTTGGTTTTGCCTGTAGCTCACGTTCTAGGGCACGCACAGAATATCTTTGCAGTTCTGGAAACGTCAGTGTTTTCTTTCCAAAGCTATCAATTATATGCATAGTCGAGCATCTTTTTGTGACAAAATATCTTGTTTAAAACGGGAACGTTTTTCATCCAAAAATGAAATAGCGCCCCCAGAGTTTCGAGAGGTTAAAACAGGAGTCTCAATGTCCAGTTGCCAGGGTCCATTTTGAATTTAGAAAATGATCCCTTATTAAAACAAATGCTTTATTGTTTCATTAACTAATCCAACAGTGTACGCCACCATCTTATCCTGTTATGGCTGCAATCCCAATACCGGGATCGATATGACAACTAAAAGTGAAAATAGGGGGCACCGAATTAAAACCACAGAAATCATATCATTACAATTCCTAAAACATACATGGGTCTTATATAATTTTAAAGCTTTTCTCATTGTTAATCCCACCAGTGTCCGATTTCAAATAGGCTTTTCAGCGAAAGCACTACAAACGATTATGTTAGGTCTCCACCAAATCACAATAAGCACAGCCATTTTCCAGCAAAATATAGCATTCACAAAAAGCAGAAATAGAGATAAAATGAATCACTAACCTTGAATTATCTTCATCAGATGACACTCATGGGACTTCATGTTACACAATATATTCATGTTTTGTTTGATAAAGTTCATATTTCTATAATAAAATCTGAGTTTACATTGGCGCGTTAGATTCAATAGTTCCAAAAACATCAAGTGATTTTGCATTGCCACATCATTCAACAGAAATACTCATCATAAATGTAGATGATAATACAAGTTATACACGTTAAATTATAGATATACCTCTTAATGCAACCGCTGTGTCAGATTTCAAAAATACTTTACAGAAAAAGAAACGCATGCAATAATCCGAGATGGCGCTCAAAAGTAAAAACAACACAGCCGCAAAGATGGCGTCAACATAAACGAGAAATTACATGATAAATAATCCCTTTGATGATCTACATCAGAAAGCACTCCAGGAACCCCAGGTCCACAATAAATGTTTGTTTTGTTCAAAAATGTCCGTTATTTATGTCCAAATACCTTCTTTTGTTAATGCGTTTGGTATACATATCCAAACGCTAATTCTGGTCAGCATTATATCGGACAAAATCTTCAAAAAGTGATATTACCGGTCGAAGAAACATTTCAAACTAAGTACAGAATCAATCATAGGATGTTTTTAACTTCTTGCGTCGAGCAATCCGGGATCCTATTTATAGCCTCAAGCTCATTAGCATAACGCAACGTTAACTATTCATGAAAATCGCAAATGAAATTAGATAAATATATTTGCTCTCAAGCTTAGACTTTTGTTAACAACACTCATCTCAGATTTTCAAAATATGCTTTTCAACCATAGCAAAACAAGCATTTGTGTAAGAGTATTTATAGCTAGCATAGCTATAAGCCTAGAATTCAGCCAGCAACATTTTCACAAAAACAAGAATCATTCAAATAAAATCATTTACCTTTGAAGAACTTCAAATGTTTTCAATGAGGAGACTCTCAGTTAGATAGCAAATGTTCAGTTTTTCAAAAAATATTATTTGTGTAGGACAAATCACTCCGTTTTGTTCACGTTTGGCTATGAAAAAAACCTGTATCCAGTTATAGCCTCAAGCTTATTAGCATAACGTAACATTAACTATTTTTGAAAATCGCAAATGAAATGAAATGAATGTGCTAGCTCTCAAGCTTAGCCTTTTCTTAACAACACTCATTTCAGATTTTCAAAATATGCTTTTGAACCATAGCAAAACAAGCATTTGTGTAAGAGTATTGATAGCTAGCGTAGCATTTAGCGTAGCATTTAGCGGGCAACATTTGCACAAAAACCAAAAAAGGATTCAAATAAAATCATTTACCTTTGAAGAACTTCGGATGTTTTCAATGAGGAGACTCTGTTACATAGCAAATGTTCAGTTTTTCCTGAAAGATTATTTGTGTATGAGAAATCGCTCCGTTTTGTACATCACGTTTGGGTACCAAAAAAAACAAAAATTCAGTCATCAAAACGGCGAACTGTTTTCCAAATTAACTCCATAATATCGACTGAAACACGGCAAACGCTGTTAAGAAACAATCCTCAAGGTGTTTTTCACATATCTCTTCATTGATATATCGTTCGTGGATGTCTACTTTCTCCTCTGAATCGCTTGGAAAAAGACAGTTGAAGATGACTCACCAATTTTCGACAGAGGACACCGGGCGGACACCTGGCAAATGTAGTCTCTTATGGTCAATCTTCCAATGATATGCCTACAAATACGTCACAATGCTGCAGACACCTTGGGGAAACGATAGATCGGGCAGGCTCATTCCTTGCGCATTCACAGCCATATAAGGAGACAATGAAAAACAGCCTCAAATCCTGCTCATTTCCTGTTTGAAGTTTCATCTTGGTTTCGCCTGTAGCATCAGTTCTGGGGCACTCACAGACAATATCTTTGCAGTTTTGGAAACGTCAGTGTTTTCTTTCCAAAGCTGCCAATTATATGCATAGTTGCATCATTTTGTGACAAAATATTGCGCTTAAAACGGGCATGTTTTTTTATCCAATAATGAAATATCGCCCCCATAGATGTAAGAGGTTAACCTATAGCTTCAATAAAGTTCCAACCGGAGTATTCTTTCTTGTCTTCGTGAACAATGGAACGCAAGTGACTACCATGAGGAAAAAGTGGGATCCCAAAATGGCTGCTTGATGGACATCTGATATATTCTGCTCTCATTCACTCCCACAACAACATAGAAGCCTCATTATAATTTCTATTGATGGTTGACATCTAGTGGAACCCCTAGGAAGTGCAAAATCATTCATATCTCAAGGGAATTTCATTGGGGACTGGTGAATACATACAAGCTCAGATTTCTGACTTCCTGTTTTGATTTCAACTCAGGATTTTGCCTGCCAATATGAGTTCTGTTATACTCATAGACATCATTCAAGCAGTTTTAGAAACTTCAGTGTTTTCTATCCAATACTAATAATAATATGCAAATATTAGCAACTATGACTAAGGAGCAGGCAGTTTGATATGGGCACCTTTCATCCAAGCTACTCAATACTGCCCCTGCAGCCATAAGTTCTCTCATTGATCCAGACAGGTGAGTGTCCACTCCAAAGGGTCGCAAGACACATGTCTCGGGCCTCCCGAGTGGCACAGCAGGGCATGATGGGTCACTACAGATTTGGGTCCCGAGCTGTGTCACAGTCAGCCACGACAAGGAAACACATGACTCACAATTGACCAAGCGTATTCCACGTTAGGGGAGGGTTTGGCCGGCAGGGATGTCCTTATCCCATCCCGCTCTAATGACTCCTGTGGCAGGTCGGGCGCATGCACGCTGACATGACTGCCAGTTGTACGGTGTTTCCTCTGGCACATCGGTGTGGCTGGCTTCCGGGTTAAGTGAGTAGTGTGTCAAGAAGCAGTGCGGCTTGACAGGGTCGTATTTCGGAGGACGCATGGCTCTCAACCTTCACCTGTCCCGAGTCCATACAGGAGTTGTAGCGATGGGGCAAGACGGTAACTACCAATTGGATATCATAAAATTGAGGAGAAAAAGGGGTAAAACTATTTTAAAAAATACAATGAAATAAAGACACCTGTCTCGATCAATGAGAGAAGATTTGAAATAGACTAGATGGTTTTATAGACATTGTTGGATTACTTCAGGGAGAATAAAAAATCAAATAAAAGTTTCTAAACTCAAAACAAACCCCCTGCAACTGGACACAGACGTTTTGAGACTCTTGTTTCCACAAATCGAGGATGAAGACAGTATCGCCAAGATAAGGTTGCTTGAAAACTATCCTGTAACTCCGAGTAATGAATACCAAAAATCTTTGGTTAAATTACATTAACTCGAGTAACAAACTGTGGCTAAACAAACTTGTGATCAGCAGATGATGGGAGACATAGTCATGATGAAATTGCCATTCCAAAGAAACATTGAGTAAGTTCAGGGGACATTTGTATAGATGTGGGAGGAGTCTTATGATAATAAAAGTGCCATTTAACTACTCTTGAGTCATCTTCTGGTTGGATTCCAGCATAATTTCCAATCCATCAAGGTGGATAAAGTTAATTGGATACAGTTTTGCTACAAAGACACACACAGGCAAAGGAACTCTGTATCTCTCCAAGAATCCACTCCAGGAAGAATCCCAGGCACCATACGATATCGTCTGTAAGACAAAAAATATATAATAAATTATACTCCATTGCACAGTTTGAATTACAGTTGAACTGTGCTAGCATAGCAAAATTAGGGTAGATTAGTTGAACATGCATATATGTGCATAAGCACAGAGATTACATACAGAACAATATCTAGCCTAATATACCAGACCATACAAATATACCTAGGTAGGTAGGCAGACAGTATCTACAGTACCTTGCAAACGTATTCTTTCCCCTTCACATTTTTCCTATTTTGTTGCATTACAACCTGCCATTCACATAGATTTTTATTTGGATTTCACGTAATGGACAGACACAAAATAGTCCAAATTGGTAAAGTGAAATGAAAAATTACTTGTTTCAAAAAAATACAAATAAAAATGGAAAATTGGTGCGTGCATTTGTATTCACCCCCTTTGCTATGAAGCCCTTAAATAAGATCTAATGCAACCAATTACCTTCAGAAGTCACATAATTAGTTAAATAAAGTCCACATGTGTGCAATCTAAGTGTCACATGATCTATCACATCTATCAGTATATATACACCTGTTCTGAATGGCCTCAGAGTCTGCAACACCACTAAGCAAGGGACACCACCAAGCAAGCGGCACCATGAAGACCAAGAAGCTCTTCAAACAGGTCAGGGACAAAGTTGTGGAGAGGTACAGGTCAGGGTTGGGTTCGAAAAAAATATCTGAAACTTTGAACATCCCACGGAGCACCATTATATCCGTTATTAAAAAGGGAAATAATATGGCACCACAAAAAACCTACCAAGAGCGGGCCACCCACCAAAACTCCCAGACCAGGCAAGGAGGGCAGTAATCGGAGAGGCAACAAAGAGACCAAATATAACCCTGAATGAGCTGCAAAGCTCCACAGCAGAGATGGGAGTAGCTAATTATGTGACTTCTGAAAGTAACTGTTTGCACCAGATCTTATTAAGGAGCTTCATAACAAAAGGGGTGAATATATATGCACACGCCACTTTTCAGTTTTTAATTATTTTTTTAAAATTTCAATTCACGAATTTGGACTATTTTGTGTTTGTCCATTACATGAAATCCAATTAAAAATCCATTTAAATTACTGGTTTTAATGCAACAAAATGGGAAAAATGCAAAGGGGATGAATGCTTTTGCATGGCACCATTGCCTGGAATCGAACCAAGGACTGTAGTGACACCTCTTGCACTGAGATGCAGCATCTTAGATTGCTGCACCACTCGAGAGCCTGTGTTTGTATCTGTGTTTTCTCAGCACATTCAAGTGAGGAAGATATATTGAGCCCAGATATGCATTTCTTGGCTGAGGTCCACATCTGGATCTTGATATGCTTTTTGATATTAGGAAAACAAGAAGGATTTCTGATGCATTTCTGATTTTTCAGCACATGCTCAATGACAAATATGAAGTACTTTCATGCACATACCATTTTTGGATTCCCTCTGGATTCCCTCTGGATATTATATATGTTATGGCCAGATAGGGTCTCAATAGATAAATAAAGGTTAAACAAGTCAGTTAAGAACAAATTCTTATTTATAATGACGGCCTATCGATGTCTTGAGATAGGCTTATGTGGACATCTTATTTTCTCTACATGTTGACAAATACTGACAATAGGCCTACATAGTATATCAGCACATAGAATGCATATACTCTTTGAAGACATGTTCAATAATTTGACAAATATTAAATCCATATAATTCTTTCAGACACTATAATTTTTGTATTCCCTCTGAATAAAGGTAAGTGCAAGCCATAAGCCAAAAGTGCTGTAACTGGTAGCCTAGCAACAAGAATCACGTATTTTTCTGCTGTGGGGTTCCAACTGTCCTTTTTTTGTTTGTGCGGCACAAATTAGTGTGTAAACGGTGTGGGCGAACTGACAACTGGGGAAAGAAAGAGTTGAGAAGCTCATCAGAAAATTCCTCAAAGAAGTTCATGGTAAAGCGAGTAGCTAATTTGACATGCATTTTATCATCTTGGTAACGAGGTAGAATTATTTGAAATGACAAGATTTTCTTGCATTATCGACAATTTTGATTCATGATTTATGCACTGACAGACTAGAGTGGATCACAGAACATCACTCTACCACCATGTTGGGTCTGTACTGCGAGGTACAGCTGATGACCCAATCTGTATCCATTGCATCATCCATACTAAAAAATGGGCAGGCAGGGGTATTTTAAGGGTGTGCAACTTTTATTTTCTGTTAAGCAAATGTAATACATTTTTCACAAAGATTGGCCCATGTTTGCATCTTTCCAGAAAACAAGTATTGTGATGTGGATTTGCTGTGCTGAATTTTTTAAATATGGAAATAGCAGAAATGTGCATTGGAAATAGCAACTTTGATTAAATATGACAACGTTTGCCTTGCCATGCCCTGTAGCCTATTTCTGAACATGGTGCAAATGTAAGCTCAGGTATGTCACCTTCATGCAAAGAAGAAGCACAATGATATTCGAAGCCTGAACAGGAAAATAATTTGGGTGCTGGACATTTCATGAGTCGGATTGAGCACATTTTCGATGATTCACATATCATGTAAGGATGTCAAGTTAAATTCTGCTTTTTTTATATATACGGATACATAAATTATCAGGTAATGACAGATGATACATTTCTGAAAATATATGGATTTGTTCATGCCTGAGTATCAATGCTTAGATACAATATGTCAGCATGTTGACACAAACCCTTTGCAGTTAGAAAATTCTCCAAATATGTAAGTACCAGGTGCGTTTCAAGAATGTATCTCACCTCAGATATCTCTCTGGATTCATAATGTAGCGGGGAGAGTTTGTAGGTCTGGATTGGATGCATGTAAAAACTGTCCCATTACGGAGAATATCCTAGCTCCTTTTATGAAATTAAGGACGGCTATCTGGAGCATGTCTACTCCTTATATCTAATAAAATGTCAGATATCCAGATATGTGTAGATAAAGATATCCCCTGATATTGACCCATTTCACCTAGTGTGAATATTTACAAACCTCAAAGCAAAGTTTGGAGACAAATGCTCACTCTCAGATACACAGCCAGTGTGGTCTTTCCCCACTCCACATCACATCTTCGTTGGGGGATCAGTGTGTGGATCCTTAAAGTAACTGTCCAGTGTTTAAGATTACTATATAAATATGACCGATAATTAATTACAATATGAACTTCTGTTGGCTTCTTTTGGCTGGGGGGCTGTATTGAGTAGCTTGGTTGAATAAGGTGCCCAGAGTAAACTGCCTGCTACTAAGGCCCCGAAGCTAAGATATGCATATTATTATTAGATTTGGATAGAAAACACTGAAGTTTCTTAAACAGTTTGAATGTTATCTGTGAGTAAACCAGAATTCATATGGCAGGCAAAAACCTGAGAAAAAAATCCAACCAGGAAGTGGGAAATCTGAGGTTTGTAGTTTCTCTTTGCGTTTCCAAGATACAGTGTAAATTTGGTCAGATTGCACTCCCTAAGGCTTCCACTAGATGTCAACAGTTTTTCGAACCTTGTTTCAGGCTTCTACTATGAAGGGGGAGAGAATGAGAGCTGTTTGACTAAGGGGTCTGGCAGAAGGCCATGTTCTGGTCACGCATGTGACCATGAGAGCGTCCTGCGTTCCATTGCATTTCTAAAGACAAAGGAATTGTCCGGTTGGAACATTATTGAAGATTTATGTTAACATCCTAAAGATTGATTCTATACATCGTTTGACATGTTTCTATGAACTGTAACGGAACGTTTTGACTTTGTCTGGACCTAGTGCTCGCGCCTCATGAATTTGGATTTGTGAACTAAACGCGCGAACAAAAAGGAAGTATTTGAACATAAATTATGGACTTTATCGGGAAAAACAACATTTATTGTGAAACTAGGATTCCTGGGAGTGCATTCTGATGAAGATCATTAAAGGTAAGTGTAACGGTTTTCTTCCTTTGAAGGAGAGGAGGACAAAAATGCAGCGTCGTTAGAGTTCAACATCTTTAATAAAGACCATACACGTGAACACTACAAAATACCAAAATAACAAATGTGAAAACCGAAACAGTCCTATCTGGTGCAAAGACAAAAGACAACCACCCACAAAGTACCCACAGAATATGGCTGCCTAAATATGGTTCCCAATCAGAGACAACGATAGACAGCTGCCTCTAATTGAGACCAGTCTAGAAAACCATAGACATACAAACTACCGAGAAAGGAAACAGTCCCATAAACATACAAAAAAAACCTAGACCAGATAAAACACATAAATCCCCCATGTCACACCCTGACCTAACCAAAATAATAAAGAAAACAAAGATAACTAAGGCCAGGGCGTGACAGTAAGTGAATATTTATAATGCTATTTCTGACTGCTGTTGACTCCACAACATGGCGGGTATCTGTATGGCTTGTTTTTGTGTCTGAGCGCTCTACTCAGGTTATTGTATGGTATGATATTTCCTTAAAGATTTTTTAAAATCTGACACAGCAGTCGCATTATGGAGAAGAATATCTATAATTCCATGCATAACACTTGAATCTTTTAGCAATGTTTATTGTGAGTATTCCTGTAAATTGATGTGGCTCTGCAAAATCACAGGATGTTTTGGAAGCAAAACATTACTGAACATAACGCGCCAATGTAAACTGAGATTTTTGGATATAAATATGAACTTTATCGAACAAAACATACATGTATTGTGTAACATGAAGTCCTGAGTGTCATCTAATGAAGATCATCAAAGGTTAATGATTAATTGTCTCTCTATTTCTGCTTTTTGTGACTCCTCTCTTTGGCTGGAAAAATGGCTGTATTTTTCTGTGACTAGTTGCTGACCTAACATAATCATATGCTATGCTTTTGTCGTTAAGCCTTTTTGAAATCGGACACTGTGGTGGGATTAACAACAAGTTTATCTTTAAAATGGTGTATAATACTTGTATGTTTGAAAAACATTAATTATGAGATTTCTGTTGTTTGAATTTGGCGCCCTGCACTTTCATTGGCTGTTGTCATATCGATCCCGTTAGCGGGATTTCGTAAGAAGTTAAATAGTTTTCCTTCCAAAAAATGTTAATTAAGTATTTTAAAAAGCAGCTTTGCTGTGTTGTAATAATGTGGGTGTGCACCAAAAACAAAATGTGCTGGGAATATAATTGGTCATTAAACATATGAATGCAAGTAGAACGCTTGATTGGCCAGCTCGTCCTCCTCTGAAGGATGACATCACCTCTATGAGGAAATAGCAATACTTTTTTAACGGTCTGTTTGAGATACAAGTTTGAGGTGGGGGCTTTAAAGTGTTTTTTTTTTCTCGACAATTTATGCTTTGGCCACAAATAACATTATTTGGGTATGAGTTAACAGAATATGAACTTCTAAAAGTTAGATTTTTCCTGGACGGTTACTTTAAGAGAGCTGACATAAGCTGTGACTTAATGTGTCCATTCCAGGGTGCTCACTCTTTGCTCATGTCTGTGTTGCCCACTGCTGTTTCCCTATTGACCACATGACCATTGTCTCAAAGGTATTCATTATGGTCTTTATGGTAAGACACACAAGAATGCAGCAGCAGCAGCTTCTGAGCCTTTGCCACCTCGGAGTAGTGGAGGGAAGCTCCCGAATACAATTCCACCAGCTTATGTTCAATACTACAAACTGGTGACCCAAGTGTTCACAAAACTGCTTGGAGGGGTGGTGTGTGAACGTGTGTACATGAGCACACAAACTCAAATGGAATATTGATGTACTGATATGAGGTTTGAAATCTGAAAAAATACAAATGGATGATAATATAATTTATTAAATTTTTGCAGCACTTTTCGTTACAGGAACAATCTAAAAACGTGTGTAATTTTAAAATAGGCTTTAGCAGTAGCTTGTACACCTTTATGAGTGCTTCTTAATAAAGCCTCTAACAGATGGGTGGTTATGGTCAGATTCTGTAAGTTCATGGCTTTAGCGGTCAGTAGAGTTGGTGATCACTGGTCAAAGAAGATGGATTAAGAGCCAAATACAATCACTCTCACACATGCATTATGCAGTACCTAGGGCTTTTGTGGTGACCGTATTACCGACACACCGGCAGTCATGAGTCATGACCACAGTCAAATTCCATGTGACCGTTGAGTCACGGTAATCTCCTCCTATATGTATAGGAATGGTGTTGATGTGTTGATAGTACTTAGCTCACACTCTATTGTCCCTCTAATCACTCTGACATAAATGCAAATGCTATAGAAAATCACAGAAAAACACCTATCATCAAAACAGTATCATGCATTTTAAAATTCAACCTTAGGCTGCATTGTTTGTTTGACCTCAATGTGATCGATCAATTTGAAAAAATAAGTTCAACAGGTTGATACTGAGAGTAAAACATGGTCATTGTTGATCTTGTTTCAAAGCCAAACACAATAAAATTGACAGCGCTTTCTAAGGTGATGATTAATTGAAAGCATTTAAAATGTTGCATGTAGAGCACCCATACACGTATTAGAGTTTATGCATATACATATTAGAGTTTATGCATACACATAGACCTACAGTATATACAGTGCCTTGAAAGTATTCGGCCCCCTTGAACTTTGCGACCTTTTGCCACATTTCAGGCTTCAAACATAAAGATATAAAACTGTATTTTTTGTGAAGAATCAACAACAAGTGGGACACAATCATGAAGTGGAACGACATTTATTGGATATTTCAAACTTTTTTAACAAATCAAAAACTGAAAAATTGGGTGTGCAAAATTATTCATCCTCCTTAAGTTAATACTTTGTAGCGCCACATTTTGCTGCGATTACAGCTGTAAGTCGCTTGGGGTATGTCTCTATCAGTTTTGCACATCGAGAGACTGAAATTTTTTCCCATTCCTCTTTGCAAAACAGCTCGAGCTCAGTGAGGTTGGATGGAGAGCATTTGTGAATAGCAGTTTTCAGTTCTTTCCACAGATTCTCGATTGGATTCAGGTCTGGACTTTGACTTGGCCATTCTAACACCTGGATATGTTTATTTTTGAACCATTCCATTGTAGATTTTGCTTTATGTTTTGGATCATTGTCTTGTTGGAAGACACATCTCCGTCCCAGTCTCAGGTCTTTTGCAGACTCCATCAGGTTTTCTTCCAGAATGGTCCTGTATTTGGCTCCATCCATCTTCCCAACAATTTTAACCATCTTCCCTGTCCCTGCTGAAGAAAAGCAGGCCCAAACCATGATGCTGCCGCCACCATGTTTGACAGTGGGTATGTGGTGTTCAGGGTGATGAGCTGTGTTGCTTTTACGCCAAACATAACGTTTTGCATTGTTGCCAAAAAGTTCAATTTTGGTTTCATCTGACTAGAGCACCTTCTTCCACATGTTTAGGGTGTCTCCCAGGTGGGACACTTTTTATGGATATCTTTAAGAAATGGCTTTCTTCTTGCCACTCTTCCATAAAGGCCAGATTTGTGCAATATACGACTGATTGTTGTCCTATGGACAGAGTCTCCCACCTCAGCTGTAGATCTCTGCAGTTCATCCAGAGTGATCATGGGCCTCTTGGCTGCATCTCTGATCAGTCTTCTCCTTGTATGAGCTGAAAGTTTAGAGGGACGGCCAGGTTTTTGGTAGATTTGCAGTGGTCTGATACTCCTTCCATTTCAATATTATCGCATGCACAGTGCTCCTTGGGATGTTTAAAGCTTGGGAAATCTTTTTGTATCCAAATCCGGCTTTAAACTTCTTTACATCAGTATCTCGGACCTGCCTGGTGTGTTCCTTGTTCTTCATGATGCTCTCTGCGCTTTTAACGGACCTCTGAGACTATCACAGTGCCGGTGCATTTATACGGAGACTTGATTACACACAGGTGGATTGTATTTATCATCATTAGTCATTTAGGTCAACATTGGATCATTCAGAGATCCTCACTGAACTTCTGGAGAGAGTTTGCTACACTGAAAGTAAAGGGGCTGAATAATTTTGCACACCCAATTTTTCAGTTTTGATTTTTTTTTAAAGTTTGAAATATCCAATAAACGTTGTTCCACTTCATGATTGTGTCCCACTTGTTGTTGATTCTTCACAAAAAAATACAGTTTTATATCTTTATGTTTGAAGCCTGAAATGTGGCAAAAGGTCGCAAAGTTCAAGGGGGCCGAATACTTTCGCAAGGCACTGTATTAGCCCAAGCCCGATACAATACATAGCCTAATAGTCATCGCATATTACGCACTGGAGAAAAAAAGCCTGTACTCCAAAATTAATTAAACTATGGTAATCACCTTTGACTCTGGGATGTTTTATTATGAATACTGCATGGACATATGCTATGCTCCAAACAGTCTATCCATGAGTTTTCTGAGAGAACATATAGGCCTCGGCGATGCTGTTGGTTCATTGATTATGCAGGGCGGCTAACAGAGTAGGCCAGCTAGCCTACAATTATAGTGAATTTGCATTTAATTTTGAATAGCCTAAAAATATTTTCATAATTAAGAGGTTGACATTAATTTTAACTATAGAACATATCACCGCTGTGCTCTTCCCTCTCCTCTCTCTCCTTCATTCCTTTCTCAAGCATGCAGAGAGAGGGGCTGTCAACAGTTTAATGAAATATGTTTTGTTGTGAAAACATGTTATTATGGATGTTCCCAATTATGGATGTTTCTCTTTGGATGTTCCCAAAGAGGTTTCCCTTGGTTTCCCAAATTAGGCACTGGGTAACTGTAGGAACAGGGTTGAGGAGTCATGGGAAAACAGTTTGGGCGGAATATCACCTGTCACGCAGTGAGAGGCTGCTCCTCATGATGCATGGAGCGATATACAGCCTTCAGCAAGTATTAACATCCCTTTACTTTTTCCACATTTAGTTGTGTTAACAGCCTGAATAGAAAATTGATTAATTAAATACGGATGTTTTGTCAAAGTGGAATTATGTTTTTAGAAATGATTACAAATAAATAAAACATGTTAACCAGAAATGTCAATGAGTATTAAAACCCTTTACGGCAAGCCTAAATAAGTTCAGTAGTAAATATTTCCTTTACATGTCACATAATTCATCACCCTGTGTGCAATAATTGTGTTAAACATGATTGTTGAATGACGATCTCATCCCCTGCACCTATTGGTAGATGGGTAAAATATATTTTAAAAAGCAGACATTGAATATCCCTTTGAGCATGGTGAAGTTATTAACTATACTTTGAATGGTGTATCAATACACTCAGTCTCTACAAAGTTACAGGCGTTCTTCCTAACTCAGTTACCAGAGAGGAAGGAAACCGCTCAGGGATTTCACCATGAGGCCAATGGTGAATTTAAAACAATTGTAGAGTTTAATGGCTGTGATGGGAGAAAATTGAGGGCAACATTGTAGTTATTCCACAATACTAACCTAATTGACAGAGTGAAAAGAAGCAACCCTGTCCAGAACCAAAATATTCCAAAACATGCATGCTGTTGAAATAAGGAATTAAGTCAAACTGCAAACAATGTGGCAAAGAAATGAACATTATGTCCTGAATACAAAGCATTATGTGGAAAATCCAACACCACCCATCACTGATGTACCCCTCTTCATATTTTCAAGCATGTATCATGTTATGGGTATGCTTGTCATTGACAAGGAATATGGAGTTTTTCAGGAAAAAAATAAACAGAATAGAGCTGAGAACAGGCACAATCCAAGAGGAAAACTGGTTCAGTGTGCTTTCCAACAGATACTGGGAGACAAATGCACCTGCCAGCAGGACAATAACCTAAAACACAATACCAAATAAACAATGGATTTACTTACTAAGATGACATTGAATGTTCCTGAGTGACCTAGTTACAATTTTGACTTAAATTGGCGTGAAAATCTATGGCAAGACTTGAAAATGGCTGCCTTGCAATGATCAACAACCAATTTGACAGAGATTGAGGAATTTCTAAAAGAATAATGTGCAAACATTGTACAATCCAGGTGTGCAGAGCTGTTAGAGACTTACCCAGAAAGACTCACAGCTGTAATCGCTGCCAAAGGTGATTGGATGCTTATCTGGATTGAATGCTTATCTAATCAGGAAATATGAGTGTTTTATTTTTCATTCATGTTTTGTTTTTCTATCAATTTAACAGTATTTTGTGTAGATCGTTGAAAAAAAAAGGTAATTAAATACATTTTAATCCCACTTTGTAACACATCAAAATGTGGAAAAAGTCAAGCTGGTGAAATACTTTCTGAAGGCACTGTAAGTGTTCTTATAAAACAACAGGTGCAGACCAATAGTGAAACGCTTACTTACGGGCCCTTCCCAACAACGCATAATGACAAAAAATTATAATAGAAAAAAACGTAACACCAAGAATAAATACACAATGAGAAATGATAGCTTGGCTATATACATGTGGTACCATTACCGAGTAGATGTGCAGGAGTACGATGCAATTAAGGTAGATATGTACGTATAGGTTGGGGTAAAGTGACTAGGCAACAGGAAAGATATGTGATGAGTGTGTAAGTGTGTGTGTGTTGAATGTATGCCTGTGTGTATATGTGAGTGAGTGTGTGTCAGTGGAGGATCCTCAGAGGAAGAAGGGGAAGACCATCCTCCTCAGTGAATTTCATAAAAATGTAAATATTGAAACATTAAAAAAGTTATCCTTTTTAGATAAAACTATACTAAATAAATTCACATCACCAAGTAATTGAGTAAAATACCATGTTTTGCAATGAAGGTCGAATATATCCTCAGCACTCTGCAGGGTAGCACCATGGTGTAGCCGGAGGACAGCTATTTCCAACTTCTTATTGACTCCAATAAAAAACTTAGGCAGCTCGTGGTTCTCACCCCCTTCAATAGACTAACACAGTAATTATCACAATTTCCGGAGGACGTCCTCCAAACTATCAGAACTATTGCAGCATGAACTGACATGTTGTCCAAACTTTGAACATCCCACGGAGCACCATTATATCCTTTATTAAAAAATGGGAAGAATATGGCACCACAACAAACCTGCCAAGAGAGGTCCGCCCACCAAAACTCACAGACCAGGCAAGGAGGGCATTAATCAGAGAGGCAACAAAGACACCAAGAAAACCCAGAAGGAGCTGCAAAGCGTCACAGCGGAGGTTGGAGTATCTGTCCACAGGACCACTTTAAGCCGTACACTCCACAGAGCTTGCCTTTACGGAAGAGTGGCCAGAAAAAATCCATTGCTTAAAGAAAAGAAAAAGCAAACACTTTTGATGTTCACTTTTGATGACTCCCCAAACATATGGAAGAAGGTTCTCTGGTCAGATGAGACTCAGATGTTGCTTTTTGGCCATCAAGGAAAATGCTATGTCTGGCACAAACCCAACACCTCACCCCGAGAAAACCATCCCCACAGTGAAACATAGTGGTGGCAGCAAGATGCTGTGGCGGATGTTTTTCATCGGCAGGGACTGGGAAACTGGCAAGAATTTAAGAAATAATGGATGGCACTAAATACAGGGAAATTCTTGAGGGAAACCTGTTTCAGTCTTCCAGAGATTTGAGACCGGGATAGAGGTCCACCTTCCAGCAGGACAATGACCCTAAGCATACTGTTAAAACAACACTCAAGTGGTTTAAGGGGAAACATTTAAATGTCTTGTAATGTTAAAGCCCAGACCTCAATCCAATTTTGAATCTGTGGTTTGACTTAAATATTGCTGTACACCAGCGGAACCCATCCAACTTGAAGGAGTTTTGCCTTGAGGAATGGGCAAAAAAGTGTATAGAGACATACCCCAAGAAACTTGCAGCTGTAATTGCTGCAATAGTTGGCTCTACAAGGTATTGAATTTGGGGGGGGGGGGGGTGAATAGTTATGCACGCTCAAGTTGTCTTATTTATTTTTTGTTTCTCAATAAATCAAATGATAACTCCCCCAAAATCCATTTTAGTTCCAGGTTGTAAGGCAACAAAATAGTAAAAATATCAAGGGGGGTGAATACTTTCGCAAGCAACTGTTCAAGTCAAGGTAAGCTTTTGGTTTTATTCATTTATTGCCACCGGGGCCCACCGGAGAAACGGCTAAACTGCTTGTTGACTGTACACCATACTGCATAATTGTAGCAAGTTTCAGTAGCATGTTAGTTCTAGTAGCGTAGATGTGAGATGGAATTATACAACGAGCAAGTGATCATGCTGTTTGTATGTGGCTGCTATGAAAGTGAACTGTGTTTGTGTGTGCTAAAGGGGTCTGCTGATTCTGTTGAAAAAGTTTTCTTAAAGAGGGGGCTCCTGAGTTGTGCAGTGGTCTAAGGCAATGCATCTCAGTGCAAGAGGCCTCTCTGTAGTCCCTGGTTCAAACCCAGGTTGCATCACATCCAGTTGTGATTGAGAGACCTTATACTGTATATAAGATTTTTTTTTTACTGACTTGCCTAGTTAAATATAGGTTAAATAAAAAAACAGAAGCAAACAAAATTAAACAGGTATAACATACCTTAATTTGTCCAATAGAGACTCTCGTTTTCAACTTTTGGACTAATGATTACACCCTAGATCAGCTAGATGCAGGCAATAATTTGCGAGGCGGTATTGAATGTGTTACTGTCTGTCACCTTGATTACTTGAAGGTTTGTCTCTTGACCTGTGCACCTACGTTGTAAACTTTAATTCATAGGCTAGGTTGTAGCAACGTCATTGTGTTTATAGGGAACATTTGAGTATCAATTTTTTTATTTTTTTATTTTACCTTTATTTAACCAGGCAAGTCTGAGCTAACAATTGTTTGGTGTGCTTTCGTTGTAAAGCCTTTTTGAAATCAGACACTGTGGCTGGATTTACAACAACTGTATCTTTAAAATGGTATAAAATACTTGTATGTTTGAGGAATTTTCATTATGGGATTTCTTTTGTTTTGAATTTGGCGCCCTGCAGTTTCACTTGTTGTTGACGAGGTACCCTAGTGAGGTTAATCAGCTTCTTGGTATGCCACACCTGTCAGGTGGATGGTTTATCTTGGCCAAAGAGGAATGCTCACCAAAAGGGATGTAAACACATTTTTGCACAAAATTTGAGAGAAATAAGCTTTGTCTGCATATGGATCATTTCTGGGATATTGTACACCAGAGCGGTTGTGAAATAATTAAATGTTAATTTCTCAAACATAAGCCACCTCCAACATCGTTTTAGAGAATTTGGTAGTACGTCCAACCGGCCTCACAACTGCAGACTACGTGTAGCCATGCCAGGACCTCCAAATCCGGCTTCTACATCTGCGTCATCGTCTGGGACCAGCCGCCCGGACACCTGACGCAACCGAAGAATTTCTGCACAAATTGTTAAAAACTGTCTCAGGGAAGCTCATCTGTGTGTTCATCGTTCTCACCAGGGTCTTGAAATGACTGCAGTTTGGCGTTGTAGCGAATTCAGTAGGTAAATGTTCAGCTTCAATGGCCTCTGGCATGCTGAAGAATTCCAGTTTCAACTGTAACGGGCAGATGGCAGACAGAGTGTATGGCGTCATTTGTGCGAGCGATTTTCTGATGTCAACGTTGGGAACAGAGTGCCCCATGGTGGCTTTGGGATTATCGTATGGGAAGGAATAAGCGACAGACAATGAAAACAATGACATTTTATCGATGACAATTGAAATGCTAAGAGATACTGTTCCAAGTTCCTGAGGCCCATTGCCATGTCATTCATCTGCTGCCATCACATCATGTTACAGCATGATAATGCATTGCCCCATGTCACAAGGATCTGTACACAACCCCTGCTAGCTTAAAATGGCCCATTTCTTCCATGGCCTGCAAACTCACCAGACATGTTACCCATCGAGCATATTTGGGATGCTCTGGATCGATGTGTACGACTGCATGTTCCAGTTCCCGCAAATGTCCAGCAGAGACATTGAAGACATTACATTTACATTTAAGTCATTTAGCAGACGCTCTTATCCAGAGCGACTTACAAATTGGTGAATTCACCTTCTGACATCCAGTGGAAGAGCCACTTTACAATAGTGCATCTAAATCATTTAAGGGGGGGGGGGTGAGAAGGATTACTTATCCTATCCTAGGTATTCCTTGAAGAGGTGGGGTTTCAGGTGTCTCCGGAAGGTTTGTTTTGGCTATGTAGCTAGCTAGCTACGATCAAACGTCTTTGTATCTAAGACAATTGTGTAGCCTAGAGCGATTTTCTAGGTTAGCTGGCCAGCTATTGTCATTCTTTTAACGTAGCTAGCCAGCTAGCCCCCGAATAGCAGCACTGTAGTAACTATTACAGTACAACGGTTTGTTTTGTTTGATCGTAGCTAGCTAGCTACATAGCCGTCTTTGTATCTAAGACAATTGTGTAGCCTAGAGCGATTTTCTAGGTTAGCTAGCCAGCTATTGTCGTTCTTTTAAGGTAACGTAACGCAATCAACCTGCTAGCTAGCCAGCTAGCCCCCGAATAGCAGCACTGTAGAAACTATAACACTCGACGGAACGACTTGATTAGTGTAGTGTCAACATCGCAGCCACTACCAGCTAGCCTACTCCAGCAGTACTGTATCATTTCAATCATTTTAGTCAATAAGATTCTTGCTACGTAAGCTTAACTTTCTGATAATTCGAGACGTGTAGTCCACTTGTCATTCCAATCTCCTTTGCATTAGCGTAGCCTCTTCTGTACCCTGTCAACTATGTGTCTATCTATCCCTGTTCTCTCCTCTCTGCACAGACCATACAAACGCTCCACACCGCGTGGCCGCGGCCACCCTAATCTGGTGGTCCCAGCGCGCACGACCCACGTGGAGTTCCTGGTCTCCGGTAGCCTCTGGAACTGCCGATCTGCGGCCAACAAGGCAGAGTTCATCTCAGCCTATGCCTCCCTCCAGTCCCTCGACTTCCTGGCACTGACGGAAACATGGATCACCACAGATAACACTGCTACTCCTACTGCTCTCTCTTCGTCCGCCCACGTGTTCTCGCACACCCCGAGAGCTTCTGGTCAGCGGGGTGGTGGCACCGGGATCCTCATCTCTCCCAAGTGGTCATTCTCTCTCTCTCCCCTTACCCATCTATCTATCGCCTCCTTTGAATTCCATGCTGTCACAGTTACCAGCCCTATCAAGCTTAACATCCTTATCATTTATCGCCCTCCAGGTTCCCTCGGAGAGTTCATCAATGAGCTTGATGCCTTGATAAGCTCCTTTCCTGAGGACGGCTCACCTCTCACAGTCCTGGGCGACTTTAACCTCCCCACGTCTACCTTTGACTCATTCCTCTCTGCCTCCTTCTTTCCACTCCTCTCCTCTTTTGACCTCACCCTCTCACCTTCCCCCCCTACTCACAAGGCAGGCAATACGCTCGACCTCATCTTTACTAGATGCTGTTCTTCCACTAACCTCATTGCAACTCCCCTCCAAGTCTCCGACCACTACCTCGTATCCTTTTCCCTCTCGCTCTCATCCAACACTTCCCACACTGCCCCTACTTGGATGGTATCGCGCCGTCCCAACCTTCGCTCTCTCTCCCCCGCTACTCTCTCCTCTTCCATCCTATCATCTCTTCCCTCTGCTCATACCTTCTCCAACCTTTCTCCTGATTCTGCCTCCTCAACCCTCCTCTCTTCCCTTTCTGCATCCTTTGACTCTCTATGTCCCCTATCCTCCAGGCCGGCTCGGTCCTCCCCTCCCGCTCCGTGGCTCGATGACTCATTGCGAGCTCACAGAACAGAGCTCCTGGCAGCCGAGCGGAAATGGAGGAAAACTCGCCTCCCTGCGGACCTGGCATCCTTTCACTCCCTCCTCTCTACATTTTCCTCCTCTGTCTCTGCTGCTAAAGCCACTTTCTACCACTCTAAATTCCAAGCATCTGCCTCTAACCCTAGGAAGCTCTTTGCCACCTTCTCCTCCCTCCTGAATCCTCCTCCCCCTCCCCCCCTCCTCCCTCTCTGCAGATGACTTCGTCAACCATTTTGAAAAGAAGGTCGACGACATCCGATCCTCGTTTGCTAAGTCAAACGACACCGCTGGTTCTGCTCACACTGCCCTACCCTGTGCTCTGACCTCTTTCTCCCCTCTCTCTCCAGATGAAATCTCGCTTCTTGTGACGGCCGGCCGCCCAACAACCTGCCCGCTTGACCCTATCCCCTCCTCTCTTCTCCAGACCATTTCCGGAGACCTTCTCCCTTACCTCACCTCGCTCATCAACTCATCCCTGACCGCTGGCTACGTCCCTTCCGTCTTCAAGAGAGCGAGAGTTGCACCCCTTCTGAAAAAACCTACACTCGATCCCTCCGATGTCAACAACTACAGACCAGTATCCCTTCTTTCTTTTCTCTCCAAAATTCTTGAACGTGCCGTCCTTGGCCAGCTCTCCCGCTATCTCTCTCAGAATGACCTTCTTGATCCAAATCAGTCAGGTTTCAAGACTAGTCATTCAACTGAGACTGCTCTTCTCTGTATCACGGAGGCGCTCCGCACTGCTAAAGCTAACTCTCTCTCCTCTGCTCTCATCCTTCTAGACCTATCGGCTGCCTTCGATTCTGTGAACCATCAGATCCTCCTCTCCACCCTCTCCGAGTTGGGCATCTCTGGCGCGGCCCACGCTTGGATTGCGTCCTACCTGACAGGTCGCTCCTACCAGGTGGCGTGGCGAGAATCTGTCTCCTCGCCACGCGCTTTCACCACTGGTGTCCCCCAGGGCTCTGTTCTAGGCCCTCTCCTATTCTCGCTATACACCAAGTCACTTGGCTCTGTCATAACCTCACATGGTCTCTCCTATCATTGCTATGCAGACGACACACAATTAATCTTCTCCTTTCCCCCTTCTGATGACCAGGTGGCGAATCGCATCTCTGCATGTCTGGCAGACATATCAGTGTGGATGACGGATCACCACCTCAAGCTGAACCTCGGCAAGACGGAGCTGCTCTTCCTCCCGGGGAAGGACTGCCCGTTCCATGATCTCGCCATCACGGTTGACAACTCCATTGTGTCCTCCTCCCAGAGCGCTAAGAACCTTGGCATGATCCTGGACAACACCCTGTCGTTCTCAACCAACATCATGGCGGTGGCCCGTTCCTGTAGGTTCATGCTCTACAACATCCGCAGAGTACGACCCTGCCTCACACAGGAAGCGGCGCAGGTCCTAATCCAGGCACTTGTCATCTCCCGTCTGGATTACTGCAACTCGCTGTTGGCTGGGCTCCCTGCCTGTGCCATTAAACCCCTACAACTCATCCAGAACGCCGCAGCCCATCTGCTGTTCAACCTTCCCAAGTTCTCTCACGTCACCCCGCTCCTCCGCTCTCTCCACTGGCTTCCAGTTGAAGCTCGCATCCGCTACAAGACCATGGTGCTTGCCTACGGAGCTGTGAGGGGAACGGCACTGCAGTACCTCCAGGCTCTGATCAGGCCCTACACCCAAGCAAGGGCACTGCGTTCATCCACCTCTGGCCTGCTCGCCTCCCTACCATTGAGAAAGTACAGTTCCCGCTCAGCCCAGTCAAAACTGTTCGCTGCTCTGGCCCCCCAATGGTGGAACAAACTCCCTCACGACGCCAGGACAGCGGAGTCAATCACCACCTTCCGGAGACACCTGAAACCCCACCTCTTCAAGGAATACCTAGGATAGGATAAGTAATCCTTCTCACCACCCCCCCTTAATGATTTAGATGCACTATTGTAAAGTGGCTGTTCCACTCGATGTCAGAAGGTGAATTCACCAATTTGTAAGTCGCTCTGGATAAGAGCGTCTGCTAAATGACTTAAATGTAATGTAAATGTGGTGATTGACTCCGCTGTCCTGGCGTCGTGAGGGAGTTTGTTCCACCATTGGGGGGCCAGAGCAGCGAACAGTTTTGACTGGGCTGAGCGGGAACTGTACTTCCTCAGTGGTAGGGAGGCGAGCAGGCCAGAGGTGGATGAACGCAGTGCCCTTGTTTGGGTGTAGGGCCTGATCAGAGCCTGGAGGTACTGCGGTGCCGTTCCCCTCACAGCTCCGTAGGCAAGCACCATGGTCTTGTAGCGGATGCGAGCTTCAACTGGAAGCCAGTGGAGAGAGCGGAGGAGCGGGGTGACGTGAGAGAACTTGGGAAGGTTGAACACCAGACGGGCTGCGGCGTTCTGGATGAGTTGTAGGGGTTTAATGGCACAGGCAGGGAGCCCAGCCAACAGCGAGTTGCAGTAATCCAGACGGGAGATGACAAGTGCCTGGATTAGGACCTGCGCCGCTTCCTGTGTGAGGCAGGGTCGTACTCTGCGGATGTTGTAGAGCATGAACCTACAGGAACGGGCCACCGCCTTGATGTTAGTTGAGAACGACAGGGTGTTGTCCAGGATCACGCCAAGGTTCTTAGCGCTCTGGGAGGAGGACACAATGGAGTTGTCAACCGTGATGGCGAGATCATGGAACGGGCAGTCCTTCCCCAGGAGGAAGAGCAGCTCCGTCTTGCCGAGGTTCAGCTTGAGGTGGTGATCCGTCATCCACACTGATATGTCTGCCAGACATGCAGAGATGCGATTCGCCACCTGGTCATCAGAAGGGGGAAAGGAGAAGATTAATTGTGTGTCGTCTGCATAGCAATGATAGGAGAGACCATGTGAGGTTATGACAGAGCCAAGTGACTTGGTGTATAGCGAGAATAGGAGAGGGCCTAGAACAGAAACCTGGGGGACACCACTGGTGAGAGCGCGTGGCGAGGAGACAGATTCTCGCCACGCCACCTGGTAGGAGCGACCGGTCAGGTAGGACGCAATCCAAGCGTGGGCCGTGCCGGAGATGCCCAACTCGGAGAGGGTGGAGAGGAGGATCTGATGGTTCACAGTATCGAAGGCAGCCGATAGGTCTAGAAGGATGAGAGGAGAGAGAGTTAGCTTTAGCAGTGCGGAGCGCCTCCGTGATACAGAGAAGAGCAGTCTCAGTTGAATGACTAGTCTTGAAACCTGACTGATTTGGATCAAGAAGGTCATTCTGAGAGAGATGGCGGGAGAGCTGGCCAAGGACGGCACGTTCAAGAGTTTTGGAGAGAAAAGAAAGAAGGGATACTGGTCTGTAGTTGTTGACATCGGAGGGATCGAGTGTAGGTTTTTTCAGAAGGGGTGCAACTCTCGCTCTCTTGAAGACGGAAGGGACGTAGCCAGCGGTCAGGGATGAGTTGATGAGCGAGGTGAGGTAAGGGAGAAGGTCTCCGGAAATGGTCTGGAGAAGAGAGGAGGGGATAGGGTCAAGCGGGCAGGTTGTTGGGCGGCCGGCCGTCACAAGAAGCCCGTTTATTAGTTCTGCTCTCACATATCTGCCATTTACCACTCGACCCCCTTCTTTGCCACAGTATCTTTGACCAATAGCTGCATATCTGTATTCCCAGTCATGTGAAATCCGTAGATTATGGCCTAATAAATGTATTTCAATTTACTGATTTCCTTTTATGAACTGTAACTCTGTACAATCTTTGAAATTGTTACATGAAATGTTTATATTTTTGTTCAGTGTAAAGTAGGTTGTTTTCTTTTGCTTTTGACATTTTAACCAAGTCACATTTGACATTTTGAATATATGCTTTCTGTTTAGTGGTTTTATTTTTGATGCTTTGATTAGTAATTGCTTTTGATATTTGTGAACTACCATTATGATATTTGGTAGACAAAAAGTGAAAGAGTAATAGCCCATTGTGGTCCAATGATAGCTCAATAATGTCTTCTGAACATTATAAACAAAGGTGTTAAAATTGTCAATTGATGTGACTTTAGCACATCAATTGGGCTCCCGAATGGTGCAACGGTCTAAGGTACTGCATTTCAGTGGTAGAGGTGTCACTACAGACCCTGGTTCAAATCCAGTCTTTATCACAACCACCCGTGATTGGGAGTCCCATAGGGCAATTCACAATTGGCCCAGTGTCATCTGGGTTAGGGTTTGGCCGGGATAGGCCGTCATTGTAAATAAGAATGTGTTCTTTACTGACTTGGCTGGTTAAATTAACCTCTTGATACTCCCCACCCCGGATCCGGGTTCGTGAATAAAGCCTCAGGCTCATTAGCATCACGGAACGTTAACGATTTCTGAAAATCGCAAATAAAATGAAAATAATGCACCTGCTCTCAACCTTAGCCTTTTCTTAACAACACTGTCATCTCAGATTTTCAAAATATGCTTTTGAACCATAGCAAATCACTAATTTGTGTAAGAGTATGCTAAGCTAGCTTAGCATTTTGAGTAGCATTTAGCACGCAACATTTTCACAAAAACCAGATAACCAAATAAATAAAATAATTTACCTTTGAAGAGCTTCGGATGTTTTCAATGAGGAGACTCTCAGTTACATAGCAAATGTTCAGTTTTTCCTGAAAGAATCTTTGTGTAGGAGAAATCGCTCCGTTTTGTACATCACATTTGGCTACCAAAACGAACCGAAAATTCAGTCACCAAAACGTTAAACTTTTTCCGAATTAACTCCATAATATCGACCGAAACATGGCAAACGTTGTTTGGAATCAATCCTCAAGGTGTTTTTTCACATATCTCTTCATTGATATGCAGTTCGTGGAAGCCTGCTTTCCCCTCAGAATCGCATGGAAAAATACCAGCAGCTGAAAAAGACGCACCAATTTCGATGGAGGACACCGGACGGACTCCTGGAAAATGTAGTCTCTTATGGTCAATCTTCCAATGATATGCCTACAAATACGTCACAATGCTGCAGACACCTTGGGGAAACGACAGAAAGGGCAGGCTCATTCCTCTCGCATTCACAGCCATATAAGGAGACAATGGAAAACGGAGCCTCAAAAATCCTGCTGGTTTCCTGGATGCCGTTTCATCTTGGTTTTGCCTGTAGCTCCCGTTCTAGGGCACCCACAGAGAATATCTTTGCAGTTCTGGAAACGTCAGAGTGTTTTCTTTCCAAAGCTATCAATTATATGCATAGTCGAGCATCTTTTTGTGACAAAATATTGCGCTTAAAACGGGCACGTCTTTTTATCCAAAAATGAAATAGCGCCCCCATAGCATCAAGAGTTAAATAGCACCTGTGGTGTGCAGTATACTACATTTTTGCTGGTCACCATAATTGCTGCTGCATCTATCTAGTATTTTTTGGCTGAAATATTCTGCAAAGACCAACAAAAAAACAAGCCTCTATAGGACAACAATACAGCGCATTCAGAAAGTATTCAAACCCCTTGTCTTTTTCCACAATTTGTTATGTTACAGCCTTATACTAAAATGGATTCAATTGTTTTTTTCCTAATCAATCTACACACAGCACACTATAACAACAAAGCAAAAACTGTTTTTCTTATAATAAATGAAATGTTCCATTTACATAAGAATTCAGATCTTTTGGCAGCGATTACAGACTTGATTCTTCTTGGGTATGACACTACAAGCTTGGCACTTCTGTATTTGGGGAGTTTCTTGAATTCTTCTCTGCAAAGCTTCTCAAGCTCTGTCAGCTTGGATGGGGAGCATCGCTGCACAGCTATTTTAAGGTCTCTCCAGAGATGTTCAATCCCGTTCAAGTCCAGGCTCTGGCTGGGCCACTCAAAGACATTCGGAGACACTCCTGCATTGCCTTGGCAGTGTGTTTAGCATTGTTGTCCTATTGGAAGGTGAACCTTTGCACCAATCTGAGCTCTTGAGTGCTCTGGGGCAGGTTTTAATCAAGGATCTCTCTGTACTTTGCTCTGTTCATCTTTCCCTCGACCCTGACTAGTCTCCCAGTCCCTGACCCTGAAAAACATCTCCACAACATGATGCCACCAACACCATGCTTCACCGTAGGGATGGTGCCAGGTTTCTTCCAGATGTGACGCTTGGCATTCAGGCCAAAGTGTTCAATCTTGGTTTCATCAGACCAGAGAATCTTATTTCTCATGGTCTGAGAGTCCTTTAGGTGCCATTCTGAAAACTTGATGCAGGCTGTCATATGCCTTTTCCTGAGGATTGGCTTCCATCTGGCCACTCTACCATAAAGGCCTGCTTGGTGGAGTGCTGCAGAGATGGTTGCCCTTCTGGAGGTTTTTCCCACCTCTACAGAGGTTCTCTGGAGCTCTGTCAGAGTGACCATCGGATTCTTGCACACCTCCCTGATCAAAGCCCTTCTCAGTTTGGCCGGAGGCCATCTCTAGGAAGAGTCTTGGTGGTTCCAAACTTCTTCCATTTAAGAATGATGGAGGCCACTGTTCTTGGGGACCTGTGCCTCAACATAGTCCTGTGTCGGAGCTCTACAGATAATTCCTTCGACCTCATGGCTTGGTTTTTGCTCTGACATGCACTGACAACTGTGGGACCTTATATAAACAGGTGTGTGCCTTTCCAAATCATGTCATATCAATTGAATTTACCACAGGACTCCAATGAAGTTGTAGATACATCTCAAGGATGATCAACGGAAACAGGATGCACCTGAGCTCAATTTAGAGTCTCATAGCAAAGGGTCTGAATACTTACAGTATGTAAATAAGGTATTTCTGTATTTTTATACATTCTGATGTACAATGGGCTGCAACTAAAAGATACCTTTTATCACATTATCTCAAGACTATACGTTATCACATTATCTCAAGACTAAACATTTTGTTGTTGCAATCATAAATGTATCCTTGCCACTTCTCATGTCTCCAAAATATTACTAGTTTGAAAAAAAGTATTAATAGGATCGATTCAGTGAAACTCAATTTGCATTCTGTGTAGAGATAGTTGCTGTATTATTGTTTGAATAGAGACAACTGCATCTTGAAATCCAGTCATGTTTCCTCTATGCATAGTCCTCACTCAAGATTCAGAGCAGAGTCGGACAAGTCATTGTGTTTGACCCAAGATATTAACCCCGTGTGATAAGGCCTGTTGAAAACCACATGTGCTAATTTTGTGATAACCTTTCCCCTCATGGGTCATGCTGTAGCGCTGAGTCTCCCGCCTCTCTGAGAAGAAGTGCCATGCAAAATGCATGACATGATATTCAAGATCTTCCTCGTCAGATTGAAGAGCTTATACTTGTTTTCTATGCCTGCAATCAGTCAATTATTCTTCAAGTACACGTAATGAACATTGCAAGAATGGTCAGAATTTAATCAAAGCCTGTGCATGAGCATGTGCAGAATTATTATAGTGTTAATCAACCATCCAAGTATTAGCTCAACCATTACGTGACAAGCCTATCCAGTATCTGATATGCATGATATCCAGCACATATCACAATTATTTCATATGCTTTTCTTGTAAAAGACGTATTGCAATTAATTTGACCTGAGCATTTTCTACTTAATTTTTACAACCAATAAACTGGTCCTGTGTGACTCAGTTGATAAGAGTGTGGTGGTGCATCTCCAAGGTTGTGGGTTTAATTCTGAAAACTTCTGAGAAGAACTATGAGATTTAAACATTGCAAAATGTGAGAGGAAAGAAAGGAAAAGCTTATCAAATTGAAAATACATTATATGTTCTTTCCATGCACCCTTTTTATTTAGCTTGACAGCAGAGCTTGGGTTCTGAAACTTTTTCTAAAGATAATCAAATGAAATTTGCAATAGGAAAGGTGATTGTCCTGGTTAAACTTCTGTCACAAAGCTTGCTAGGTTATGAGAACATGTTCAAGTGCATTGAGAGATCTTAGTTAGTTAGTTAGTTAGTTAGTTAGTTAGGCCATGTTTAAGACCTCTGTGTTGAGTAGAGTTGAACCAAATGCCAATATATTGCTAACAATATGGAATGCCTGCATTCTGCACCAAATATCATCTTCTGCTTGGTTTCAGGAAGTTATTTACAACAAAAAGTTCAACTAGTAGGGAAAAACCAAGCTACACTAAAGTGCTGACTACATTGAGAGTGACTACAACCTAGCGGAATGTAAAAACACTTTGTGACTGTCCACTGACAGTGCACTGTAAAAGCACTTTGTGGCAACTGCTTATGTGAAAGGGGCTTTATAAATGCATTGATTGAATGAATTAGTGGACCAAAGCTAAGAATCATGTCTATAGAAATTATAATATATTGTAGGGTTTAATGATGTTGAATGAAGGGGCACTCTTTGGTACTGCTAAGATCATGGAACCTTTTTGATTAAACGCTTTGCTTCCCACAATTACACCTGATTTAGTGCTTTTCTAACCCCTTTTAAACATGATGTGTTTAAGCTACAGACTTCTGGGGTTGTTGCATTGGATTTGTCTATTTATTCTGCACACGCTGATACTAACCATTAGGCTGTGCAATTAACGGTGGCTGAGCGAGAGCTGTGTTTCTGAGGTCGGATCCCAAAAACAGTTCTTCTCACAAACACGTCTGTAAAGTCGGAACGGTTTGAGCAACAAACTATTATGACCCCACTATGAAAAGGTAACCCAGTATGGCCCGTACAAGCCAAGGCTCATGCAAGGATAGTTACTTACTTTGCTTATGAAAAGCAGTCTCTCATGAACATGCTCACAAGCCACACAATAGTCATGAGAAGGTAAGGTTTTTTTCTACACAGATAATAGGAAATACCAGGAGTATCTTTAATAATGTAATAAGCTAACATAGTTGCTGTCACAAACTACAACAAAGTTGTCACTATTAGTTGGATATTTATTTCTGACTGAGCATACCATTTCTGTACTTACAGTATTCTCATACTATTTTTTCAGGTTTTTGCTTGGAGGACCTTAATTTTTTATTGACATTTGTCAATAAAAATCATGAAAGGAACTGTTTGTCAAAATATTTTGTATTCTAGCCCTGGTTGTCCTGAAAAGAAAATGGTAGAACACGTCAATGTGAGGATGAATATGAGGGCAGAGCAAGCAGATGAATGAAAGTAGTGAATTTCTGCTTTCTCACCATGCACTGTTAAAATGAAGTGCTTTGTAACACCATGTCACGACTTTCGTTGTGGGAAGGAGGAGCGGACCAAAATGCAGCGTAGTTGTGATTCATTTTATTTAATATGGAAACTAGACACGATTAAACTAACAAAATAACAAACGTACAAAAAACGAAAACAGCCCTATCTGGTGCAACAAACACAGAGACAGGAGCAATCACCCACAAACACACAGTGAAACCCAGGATACCTAAATATGGTTCCCAATCAGAGACAATGACTAACACCTGCCTCTGATTGAGAACCATATCAGGCCAGACATAGAAATAGACAAAGACATCCAACATAGAATGCCCACTCAGATCACACCCTGACCAACCAAAACATAGAAACATACACCCCCCCCCCCCAAGGTGTGGACTCCAGCCGCAAAACCTGAACCTATCGGGGAGGGTCTGGGTGGGCATCTGTCCGCGGTGGCGGCTCCGGTGCTGGACGTGGCCCCCACTTCACCGTAGTCCTCCCCCACCTTGTCCGCTTCTGTGACCTCCTAGCCAAGGCAACCCTACTAAAAAACACGGGACAGAGGGGCAGCTCGGGACAGAGGGGCAGCTCGGGACAGAGGGGCAGCTCAGACTCCGGCAGCAGCGCCGTACAGGCGGGAGACTCCGGCAGCAGCGCCGGACAGGCGAGAGACTCCGGCAGCAGCGGAGAGGAGGAAGGCTCTAGCAGATCCTGGCTGACTGGCGGATCTGGAAGAGCCTGGCTGACTGGCGGATCTGGAAGAGTCTGGCGGATCTGGAAGAGTCTGGCTGACTGGTGGATCTGGAAGAGTCTGGCTGACTGGCGGATCTGGAAGAGTCTGGTTGACTGGCGGATCCTGGCAGACTGACGGCTCTGGCTGCTCCATGCTGACTGGCGGCTCTGGCTGCTCCATGCTGACTGGCGGCTCTGGCTGCTCCATGCTGACTGGCGGCTCTGGCTGCTCCATACAGACTGGCAGATCTGGCGGCTTCTTGCAGACTGGCAGCTCTGGCGGCTTCTTGCAGACTGGCAGCTCTGGCGGCTTCTTGCAGACTGGCAGCTCTGCCAGCTTCTTGCAGACTGGCAGCTTCTTGCAGACTGGCAGCTCTGGCTGCTCCATGCAGACTGGCAGCTCTGGCAGCTCCTTGCAGACTGGCAGCTCCTTGCAGACTGGCAGCTCCTTGTAGACTGGCAGCTCCTTGCAGACTGGCTGCTCCATGCAGACTGACAGCTCCGGCTGCTCCATGCAGACTGGCAGCTCTGGCTGCTCCATGCTGACTGGCAGCTCTGGCTCCTCCATGCTGACTGGGAGCTCTGGCTGCTCCATGCTGACTGGAAGCTCTGGCTGCTCCATGCTGACTGGCAGCTCTGGCTGCTCCATGATGACTGGCAGCTCTGGCTGCTCCATGCAGACTGGCAGCTCTGGCTGCTCCATGCTGACTGGCGGCTCTGGCTGCTCCATGCTGACTGGCGGCTCTGGCTGCTCCATACAGACTGGCAGATCTGGCTGCTCCATGCAGACTGGCAGCTCTGGCGGCTTCTTGCAGACTGACAGCTCTGGCGGCTTCTTGCAGACTGACAGCTCTGGCGGCTTCTTGCAGACTGGCAGCTCTGCCAGCTTCTTGCAGACTGGCAGCTTCTTGCAGACTGGCAGCTCTGGCTGCTCCATGCAGACTGGCAGCTCTGGCAGCTCCTTGCAGACTGGCAGCTCCTTGCAGACTGGCAGCTCCTTGTAGACTGGCAGCTCCTTGTAGACTGGCTGCTGCATGCAGACTGACAGCTCCGGCTGCTCCATGCAGACTGGCAGCTCTGGCTGCTCCATGCTGACTGGCAGCTCTGGCTCCTCCATGCTGACTGGGAGCTCTGGCTGCTCCATGCTGACTGGGAGCTCTGGCTGCTCCATGCTGACTGGCAGCTCTGGCTGCTCCATGATGACTGGCAGCTCTGGCTGCTCCATGCAGACTGGCAGCTCTGGCTGCTCCATGCAGACTGGCAGCTCTGGCTGCTCCATGCATACTGACAACTCTGGCTGCTCCATGCATACTGACAACTCTGGCTGCTCCATGCAGACTGACAGCTCTGGCTGCTCCATGCAGACTGACATCTCTGGCTGCTCTAAACAGGCGGGAGACTCCAGCAGCGCTGTAGAGGAGGAAGGCTCTGGCTGCGCTGAACAGGCGGGAGACTCCGGCAGCGCAGGAGAGGAGAAAGGCTCCGGCAGGGCTAGAGAGGCAAGAGTTTCCGGCAGCACGGGAGAGGAGGAAGGCTCGAGCAGCGCTGAACAGGCGGGAGACTCCGGCAGCGCAGGAGAGGAGAAAGGCTCCGATAGCACTGGAGAGGCGAGGCGCACTGTAGGCCTGATGCGTGGTGCTGGCACTGGTGGTACTGGGCCGAGGACACGCACAGGAAGCCTGGTGCGGAGAGCTGCCACCGGAGGGCTGATGTGTGGAGGTGGTACTGGATAGACCGGACCGTGCAGGCGCACTGGAGCTCTTGAGCACCGAGCCTGCCCAACCTTACCTGGCTCGATGCCCACTCCAGCCCGGCCAATACGAGGAGCTGGTATGTACCGCACCGGGCTATGCACCCGCACTGGAGACACCGTGCACTCCACAGCATATCACGGTGCCTGCCCGGTCTCTTTAGCCCCCCGGTAAGCATAGGAAGTTTGCGCAGGTCTCCTACCTGGCGTAGCCCTTCTCCCTGTGAGCCCCCGCCCAGTTAATTTTTGGGGCTGACTCTCGGGCTTCCTTCCGCGCCGCCGTGCTTGCTTCGCCATCTCCATTCTCCTATAACCCTCTTCGCACTGCTCCAGTGAATCCCAGGCGGGCTCCGGGACTCTCCCTGGGTCGACCGCCTGTCTATTTCCTCCCAAGTAGTGTAGTCCCGATATTGTTGCTCCTGCTGCCGCTGTTGCTTCTCCTCATACCAGGGCCTCTCAGCTCTCGCCGACTCCAGTTCTTCTTTGGGGCGGCGATATTCTCCAGGCTGATCCCAGGGTCCTTCACCAAACAATTCGTCCTCCCATGTCCATTCCTCCCTTTGTTGCTCCTGCCTGTTACCACGCCGCTTGGTCCTGTTGTGGTGGGTGATTCTGTCACGACTTTCGTTGTGGGAAGGAGGAGCGGACCAAAATGCAGCGTAGTTGCGATTCATTTTATTTAATAAGGAAACTAGACACGATTAAACTAACAAAATAACAAACGTACGAAAACTGAAAACAGCCCTATCTGGTGCAAAATACAGAGACAGGAACAATCACCCACAAACACACAGTGAACCCCAGGCTACCTAAATATGGTTCCCAATCAGAGACAATGACTAACACCTGCCTCTGATTTTAGAACCATATCAGGCCAGACATAGAAATAGACAAACAAGACATCCAACAAAGAATGCCCACTCAGATCACACCCTGACCAACCAAAACATAGAAACATACAAATAAACTATGGTCAGGGCGTGACACACCAAAACGAGTGGCAAATTCCCTGGAGTATTGAAACACATCACACTGAGATGTTTTGAGACATGACAGTGTGATGTAACACCACTTAATGAAGTGTTGTGCAACCCCTTGCCAAGGACTGGGAGCACTACCGGAAAAAGTTGAAAACATTATTTTGGTGTTTCAAGTTCTGTTTAGTGCAGAATTAGATACCTTCTCCTTTGTTGTCATTTTGTCTCTCTATAGCTTCTAAACACTACTGTGGAGTTTAAAATCCTGTCTAGTGCAGAATTAGATCACTTCTTCTGTATTGATGAATGTACTGTATCTGATCAGTTGCCAGTTGAACCCATTTTGGCAGTCTACTGTATGTTGAGCAGCACCTCTGCTCTCCAACAGCGGTAACTGGAGGTTTTGCAGCCAGCATTGCAGGATACTATATTTTCCTATTCCGTTAAAAGTTGGAAATGTGGGAATGGATTGTCTCAGTGAACATCATATTGCCTGATGGTTTTTATATATGTTCATCATGATTCATTCCACCTCATGGCACAACAAGCTGGTTAATACTAATATAGATGTATTATGTTTTACCTTTATTTTACTAGGCAAGTCAGTTATTTTCAATGACAGCCTAGGAACAGTGGGTTAACTGCCTGTTCAGGGGCAGAACGACAGATTTGGGGATTTGAACTTGCAACCTTTTGGTTACTAGTCCAATGCTCTAACCACTAGGACACCCTGCCGCCCCAAACACTAAAAAAAATATATTTCTTATTTCTTCCAACGTGCATACAACATTCCTATAACAACAGAGCCAAATGCAAGGAGATTAAAACCAGACTTCTAATTAGTTCCATTTTTGGTTATGCTCATATAAAATACACTTATATTTCGAGAAACATTACGTTTGATTTATTATTAAATGTTTTGGTAAAATTAAATTAACAAATCATTATAATGACTTTTTTTGAGTCGATTTCAATTCAATCCAGAGTAAAAAAATTACAGTGTGGCTGTGTGTTTGAGTATGTAAAAGTCCATTGAAATTCCAATGAAATTGTCACGACTTCTACCGAAGTCGAAGCCTCTCCTTATTCGGGCGGTGCTCGGCGGTTGACGTCACCGGTCTTCTAGCCATCATTGATCCATTTTTCATTTCCCATTGGTTTTGGCTTGTCTTCCTACACACCTGGTTTCAATCCCATTCATTACCTGTTGTGTATTTAACCCTCTGTTTCCCCTCATGTCTTTGTCAGAGATTGTTTGTATTTCAGTGTTGTATTTAGTTTTGTATTGGTGTGCGTCGGGTCCTCGTACCCATTTTTTTTAGTGTTTGGAGTATGTTTTGTTTATTGTTATTAAATAACTCTATTACACTCAGTTTGATTCTCTTGCGCCTGACTTCCCTGCCAATTATACACACGACTCTGACATAAATGTACAATCATACTGCCCCAGAAATTGGGGGTCCAATTCCTGCTTCCGTCTGTCCCACTTTCACTCATTCTCTGTCTCCTGTTTCTAATCTGTCTAAATAAAGCAATAAAAAAATGTTGGTGGAATTCCCCCCAAAAATATTCTCCATAGGCCCATCAATCAATACTATTATTATTATTATTATTATTATTATTAAACCTTTGTTTAACCAGGAAGGGCTCATTGAGATTTAAAATCTATTTTTCAAGAGCGTCCTGGCCAAGATAGGCAGCACCAAGTATTTACAAAAATGACAGACAAACAACATGAAAAACTACAAGTAATCAAGTAAAAACCATATAATTCAGAAGAGTATAACAAGATCAAAAACAGCTAATTAAAAACATTGACAGGTCAGGGAATCAGTCTCAATATCATTCATCAGTGATTTAAAAACACCAATCGGGACAAGTTCTTCCAGTGTAAAAGCATTTTGTAAGGCGTTCCAAGACGATGACGCAGAGTACATAAAAGCACTTTTACCAAATTCAGTTCGAACATTTGGAACAGTTAGCAGGATAAAGTCCAGCGAACGAAGAGAGGACCCAGCACATTTCTGAACAATAAAAATGCCCAAATAAAAAGTAGTAAAGTAGTAGGCTTTGTTAAATAAAAGTATACCTGTGACTGAGCCTACAAGTGACTAGAAAAGGCCAGCCAACCCTGGTATACAAAGTGCAGTGGTGCGTAAGTGTTTTGCAGTTTAAAATAAAATTCAAAGTGCCATGGTAAAGGGTGTCAATTGATCTCAAACACTGAGCGGAAGCATTCATATATAAAATATCCCCATAATCTAGTAAAGGCATAAATGTAGCTGATACGAGCCTCCTTCTGGCTTCAAAAGAAAAATAGGCCTTATTCCTTAAATAAAATCCCAATTTCAACTTCAATTTGTTTTGTAAGTTGTTGAATATGCAATTTAAAATAGAGGCCGTCATCAACTAAAATTCCAAAATATTTATATGAGGTTACAGTCTCAATCTCAATGCCCTGACAGGTAATAATAGGTGAAAAGTTCAGAGGTATATTTCTTGCTTTAGAAAACACCATTAGTTTAGTCAGTATTGAGGATAAGCTTCAATTGACACAAAGTATGTTGAACAGTATAAAAAGCATTTTGCAAGTTCTGGAAAGCACAACAGTAAATAACAGTATCATCAGCATAAAAATGAAGTTGCTCATTTTGGACATTTCTGTCTAAATTATTTATATAAATAGTGAATTAGAGAGGACCAAGTACAGAGCCTTGGGGCACACCATTACAGACAGACAATTTAACATCAAATTGAGTGCACTGAGTTCTATCAGACAGATAGTTAGCAAACCATGCAACAGCATGCTCCGAAAGACCTACACTCGACAATATCTGCCTTAGTATAGTATGATAGGGGTCTATCATAGTATAGGGGTCCTGTGTGGCTCAGTCGGTAGAGCATGGCGCTTGCAACGCCAAGCGTCGTGGGTTCGATTCCCGCTAGGGCCACCCATGTGTAAAAGTAGTGGCCCCAGCCGACTTGTAAGTCGCTTTGGACAAAAGCGTCTGCTAAATGGGATATATTATTATTATTATATATTATGATCAACTGTATCAAAAGCCTTAGAGCACATATGTCAGAGTCAAGGCCCGCGGGCCACATCCGGCCCGCGAGAAGGTTTTTTACGGCCCCTGGGATGATCTTGATTTATTATTAGAACCGGCCCGCAGACCGCAGCAAGCCGGCAGCCCGCAGATCTTTTACACGCACCAATACTACATTTCCCACAATGCAACGGTGACGCACCGAGCAGTAGGCTGCTTCATTTCAATATTTATTGGCACAGCAGTCGTCAGCATCACAGTAAAATTAACTTTCAGATACCCATCAAAAATGGCAAAACGGAAGGTGGACACTGAGAACCGGGGTTTCAAACAAGGTGGGAGTCGGAGTATATGTTCACGGAGGTAGCTGGAAAACCTGTGTGTCTTCTGTGTGGAGAAAGTGTGGCGGTACTGAAAGAGTATAATCTGAGACGACATTATGAAACGAAACACGCGGACAAAAACAAGAATATGGACATGGAACAAAGGCTACAAAAGGCAGAGGAATTAAAACGAGGCCTCAAATCTCGACAGGCTCTGTTCAAAAAAGCCAAATCACAAGGCCAGGCTGCTGTCAAGGCCAGTTTTATTTTGGCAGAAGAGATCGCTAAATCAGCCCGGCCATTTACGGAGGGGGATTTCATCAAAAACTGCATGATTAAAGTTTGTGACGAAGTTTGCCCAGAAAAAAGGCAACTCTTTTTAAATGTGAGTCTGAGCAGAAACACCATTGCCGAGAGAGTAGACCAGTTGTCCATCAATCTAAAAGAGCAGCTTGTGAAAAAGGGAAAAGATTTCATTGCATATTCCTTGGCTGTGGATGAGAGCACCGACATTTCTGACATTGCCCAGTTGTCAATTTTCATCCGCGGAGTGGACTCCAGCCTAAGCGTGACAGAGGAGTTTTTGGCTTTACGTCCTATGCATGGCACAACTACGGGGCATGATTTGTATGAAGAGGTGTCAAGATGTGTAAATGAGATGGAGCTGCCTTGGGAAAAACTCGTGGGTTTGACAACCGACGGAGCACCTGCGATGTGTGGACACAGGAGCGGACTGGTGGCGAAGATACGGGAAAAGATGCAAGAGGAAAACGCGACAGGTGAGCTGACAGCTTATCATTGTATCATACACCAGGAAGCGTTGTGCGGTAAAGCCTTGAAAATGGAGCATGTAATGAGCATCATCACGCGCACAGTTAACTTTATCAGAGCCAAAGGTTTGAATCACCGCCAGTTCAAGGCATTTCTGACGGAGTTAGAAACGGAGCATGGTGATTTGCCTTATCACACAGAGGTGCGATGGCTAAGCCAGGGAAAGGTGCTTCAAAGATGTTTCGAGCTTCGTGAGGAGATTTGTCTGTTCTTGGACAGCAAAGGGAAAGACACAACACAACTCCGAGACGAAATGTTTCTGTGTGAAATGGCTTTTCTGTGTGACATTACGAGTCATCTGAATGCAATGAACTTGCAGCTGCAGGGTCGGGATCATGTCATCTCTGATATGTACAGTACAGTGAAGGCATTTAAAACCAAACTGACTCTGTGGGAGACGCAGATGCGGAAAGAAAATTTGAGCCACTTTCCCAGCTGCCAGACCATGAAAGAGAAGCTCTCTACCAGTGCGTTCCCGAGCGCACAGTTGGCTGATAAAATAGGTATGCTTGCCGCTGACTTTCGACGCCGATTTGAGGGCAAAATATGCGGCAGTGGGTGCTGCGGAGTTCGCCCGTTTCCTCCCCGACACAATGCCCCAGCTGCGCATCCAGGCTGCTCAAACGTTGTCTATGTTTGGCAGCACATACCTGTGTGAACAACTTTTTTCTTTGATGAACCTGAACAAAACATCACACAGAAGTCGACTTACTGCTGAACACCTCCACTCAATTCTGAGGATTTCCTCAGCTCAGAGCCTTACCCCGAACATTGATGAACTTGTGGAAAAGATGGGACACCACCAAGTATCACCCTCAACCTCAAACAAGTGAACATTACTGTGCAATCACATATTTAGAGTTTTTACTCAGTTCAAGTTTAAAAGTTAAAGTTTAATATTTGTTTTCACTGCATGTTACTTCTCCTTAAACAAAGTGTTGTTTTTGATTAATAGATTTTTGCACTTTATTTTATTGTATTTCAATCCAATTATATTTTAAAAATATTTCAGTTGAGTGGATGATAGAAAATTGCTATTATTGTTTTTTTCTTTGAAGTAAATTTAGCCCACTTTTGCTAAAATAGAAAATATAGGCTACTGATGGTGCCTTGAATACCGGTTTCTTTCATTTAATGTTCATGTTATGGGGATTTTTATATAAAGGAAATTTGTCTTTTGTGTCTGTTGAAAATTAAAGATTACTGACAGAGCCATAAGAAAATATTGCTTTATTTATCTGATCATATTGGAATATATTTGTTAGGTTTTCAGTAGGTTCAATTAGGTTCACTAGACTATATGCGTCATTTAAAAATTTTTCAATGAACATTCGAACAGTCCGGCCCTCGGCTTGTAGCTAAATTTTTTATTTGGCCCTCCGTCCATTTGACTTTGACACCCCTGCCTTAGAGAGATCAAAAAAAAGTGAGACACAGTGCTGATTTTTGTCAAGGGCTTCAGTGATATCATTTAAAACCTTCATGGCTGCCGTAATTCTGCTATGCTTCTTCCTGAAGCCCGATTGGTACATTGATAAAATAGATTTAGTAAATAAAAACTATTTTAGCTGTTCACTCACAAGGGTTTCAAGTATTTTCACCGGGGGTGACAGCTTTGAGATTGGCCTATAATTATATAAAATAGTTGGATCTCCCCTTTTAAAAGTGGTAGGGCAAATGCTGATTTCCAGATCTTTGGAATTTCATTACAGGGTTAGATTGAACAGATACTGTATGTAAGTGGTTCAGTTATGAAATCAGCTGCCAGATTTAAAAAGCAAGGATCCAAAAGATCAGGACCTGCAGACTTTCTCTGATCTAAGGATTTCAGGGCTTTATGTACCACCTGCACTTAGAATGGCAAAAAGCTAAAAGTTTGTCCAGCTCTCACTGGTTCATCCACACAGGGTTGTACAGAGACAGAGGACACTGAATCAAACAGCCTACCAGATGATACAAAGTGCTCATTGAAACAATTCAGCATTTCAGTTTTGTCATACACAGCAACAAAGTCCTTCAATACACATTACGGTAATTCATTGTCACAAATTACTAAGGTGGGTGGAATCAGGCGCAGAGAGCAGGTTTCAGTTATTAGACAGTTTATTCTCCGGCGCACAAAACGACGGTCAACCCAACACACAGGGTGAATAAATTATCTAGCCCAAACACAGGACCAAAATAGTCCAGAGAATAAAACGCATGAACACCACCAAATAACAGGAATACAAAAAACAATCCCGCACAAAACAAGGGCGGGACAACCTACTAAATATAAGGACGCGAATTAAACTAAAATACACACAGGTGAAACTAATAAGACAAAACCAACAGACGCACGAAAAGGGATCGGTAGTGGCTAGTAGGACGGTGACGACGACCGCCGAGCATAACACTTGTTTCGTAACTGCCTAAAAATAAGCCAATCAGCATCAGAAAATGATTTCCTTGCTTTAGCCCAGGCTAGATTACGGTTATGGTCGTGAATAATACAAGACAGCTCAGAAGAAAACCATGGATTACCCCGCCCTTTAACCCTGAACCTGCGGAATGGGGCTTGTTTGTTAACTATTTTGGGAAAAACCATCATGAAAGAATTTTCATGCACTTTCCACATCAGGGATAAGCTCAATCTTGCTCCAGTCAAAATAAAACAAATCATGAAGGAAAGCCTGCTCATTAAAACACTTCAAATTTCTTTTACGAATAAAATGTGGGTTTGTCTTAGGAACCTTAGTATTTCTAACAGCAACAACAGGACAATGGTCACTTAAATATTCTGCGGTTGGTGTTTTTTGTAATGATTTATGTGGAACATTTGTCAATATCAAATCAATCAGGGTTGATTTTTCTGGGCATTTAAGATTTGAGTGAGTTGGTGAGTTAATCAACTGGGTAAGATTCATAGAATTACAAAACATTTTTAAATCATCAGACACAGGCTTTAACCAACACCAGTTGAGATCACCAGTCAAGATAATTTCACTGTGATGAAGTTTAGTTTCATCAGAGAAGAAAATGCATCACCGAGAGCAATATTTTGGCTATAAACCATTTGCATTTCTTAATGTTTCGATTGATTGTTTGAGAGACACAATCTGCAAAAAATAAATATGGTGTTTTGATGCTGCCTTCACTGAAATTCACTGAAAACCCCCAAAAGTGTTTTCACAACACTCTTAGAAAATCAAATAAAATCCCATTCAATATTGATATTGAATAACCACTTTGGGTGTTTCAGGGTGCTTCAATTCTGTTTTTAAACACTTCATATGTCATAACACTTACATCGGGTTTAAATTCAAACACCCTCTTAACACCAGATCTCAGCTTAGATGTACTACTTTTCATGGTTTCATTACACAATCATGATGTTTTGAGTCTTTCCATCTTTACAGTGTGGGAATCCCTGGGACCAGTTTTCTAAATATTATCCAATTTTGCACACCTGTGTAAGCACTTTATACCAACTTTCACATGCTTGAGTAATTAAGTATGATTACAAAGTATCTCTTCAGAAACTGGGACCGAACCATTCCATGCATTGTCTTCGCAAATTAAAGTTATTTTTCCATGTTTTTTTCCATCACATTTACGGTATCTGGTCTATAAATACCAAACATTAAGAACACCTGCTCTTTCCACAACATAGACTGACCAGGTGAATCCAGGTGAAAACTATGATTCCTTATTGATTTCACTTCAATAAGTGTAGATGAAGGGGAGGAGATAGATTAAAGAAGGATTTTAAGCTTCATATCACTGCTGGCTTGCTTCTGAAGATAAGCAGGGTAGGTCCTGGTCAGTCCCTGGATGGGAGACCAGATGCTGCTGGAAGTGGTGTTGGAGGGCCGGTAGGAGGCACTCTTTCCTCTGGTCTAAAAAAATATCCCAATGCCCCAGGACAGTGATTGGGGACACTGCCCTGTGGAGGGTGCCGTCTTTCGGATAGGACGTTAAACGGGTGTCCTGACTCTCTGAGGTCATTAAAGAACCCATGGCACTTATCGCAAGAGTATGGGTGTTAACCCCAGTGTCCTGGCTAAATTCCCAATCTGGCTCTCAAACCATCACGGTCACCTAATAATCTCCAGTTTACGATTGGCTCATTCACCCCCCTCCTCTCCCCTGTAACTATTCCCCAGGTCGTTGCTGTAAATGAGAACCTGTTCTCAGTCAACTTACCTGGTAAAATAACAGATAAATACATTTCAAAAAAGACAACGTAAACATGGATTGTGTATGTGTGCCATTCAGAGGGTGAATGGGCAAAACAACATATTTCAGTGCATGTGAACAGGGTATGTCAGTAGGTGCAAGGCACACCAGTTTGTGTCAAGAACTGCAAAGCTGCAGGATTTTTCACACTCAACAGTTTCCCATGTGTACCAAGAATGGTCCACTACACAAATGACTCAATATGAGGGAGGTGTTGCTAATGATTGGGAAACTCAGTTTATAATCAACCAAAACTTTTGATTGGATTGGAAATATTTCTTTCAGGCTAAATTGGCATGATAAAACGTTGAGTAGATTTGGGATTTATTCCATTCTGGTACTCCAGAAAAGTTTTTTTAATAACAGTTGAAGTCAGAAGTTGAAATACACTTAGGTAGGAGTCATTAAAACTTGTTTTTCAACCACTCCACACATTTTTTTGTCCATTTTTGACATCTACTTGGTGAATGGCACAAGTCATTTTTCAATTCCAGTGGGTCAGAAGTTAACATACACTAAATTGACTGTGCCTTTAAACAGCTTGGAAAATTCCATAAAATTATGTCATGGCTTTCGAAGATTCTGATAGGCTAATTGGCATAATTTGAGTCAATTGGAGGTGTACCTTTTGGATGTATTCCAAGGCCTACCTTCAAACTCAGTGCCTCTTTGCCTGACATCGTGGGAAAATCAATAGAAAATAAATTGTAGACCTCCACAAGGCTGGTTCATCCTTGGGAGCAATTTCCAAATGCCTGAAGGTACCACGTTCATCTGTACAAACAATAGTACGCAAGTATGAACACCATGTGACTACGCAGCTGTCATACCGCTCAGAAAGTACTTTGGTGCGAAAGTGCAAATCAATCCCAGAACAACAGCAAAGGACCTTGTAAAGATGCTGGAGGAAACAGGTACAAAAGTATCTATATACACACTGAAACGAGTCCTATATCGATGTAACCTGAAACGGCACTCAGCAAGGAAGAAGTTACTGCTCCAAATTCACCATAAAAAAGCAAGACTACGGTTTGCAACTGCGCATGGGGACAAAGATCGTACATTTTTGAGAAATGTCCTCTGGTCTGAAGAAACAAAAATATAACTATTCAGCTATAATGACCATCATTATGTTTGGAGGGAAAATGGGGAGGCTTGCAAGCCGAAGAACACCATCCCAACCGTGAAGCACGGGGGTGGCAGCATCATGTTGTGGGGGTGCTTTGCTGCATGAGGGACTGGTGCACTTCACAAAATAGATGGCATATTGAAGGAGGAAAATTATGTGGATATATTGAAGCAACATCTCAAGACATCAGTCAGGAAGTCAAAGCTTGATCGCAAATGGGTCTTCCAAATGGCCAATGCCCCCAAGCATACTTCCAAAGTTGTGACAAAATGGCTTAAGGACAACAAAGTCAAGGTATTGGAGTGGCCATCACAAAGGCCTGACCTCAATCCTATAGAACATTGGTGGTCAGAACTGAAAAAGCATGTGCGAGCAAGGAGGCCTACAAACCTGACTCAGTTACACCAGCTATGTCAGGAGGAATGGGCCAAAATTCACCCAACTAATTGTGGGAAGCTTGTGGAAGGCTACCTGAAAAGTTTGACCCAAGTTAAACAATTTAAATGCAATGCTACCAAATACTAATTGAGTGTATGTAAACTTCTGACCCACTGGGAATGTGATTAAAGAAATAAAAGCTGAAATAAATCATTCTCTCTGTTATTATTCTGACATTACACATTCTTAAAATTAAAGTGGCGATCGTAAGTGACCTAAAACAGGGAATTTTTACGGGGATTAAATGTCAGGAATTGTGAAAATCTGAGTTTAAATGTAGTTGGCTAAGGTGTATGTAAACTTCCGACTTCAACTGTATATTGAAAAAATTGTACATACTATACATGCTTTTCACAAAGAAAGCTTGCTCAGCTGTTGTTTCCAGGGACCTACTGTAGGGCTCTGTTCACTAACCTTAACAATGTGGTCCAGGGGTTAGTGCCACCAACCTTGGTACATACAGAATAGCCTTGGCCAGAGGTTTCCAAACGTTTCTTGCCCAGGGACCCCCGCCCAGGCAAACCGGCGACCCAGCGGCCCCCATTATATGTTATCACAAAAAAGTCACATCTTGTCTTATCATCGGGTGAATGACAATGGCAAGTAGAAGTAAAACCTGTAATCAACATTTTAAAATGAGGAGATTTGGAAGTTTGACAGTTTCATTATTCTGACCTCCCCACAGTCTATTGTTGCCATACATTTTCATTCTCCCTGACTGTCTAGATTTAATTTGATTGTTAGTTCTCGATGATGGTATTATTTAACAACAAATATAGTTCAATATCTTTTATGCATGTTTTACCACTTAGACTAAGAATTTTCTATACACCAAAAAACCAATGAATGTAGTTTCCTCCATATTAAAGGGATAGTTAGAGATTTTGGCAACGAAGCGTTTTAGGCTATCTACATCCCCAGAGACGGATGAACAAGAACGGCTAGCATGCTAACTGTTCCTGTAGACTTTCAGTCATAGCTCTACTGCTAGTTGGCATTGGCTCGTGAAACTACCTCGCATTTCCTTCATACTGAACACAGAGATATACAAATGTTACTTACGATGGTATTCTGTAGCAGCGAGAGACATTCATGAAATAAATGTTCACATACATTTTCTATTTATATGAAATAAAATGCGGACTCCCTCCTGCACTTCTGCGGTACTATTAAGCATTCATTTTGGCCATTTTTTATGCATTGCTGAGCAGTCCCCTCCAATGTATTTAGAACAATAATGTTTTATGGAAATCAGTTAGATGTATTTAAAACTTTTATAATTGCAATCCTTTATACCTGCACAAAGAAGTTACTTTTAAATTAGTCAAATGAATAAGAATACACAATTGGAGGGAGGAATGTGCATTTACAATGATGAATATGTAAGAAATAATTATTTTTTCCCTCAATTAAAACTGCAGGCAATTATTCTAAAAGATTATTGACCTCTAAGGGGACTTGTGATGTCACATATTTGCTCATCTCTGTCCTTGGTAGAGTATTCATCTTAATTAGTACAAGAGTGTATTAACTTGGACAGATTAGTGCACTAATACATTAGATTTTTATTATTGTTCTGGTGGGGGAGGTTAGAAACCACTGTCCTCATCCTAGAGACCTATTCTTCATCATTGTCAGATATGACCTTTTGAGTTTCTTGGTATTTTGACAACTTTGACCGAGCAGTTATTTTGGGGGGGTCCTTCTTTCAAGGATCAAATATGCATGTCCTTACAAACGGTGACAACTCAAAGGGTGGCAATATTACAAATGAGGCTCTTTGGAATGGACAAGGACAGTCTCATTCAGCTCATAGAGTAAATAGAATGGTTATTCACTAAGTCACTGGAAATGGATAAAATATTGATCCACCCACTCACCTTGTGTTGAAAGCAATAAAGGGAGACCACTTACACACAGAAATATAGTGCTAATAGATACTAGCATTTACAGTATGATGCACATTTCCTCATCAATTCAAACATGTTCATTTTGCACAAAAGAATCATCTTCTTTTGTATTATTTGTTATTCCCATACTTTCCCAACCTTTTGCCACTGGGGCATATGCATGTTATCAGTATTATGCTCTTTTAAAGAATGTGTGTCTGTCAATGAAGCCTGCAATCTGAGAGAAATCAATCTGAGAGACTTTCTTATTGAAAGAAACCACAACCAGATTCCTAGATGACACCATGAGATGGCCCATGCCTCATAACATTGAACAAACAATATTTTTCATTCTAGACAATTATGTATTTGAGAGATGGGTAGTTAGAAAACCACTAGGCTGTTGTTTGGGATGATAGGTGATCACTGTCATTAGAAAACAAACCAATCATACTTCTTCCGAAGCGGTGAATGGCCCAAAGTCTGTGACAGAGTGTACACAATTCTTTACAAAAAGCTTTGTTTACAAATTCATATTCATAAAATCCTGACATTGAGCAAATACATATTTATTTTCATTCCATGCATTACAACGCATACTGAGACTTCAGTAAGCATAGGTATACCACCTCTTTTGTTTAAAAATATGTCCACATTCATACAAACCAGAGCAGGTTGATGCAAAGTGAAGCAAATTAGAGCTGTTGGTCTCTGCTGAACCATTACTGGCCACCGTATATCATTTTTTGATGGGTCACAAGCAGTGTTGGAGGTTTTGAGTTACAAAGTAACACGTTACAATAATATTTATTTGCGGTAACGAGTAATATAACGGAGTACTGTTCCAATTTGAGTAATACTATTTTAGTTACTGATCACAGATAGGTCGCCGTTACTTTCTTACTTTTGTTACTTTTGTTATAATTCACTTCCTATTACAGTTCTTGATTTAAATACATATTTGTGATGATTATTATTCCTTCTCTGTTGGTGCAATATTTTTAAAAATCCTCCCGCCCCAGATTGTAATTGTTTTTGTCCAGAGTGACATCCTCTCACCAAGTTGCAGTTTCCGCATGCACTGCTACTAACCGCATTCGTGAGGGAGATGAAAAATGCCAGAAGTGTCTAAAACATTGAGTTTCTCAGGGTGGAAGTAGTCCCGTTATTTTGATTTGGTAGGAGGACAAAATGACAAGAATATAACTGAAAAATGTAAACTGTGCCCAAGAGAGAAACACCTCTCCACTGCTAGGAACACAACCTCCAATATCTTGGATTGCCTGCAAAAGCAACATGCCAAGACAAAACTCGTAGCGAAAGACCAAAAGCATGACCACTGCTGCTGAAGATGACTGTTGGCCTACCTCATTCTTTCAACCAAGGCTTGATTTTAATCATTCAGGAGGACAGGCTGTAACCCAGGGAGAGCTGAACAAGCTTGTAACTGGGTATGTAGTAGAGGAAATGCTGCCCTTATCCACGGTAGAATCCCCTTCAAAATACTGATGAATGTGTATGTGCACAGGTAACGTTTACATTGTTTACATTGAGTGAGGACATGCAACATGCAATGATTAGTGTAACTAATTACTTTGCCCAGGGAGTAAGAAGTAAACACATTTTTTTACTGTTTAAATAATTAATGAGTAATCGGTAATATAGTACTTTTTTTGGAGTAATGACTCCAACACTGGTCACAAGTGAACCACATCTATTTCCACACAACATTTGAATAGGGATTTTACCCTTCATTGTACCCTTCATTCGACACATATAAACCATTTAGTCTAGGTTGTTTTATGAAAGAAAAAGGTGGTTTTGTGTTATATGACAAATTCAATGTCAAAAACAGCCAAATAAACTCTGGGATTCTTCTGTGTGTTTATGTCATGATATATTTTTAGGAATTATTTGCTTATATGGCGTTTTGGAAATTTAACAGTTAATTTATTTGACAGTTGTGCAAGCCAGAGCCTAACGTGGCCATGCTGGACCGTGGTTTTTCAAATTTGATCTCAAAGCCCTCCCTGTGTTTGACTTCTTTTTAATTGTTTCCTGTCTGCCGAACCAATTATAAGTACAGGATTCTTTGGGAAAAATTGCATTAAGAACATTTTAAATGGAAAAATGTGTAAATAACTGAAATTCAAACCAAATGATGAGCTCATTAGTTGGGTCTTGATTTGATCATATTTTACTTGGTTTTTGTCAGCTCTTAGTATACACATGTCGATTCCAGTTTAGATGCTGGTTGGGCACCTAAGCTGCTTTTGTTTGGCCGGTATAATGGAAGATGGAAGAAAAAATAAAACTCTGTATTGATTGAGAAAAGCTTAAGTCAGTCTGACTTTATTATCTATTATTGATTTTGGGTCCGGTGAACTGTGTGTGATATGTTGGTTAACTTAAAAAAAAGACTATCAGCATTATGTTAGTGGCAATTGCAATGCAAATTGTGTGTTAGGAGTTATTTATCAAGATTGTATCAATTACTTATTTCTGGAAACATATCTCAAAATAACTACCTTGGTAATATTTTTTTTCATTACTTGGACGAAATGTTCACGTGTTTCTCTTACTTCCTTATTGCTGAGATAAGTTAAGTGATAAGTGATTAATAACGTTTCAATGTCTTAATCTGCAAGTATTCCATCAGATTTACAGGTAATACTTTGACGTGAAGATAGATGTGTGAACCAATGAATAAGACAATTGAAAACTATTAAAGAATACTGCAGGGATAACACATAAAGGCTGACTTTCTTAGAAATGCCATGGTAAGACTGAGCCTTATACAGCACACTCAACAATGCATGAGACATACTGCACACTGGTGAAAAGAAAAGGAGCTCTCAATGCTAAGCTCTCCCAAGCTCTCTTCATTCCATTGTAACGATAACCACACGAAGGAAAACTATGAAGGACAAATATGAAGTACAAAGTCTAGTGAGTTTGTTTAACATTTAGTTTCATAGGTAGTAACTCCTCTCGTGGGCGTCAGCCAGGAAGTTGGAGTCAACCTGCCTCACTCACCAATGGACTGAAAACACATGTTTAGCGAGGATTGTGACAGGCACATTCAGTGAAACTGATGGGTAAAAATGCCAGATTAACCCGTAATGGGAAAGGATTTACCAAGGGAGACAACATTATGCACTGTTGCCACTCTGAAATGAGCGCTGTGCATAGTTCACTCTCTGCAGTGTGAGGGCAGCTCCACAAGGTGCACAAGAAGGGAGGTCAAAGCTCTAAGCTGCTGGGTTGCCCATGGCTACATAAATATTAACTGAGCCTCCACTGTTTTGAGAGGGCTTCTTTGATTGTGAATCTCCTCGGAGGTTACGCTATCCGCTGAGAGTACAGCAGGCATCTGACAAAACTTGGTTTGATGCAAACAAATTAATATAGAGAGGTGTTGCATTTGGTTAACGGGTCAAGAAAAGCCAGTAGTTCTATGCAAATATGTTGAAGAGAGAAATAGCTTGTAGGCTAGATAGTTTGTTCGTGTTCCATAGTGGAACACATATTTGGAGGTTTGCCTGAGGTATTTTACTTTTACTCTGTGAAATTCTATCCTCAAAGGGTCCTTCATGGATTAAACTTTCAAACCATTTAGTTTACAGTTAGAATGACAACTCTATTGAATTGAGAGTTTTTCAAGTTTATTTCATGGGCTTTCCAGACACAGAACTTTTCACAATGTCAAAAACAATTGTTAACTGCATCAATAGTTATCATATGTAATACCTCTTCTGTTTCATTTAAGGACCAAACAATTGACAGCTGTGCCATATAGATTGCAAAATAGTTGGAAAGAGATTTTCAGTGTACTGATTCCATGGCACATGGTTTATGAACTGATACACAAAACAACGCTGGAATCAAAACTTTGAGTTTTCCATTTAAATGATTATACATTCTTGCAACCAATATAATGTTATATATATATGGGGGTACAACCATACCAGCTCTGCAGATTTTGCAGCAAAGAGACAATCATTAGATCATTTGTTTTGATACTGTCCATGTGTAGCTTGTTTTTGGTCACAGATTCAGAAAAGACTGAAGAATTGCAACATTTACCTGGAGCTAACTCTGCAAATAGCACTGCTGTGTGATTTAAAAAGTCATAGTCTATTGATCAAAAATATAATAATACTCTTAGCAAAAAACTCTACATTTATTTACAGTCTGTTGAAACTTCAGAACTTTTTTGAAACATCAGTGCACAGTTGAAAAATATATGACAAATAGAAATCAAAACTGGATGGTGTTCAGAGATTAAAATGTATATAGTATGTATACGCTGGAAGTAGAAGCCTAAGTGTTGTTGTCCATTAGTTTACTCCAATTAGGGGAAGGTGGTGAGGTTAGGAGAAAACAATAAAGGAAATCAATATAAATGTAATTTAATTATAAAATTAAAAATATATTAAAGTATTTAAAAAAAACCTCTGCTAAGATATGCTAGCTGCAATATGAATTGGAAGCCAACAACAAAGAAACAAGAGGGAAATGTAGTCAGATAACTTATAAACTTGTTAAAAAGAATCAGAATTATACACAAGTATCTGTTAACTAAGGTGTGAACTATCTATGGGGCACACAACCTCTACAAATCATTAGCCATCCTTATCAAGTAGTCCATGGAGAGACACAGACTTTTTGTGTGCAAATATCTTTGGGGAAAAACTATAAAAATTGTTCAAAGAAAAATTGACGATTCAAAACAAGTCATGGGAACAAGGGAGCCATGTTTATTATCCTGATGGTTGACCACATTTCCTCCAAAGTGTGCCCCAACACATATAACCAATATAAAAATATACACTTTACTGACATTATCACTAACAAAACATTTTTAATTTACTAGACGTTCTAATCCAGAGTGGTTTACAGGAACAATTAGGGTTAAGTGCCTTGCTCAAGGAAACATCGACAGAGTTTTCAACTAGTCGGCTCAGAACCAGCAACCTTACCTTTCGGTTACTGGCCCAATTCTCTTAACCACGAGGCTACCTGGTAGCCTTCTTTTGGTAGCCTTCAATAAGGCTTGATTCAACATTGGTGCTACTAGTGTTTTAATTCAGAAAGAAAGTATCTTGCAACTCTGATTTCTCTGTTTCCCTCCCTCATTTCCCTGTCTGCAAGCTAGGTGGGCCAAGCAATCAGGTCTGGAAAAAGTTATACTTTAACCCGAGGTGCCCCAAGCACCATTTAAAACATTTATGTCTGGCAAGTGATGACTTGCAACCAGCATACCACATGCGAGATATCACTGGTATCAAAGCAGTCTGACTTGCCTTGTTAAATAAATGGTCATTTAAAAAATACAAATACGTTCATCATAAACACAAATACCATTTCTGTACAACCGTAATGGCTCAATGCACTGAACAATGAATAGGGACCACATACTGAAGGTTGGTGGTCTCACTTCAATGTGTGATGGTATCATCATTGTAACATTATAATTAACAGTGTTCACCCTTATCAATAACAAAGTAGTTCATTAATATAATGTGTTAATATGTGTGTAACTATTCAGATGATAGATAGAATGTATGTAGGTCTATATGTCTCATATATCCAAGAAAGTGAAATGTAAAAGTACATGCATACAAAATGGCTTTTTTAGCCATTTTAGCCATTTTAGACTGTCATGATCTACTCTCTCTAGTTATACAGAAACAGTATTCCTTCAAATATGAATGTCTGCCTTTGGATGACCTTTATAACATATGCTTTCTCTTTTTGTCCTTTAAAAACGGTTGTATAATTGTGTAAAATGCTTATGAAAACACAAATATTCCAGTCTCATCCGTTCACCTTCACCTGGTGAATATGACTCAATTTCACATTTCCCCACAACAGTTGAAAGGACGTTTTTATTGAAACCAGGTGTATACCAGTCTCTTGGTGCCTGATAATGTTCCCAGACTGCATTCCTCAAGCAGATCCTAACATTTTCCACAGCATCACCTGTCTGATGGTTGCCACTTAGCAGTTTTGCCTGAGAATACTGATCTTCACTGAAGTTAAATCCCAAATAAGCAAATTAATACGTAAGATAACGTTTGAAAAAATATGAAATAGCCAGGTATTGCATTCGTTGATGTATAGGATTCTGAAATAAAAATAAAAAAACGTATTTTAACAATTAGCCCTTTATTCCATGGTAGCTCAAAAATAAAACATACTTTTAGATTTCCAGTCATACAGTTTATTGCTATTCAATTTGTTACCATTATGCAACAATTCGCAATCACACAAGATACATTGTTTAGTCATTGGTCAGCTTTGCCCACCTCTCTCTACAGTAGCAGATCACCTTCCCCCTTGGACTGTTGCAATGGTCGTTCTGTCTTTTATTGAGGCCAGTTGGAGAAAAAAAGTCTCTCTGCACTTTTCTGCTCCTTCCTTTTTGATGCTAGGTAGTGTTCAAGTAAGAATAAGTCCTCAGTCATTGGTTGAATAGGCTGGACTGCCTTTTGTGAGGGGATTGAGCCTCTCCTACACAAAAATAAAATGGAGAAGTAAAATAGTGGCATATATTTATAGATAATCTACTTCACATTTGTACTCTGTTCACTGTAATCTTCTTTGCGACAGTCAGGGCTAAACGGCCGAGCATTAGTCTTCTTGCTGGACATGATAATATGTTTATATGATTCGTTCCTATTGGATGTGTGTGTGTGTGTCGACTCCGAGTCCGTGTGGATCGGGACTCCGTGTCAGGTTTTGACAGCAGTCCATTCACAGACGACTCTTGCAGAAGGCAGCCTGCCCTGCTGCGACTCACGGCACTGGGCACTGGCTCTGTTTACTGGAAGCCTGCTCCGGTGAATCAAGCAAGTCTCTCAATGCTGTGAGCGGTATCTTTTCCCAAACGCGAGCCGCTTTAACTTTGCAGTACCATTGAACCTCATTCTCTCGTCCAGGGGAACTCGGCGTGGATTGACATCAACTGCAGTCTCCTTTTTTTCTGCAGAGAACAGGTTTCACTGCCTGTTCGCTCTTCTTCCCTCTGTCTCTTCGGGTTTCTACTCTGTGGATTGTTGCTTTGACTCCAGGCGAACAGGGGAGCAGAGATTAAATGCTCAAGCAGAACTGTTGATGAGTTAAGACTGAGCAGCACCTTGTCATGGAAGAGTATGTCCGGTCTGGGGGAATGTATGGGCTGAAAGACGAACCAGCTGCCTGATAAAGCCCTATCTGTCCCAGATAAGTGGAGCATGCATCAGAACTGCAGAGATTCTCTCCACACTGCTGTGTTCTGATCTGCAGAGGAGTTCCTGTTACAATACTGCCTGCTTTCTACACACAGCTATTGTCCAACAGATTTTTCTCTGCCTCTGACTTCATCGCATTTATCGTGACTGTTTTCTCAGAAAGGTAAGGATTGCCTTTAAGAGAACTGAATTTCCCTATTACTTAGGCCTACTATCACTTTACCAACCATATCCAAGAGTGGTTTAATCTCTTGAAAAGTCTCTGTCTGTAACTTTCTTGTATCACTTTATTAGGGGAATTGTTTGTCAAATTCAGAGATATACTTTCCAACTCACATATGTGAGGATATCAAGTCATTAATCACACACTACAGTTGTATATTTTACTTTCCCAGACCACAAACAAACCATCTGTAGGCTGCTTGAAATCTTGAGTTATGAAAAACCAAAGAGCAGGTTTGCCATGAATCAGGTCAACTTTTAAAGAACATAACTGTTTGAAGTAGGCAAATTAAAATTATCCAAGGGATACCATGGTTAATTGAAAAATGGTTAATAAAAACAACCAGATGTGGATTGATTTGATCAGCTGCCTCCCTCTCAGTTTGAGTGAATGGAAACTATTAGAATGAGGGGGAACACGTTTATATGAACCAGAACATGTAAAGCACCATTTAATTGGAATTGAATTTATGCCTTTAAAGTTGTAGATAGTGTTGTGCTCCTTGCTGTTTTTTTTTCATGTAGCCTATCAATGGGTTCCTTGCTTGAATAGGGCTGTATGTTAGCAGTGATCTAAGATCAATGTGGCTGTGATTCTGGAGAGCAATGAGGCTCTTTCAGTCGAGCCAGGGCCTTGACTGCTATATTTTGAGAAGGGAAAACTCTAGAAAAGCCTGTGTTTGCATCATAGTAGACAGACAATATTATGTGTAAAACGAGTTAATTAAACTGCAATGCATTGAACTGAAGAACAATATGTAGCCTAATACGACAGGCAGAAACTAGATGTTGAAAATGTGAAATAATTAGTTAAAAATATAAATTCCAAGGAAACGACGAGATATCATCTGTCTGTGTCTCATTTGAAACACACAGTTGCGCACAGTGGCAGTAAATTAGATAATTTTACTGCATATGCATTTTTTACCAATACCAAAACCATCTTGTCAACCTGCATGTGTTAACGACCGGAGAAAAAGCTAATATGCGGAGCGGAGCTCATATATTACCCCGGCCAACTCAGCGTCCTAACGGCTGTGTGTGAAGCAGTGGAACAGAGGAGAAAAACAAAATATCGATCATTCATTGTACAGCATACATTTCACTCCAGTCCAGCATTCCCTTTTCCGCCACCAAACTACCAGCACGATTCTCGATTCTGTCATATTTTGTTAGACGTGACGCCTGATGTGAAAGGCTAATGAAAGTTCCTGACTGGGTTTGATCAATTATATGCACATGTTTCTGCGTGCGATCAGCCAGCGTTAGATATGGCAATGACAGAATAAAGGTTAGTCATTAGCATAATAAGTAGGCTTACTCACAAGATAAAAAAGTGTTTATATTGATAAAAATATGTCAGTAATTCAACGTCTCAATATATATTAATTTATACAAATATGAATAAACCTACCTCAGATGAAGCTATAGGCTATAGCTGATCATCTAGAATGGCTAACTGTATTTTACTGTCTTAGTTTATCAATGGAATAATATAATAATGGAATAATACTTTAGTCCCTTGCAAATAGGCTCTAGTCCATCTATCTCATCAGTCCCATAGGGTAAAATGTAACTTTATTTTTGAGGCACATTGCTACTCTTCTTCCCCAGCCCCTTTCATAAAGGGGATGCCATTTCACATGTTTCTGCACAAAATGTTTGAAGGAATAGATTAGCAAATCACAGAGGTCACAACTCAGCCTTGTAACCAATAGGGTTAGCTGATGCAGAAAGGGTAGGGGGAGTGTGAGTTAGTAAAATGGGAGGTGAACTTGTAGCCCGTCTCTACCCCTTTTATTGTGTTTCTATGTGAATACACAATCTCCCTGCTTTTTTGTTTGCCAGTTGAATGATATTTTCACGGGAACATGTAATAATGTCTTTCTAGTTTTATTTCCACTCAACTGCAATACTGGTTGTTTTGATATTCTACATTTGTTATCTACTATTGTGTATTAGTTGATGATTATGAATGTAATACATCTGCAGAATAGGTATAGGCATGTACATTTTATGAACAGAGAGAGTATCTGGTTAACTGTCAGAAGCTTGTTGAAAAGAGTACCATTAGATACATTTCAAGCTGTTGTGAATCATACACCCATGTATAGCTTAGGCCATTTATAGGCTTCTCAGTGGGTTCTCATGTGTTGGTCTATTTAATGTCTTTTAGCTCTATGCAATCACACTTTCCTGAGCCAATATGCCTTTATAAGCGCGGTATTGTTTAATTCAAACCAACAGTCGCTTTTTCGACCCAGTTTTGTGTCAGAGGGAGTGCGTCCTGTTTCAAAGAACTGCAGCTGTTGATGTACTAGAGCCCGGATTGCTCCTCTGCCTCTCTGTTCATTTCCACTCACAGATCAATAGACTCAGTGTAGTTCTCTATGGATTTAGGAGACCAAACTGGTACGTATTATCATTAGCTCTCTATTCTTGATTGCAGCTGTAGCCTACATTGTTGTGATCAAGCAAAAATAGTAAAGTGTTAATTTTAACCTCATAGAGACCGTGTATTTGAGGAGAAGTAGCACATACTGTACAATATCATATTGTGTAGGCTAGAAAAATCAAGAACCACTATTAATGTTTATATTTAATATTTTTGAATAGATAACACTAAATGCCAAGAGAAGTCTGCTCAGGTATGATTGAGTGGCATGCTAGAGCATCTCCTCCACTTCAATGGGATCATGTAGATGATTTTGCGTCTCCTACAGTTTTGAAGCTACACAACCATACTAGATAGCCTAATCTGTTATGACTGTATTGAGGCAATGCACTATTGATTTTGGAGTTGTATTTATACTGTGACCCCTTTGTGCACACTGGCAAAAAATATATATTCTTCCTGTACTGAACCCACATTCAGAATGTGACCGTAGTCACATTGGGGCTTTGTTTGCTCCTCCAAATAAAGTGGTGTGAAAGTGCCGTTGTGCTTTTTACGAATGCTGTCCAGAATGGCCCGGAGCTGTGCTTTTGCTTTTATTCACAATGTAAGGAACACCAGATTGACACAGGTCAAGAGTACATGCATTCACAGAGTTAAAGTGACTTCCTTCGCAAGTAAAATGACACACAATGAGCCCTTCAACGGACACTTAATTATGGTTAATATGTTATCTGTCTTGTACAAAGAGCCGTTTTCGGACACAATCATTTCTGTTGGTGTTTCCCCTTTATGGAGCCCTACTGTGCGGATAATCACTTCCCATTAAATGGAAAAAAACAAGGCTATAAAAAGAGCTAAGGCAAATTGTATGTAATGCACAGGTCTGTGGGCCAAAATACCACCCCATTTTATGACTGATTTTATTTTAATATTGGCAATCGGTAAAACACTATGAGCCAGGGTGTTCCCCTCCCTGCTATTTTATGAAACATTTGTTTCCACTTGCCAAAGGCTTCTGTAGCAGTGGATAATTATTTACCTTCTGAAATGGCAGGTAAAACTTTCTGCTTGCCTTTTTAATTTCCTTCCAGGGACATGACATAGCATGTACAATGGTGACAATAAATAAGGATCAATTTAGACCCGTGAAAGAAATAGTGAGGATCTTTTTCTATGGCTTCTATATTGTTTTTCAACTGGTCCAGTGGTAGCCATCCTTAGCTTATCTAGCATCTCTTTTTCATTAGTTTGCCCCTTTTGGTGCTCCTCTGAATAGGATTCTGGAAATAAAACGGAAACACAAAGAACTTCAAAGCATAGCTGTAAAACTCATGGCTCGTGGCATAAAACAGCGTTAAAGCTAAACAAATATGTTTTGTTACTGGTTGTGGTCAACTATATATATTTTACAGAACCATATTGCATACGTTAGGCATCTCTTTTTCTTGAATAGAACATGTAGTGTGTCATAAGCGGCAGGCATAAGTGTAACCAATGAGACAGTTAGTTATATTTTCTCTTGTGCCGTATATTGACAGACTTTTGTCAGCTTTGACAGATATAATTCAAAAATGTTCTGACAAACATGTAACTTAATTAACCTTGTCATTATCAACAAATTATGAAAATAATAATATGAATTACTGTTATTATTAAATATATTCTAAACTTAAAAGAAGTACAACTAAATAGAAAGTTATTTTGTATTTGTTTTTAATTAAATAATAATGAAGACTGAATATAGACGCAAAATAAAATATGTCTGTAAATATATGCGCGTACACACACACACACACACACACACACACCCCTCACTTTTGGTGGTACGTGCACTAAAGTTCTTATTCTCAGCCCGAGCCTGACCACACAGTTGGGTTTCGGGCATGCCGTGCTGTGTTAAGAAATAAAAAAACAGTGCGTGTCTGTGCACCTTTTAACCTACTACGGCTCTCTCAGCTGCAGCAGCCACTAATGGCACCAGGATTCCAATAATGGTTGGGCCAGGGAAATTTGATAAAACGGATGATGAAATGTATTTTTCTGATGATTGAAATGTTTCGAATAGTGATACGAATAGGCTGGAGTGCACTCAGGAGAATGATGATCCACAAGAATACGACAGGCAGGGCATTGCAGTATCAGGAGAAGCTCATATTCCAATGGCATCTGTTAACACCCATACATCCTAACAAAATACACCCTATGACTGCCCTGCTAATGTGCCTTGCTGGACCTTGTAAACAGCTACCTTTTAGATACAAGATTGTATTTAATTACTGAGAAATGCGGTATGACAAACAGAGGATAGCGACAGTGTTAAATGTCATGCTCAGAGTCGTCATTACCCTAGCTAGATCAGGGATGGGCAACTTTGATGGGGTAAAAAGGCAGCCACAAAATCTGAACTCATCATGAGGGGCCGCTGTGGCTCGCGGGTCTGTCTACCCACATCCATACCCACACATAAGTTAAATGTTGTTGGGGGCCCTCGCCCACCTAGCGAACAAAAGAGTTTAGTGGCCCCCCCTTGACATTGGAGAGAAAAAAATGTATGTTTTAGAGTTAATTTCCTGCAATTGCCATGGGTGTAAAGAAAATGTTGCAGTTGTAAAGCAAGTTTGCTGCAATTCTAATAATTTTGCCATGGGTTGGAGGCAAAATTAGCAGTTTTACAGATTATTTCCTGAAATTCTACATATTTTACTATCGGATGTAGAGAAATGTTTGCAGGTTTTCATATGATTTCTGAGTGAGAATGACGAGAGATTGATTAGTAGAAGTTTAGATAGCTGGCGAGACTAATTTACACATCTTTTTTTTTACTGACATGGGCTAATTGAGTGACTGCCAGTGACTGACATAACAAGAGAAAAACTGCTGATGCACAACCATATTTCGGAATTGCACCTTATGTGATCAGAAGGGGTTTCCGATGCCCTGGATCATACAGCACACTCAGTACTGTGCCCTCAAACAGAGACGGTCCTTGGAAAAGCTGCTCTTGACAAAGATGCATTGTTGAGGTTAGCCTATAACCCACTGCACTGAGTGGCTACATCTACGAAGCTCATCTTGACTACAGTGAGGGAGCTTGTAACAAGGCGGCAACTGTCACAGCTAGACCTGCAGAGGCACTCTGTCTCTCTGTTGACAAAACAGAAGCTATATAGACGGTGGGTCAACTCAAGAGGAATTTCCAGGGGAAATGCCTAAAAACAGAGGACAAATGCCCCTCCCAACAGAGATGCGTAAACGCCCAACTGAAGCCGTTTTTTTTATCTCAATATTAAATATTTTCTGGATAACGATTAAGTACCTTACTGTGATTATGTTTTACAATTTCAATTTAAAACAAACAAAAATAGCTTCTTAGCAAATGAACATTTTCTCAAGCAAGAATTTTAGACTGTCTGGGAGTGGTCTGAGTGGAGAAGGGAAAATGGAAAACTAGCTGTTGTTGGCAGAGGGGTTTGGAATTCTCTTTCTTATTGGTCTATTAACTAATTTACCACCTGGTGATGTCACCAGGCAGGCCAAAACTCCATCCCATAAAAACAGGCTGAAATTTTTGCCTGCCTTTTCAAACAGCTCTTAGACAAAAAAGGGCATTATTATAATTTTCTCAATTTCACAGTATTATTCCAACCTCATAATGTTGAAATATGTACAAAACACAGGCGAATCACGTTTTTGACTGCACTGGGCCTTTAAGTGAAATATCGGCCCTTGGGGAGGTGAGATTTAGTTCCATTTGAGCCTGAATGTAATTCTTCCCTCTGCAGGACATAGCTTTAGTCTGGCAATGAGACTGTGAAGTAAAAACTGACCTTCATTGGACTGAACTATTTGTTCTGTCCTGTACCTCAATATATTTGGTGTTGATGTTTTACTCTAATACTGTTTGTGGCACACCCTAACAACATGTTGCTAATCCGTCCTTACAGCAAACACCCTGCTTGGGTGCTGAGGGTATCCAGCCTGAGAGATGAAGCCTGGATGATTTAACAATGATGTGATTTCTACAGTGCCTTCAGAAAGAATTCACACCCCTAGACTTTTTCCACATTTTGTTGTTTCAGCCTGAATTTAAAGTGGATTAAATTGAGATTTTGTGTAACTGGCTTACACACAATACCCCATAATGTCAAAGTGGATTTATGTTTTTAGAAATGTTTAGAAATTAATAAAAAATGGAAACGTGAAATGTCTCGTCAAAAGTATTCATCCCCTTTCTTATGGCAAGTCTTAATGTGTTAATGAGCAAAACTGTACTAAGATGCATGGACTCACTCTGTGCGCAATAATTGTTTCCCATCATTTTTGAATGACTACATCTCTGTACCTCACACATACAATTATCTGTAAGGTTGCTCTGTCGAGCAGTGAATTTCAAACACCGATTCAACCGCAAAGACCAGGGAGGTTTTCCAATGCTTCGTAAAAATGAAAAAACAGACATTGAATATCCCTTTCAGCATGGTGAAGTTAATAATTACGCTTTGGATGGGTTATCAATACACCCAGTCACTACCATGATACGGGTGTCTTTCTTAACTCAGTTGCCGGAGAGGAAGGAATCCGCCCAGGGATTTCTCCATGAGGCCAATGGTGACATTAAAACAATTAAAGAGTTGAATGGCTGTGATAGGAGAGAAGTGAGGATGGATCATTAACATTGTAGTTACTCCACAATACTAACCTCAATGACAGAGTGAAAAGAAGGAAGCCCGTACAGATTAAAAATATTCAAAAACATGCATCCTGTTTGCAATAAGGCACTAAAGTAAAACTGCAAAAAAATATGGCAAAGAAATAAACTTAATGTACTGAATACAAAGTATTATGTTTAGGGCAAGAGTACCACTATTCAAATGTTCAAGCATGGTGGTGGTTGCAACAAGGACTAGGGAGTTTATTTAATTATAAAAAGGACTAAGCAAAGGTAAAATCCAGGCAACCATTGTTCAGTATGCTTTCCAAAAGACAGATTCACCTTTCAGCAGGAAATAACCTAAAACACAATGCCAAATATACACTGGAGTTGCTTACCAAGATGACATTGAATGTTTCTGGGTGGCCTAGTTGCAGTTTTGACTTAAATTGTCTTGAAAATCTATGGCTGTCTAGCAATGGTCAACAACCAACTTGACAGAACTTGAAGAAGTTTAAGAATAATGTGCAAATATTGTACAATCTAGGTGTGAAATGACTCACAGCTGTAATCGCTGCCAAAGTTGATTGTAACATGAATTGACTCAAGGCTGTGAATACTTGTGTAAATTAGATATGTATGTGTTTCATTTTCAACACATTTGCACACATGTCAAAATACATGTTTTCACTTTGTCATTATGGGGTATTGTGTGTAGATGGGAGATACACATGTTGAATTCAGGCACAACAAAATGTGGAATAAGTCAAGGGGTATGAATACTTTCTGAAGGCACTTTAAACAAGAAAATGTAACCATTTTTAAATCCACTGTAATTTGTTGTGGCCTCACATTAGCTAGCTAGCCATATTTAAATCATTTTTACAAAAAAGAAAACGCAGTTAGAGACTATAACGACCGTCATTTCTCTATTGTAGCATAATACAATGAATCTAATGTAACAAAGCAATGGACAGTAGTGAGGTTATGGTTCGTATTAAACAACTGAAATAAAGTGCCACATTAGCGACAAATGTTACAACATTGCGACACCCCAGTGTGATTAAGCAGTAAGAAAGTGGACTGGCTCTACAATATGCCCACTATCCTGCCAGGTCTAAATCCCTAGTTCGGGGTGTGAAAAGAAACACAGAGACCCAAGGAGCAGGGCTGCATTGAATGCAGATTGTGTCGGATTAACACGGGGAAGATTGAGCGATTGTGGCCGTGGTGACTTTCCTGTACAGCTTTGCTTGTACAGCTGCACCAGGCCTGGCATCGTACTGACGCTTGCCCAGAATGGGCTATATTTGGGTTTATCTTTCTGACAGTTAGATTTTCAGTTTTATAAAAAAAAATTGTATCAGTTGGAATATCAAAATGTACAGAGCTTATTTGTATGTTCCAAAAGTGTATTTAAAAAATGATGTGATGAAACTACACTCAGAATCTATGCCTCCCTCCAAATAAAGTGTGGAACATTAGTAGGTGGTATTTCTGTCACAAAATTACACAAACTATTACTTCTTTTACCATTCAGGGGACTTGTTTGCTGAATAGTGATTCACCTCCTACTAGTTTGGTTGTAATTAAATATGGTATGAGAAATATAACCTCTACCACCACACACCTGGCATTATCATCTGAACTGAGCCACATGTCTCATGCCTGAGTTGGTATTACCATTAACATCCTTTAAGACATGGAATAAACAATGTGCTCTTTATTTTTTTTATTTTTTTGCACTTCTTTCAGTTAGGAATTTGGAGATTACCATAAATATGAAACTTTTACACTAAATTAGGATTAGTTGTATATATGAATGCTTATTGTGCGCAAAGGATTTGTTACACTTGAGTGAGCACTGAATTAAAATATATAGGCTATTGTCAGTAACATGCAACATGAACATCTCTTTTCTCAATCCCCTGCAGCAACTGGTGTAAGCCATGCAATTGGGTAGTTGATGGAATAAAATACTATTTAAAAAAAGAGAGACAAAAAGAGGGGAAGCAGGGGTGTATTTTTGTCCTTGCAGAGCTGCACTGGTTGCCGCTCGTGGCATTTCCATCATTCATCACCTCGAGCTGATAACTAGCAAGTCTGGAGCGAGCTGACAGGATGCATCCAGCCCCCATTACCATCAGAAATAGGTCCAGCAGGCCCTAGGGCAGCCAAGGAGCCACAGCTCCAAAAGGGAGCCTGTTCAAAGTCTCTAAAAAGTTGGCTTTGTTGTGCCTGATAACATCTAGGATTGGCACAGGCACCTTTTTTTGCATTGCCTGAGAGATCCTCCTGTTGTTAACCCTGTAGCCTTTACTAAATGAACAGCGTTGTGGAAACGTAGCCTCGAGAACTTGATTAATCTGACCATTAGCAAAAAGTTGTAAACATTTTGTATCTAAGACATGCTACACATCCTACATTCCTAGGTGCATTAGCCAAAAAGGGGACATTTGTAAAACGTATTTTTTACATTGTTGTTTTTCCGATTTACATTGTAGGCCAGGGATAAAATAATGTAGTGTAGCCTATTCATTTCCTTGACATTAGTGGACTTTCAGATTTCTCACTCCGGGATGCTGGCCTTCTAGTCAGAGTGCCTCTGTACAGTATCTGTGTTCTTTTGTCCATCTTAATATTTTTTTTTATTGGCCAGTCTGAGATTTGTACTTTTCTTTGCAACTCTGCCTTGAAGACCAGAATCCCGGAGTCGCCTCTTCACTGTTGTTGAGACTGGTGTTTTGCGGGTACTATTTAATGAAGCTGCCAGTTGAGGACTTGTGAGGTATCTGTTTCTCAAACTAGACCCTCTAATGTACTTGTCCTCTTGCTCACTTGTGCACCGGAGCCTCCCGCTCCTGTTTCTATTCTGGTTAGAGCCAGTTTGCGCAGATCTGTGAAGGGAGTAGTACACAGCATTGTGCGAGATCTTCAGTTTCTTGGCGATTTCTCACATAGAATTGCCTTCATTTCTCAGAACAAGAATTGACTGACGAGTTTCAGAAGAAAGGTCTTTGTTTCTGGCCATTTTGTTATCGAACCCACAAATGCTGATGCTCCAGATACTCAACTAGTCTAAAGAAGGACAGTTTAATTGCTTCTTTAATCTGAACAACAGTTTTCAGTTGTGCTAACATAATTGCAAAAGGGTTTTGTAATGATCAATTAGCCTTTTAAAATGATAAACTTGGATTAGCTAACACAATGTGCCATTGGAACACAGGAGTGATGGTTGCTGATAATGGGCCTCTGTACGCCTATGTAGATATTCCATTAAAAAAAATGCTGTTTCCAGCTACAGTAGTCATTTACAACATTACTAACAATGTCTACACTGTATTTCTGATCAATCTGATGTTATTTGTTTTATTTTTTTTTCAAAAACAAGAACATTTCTAAGTGACCCCAAACGTTTGAACGGTAGTGTACGACAATTACAGATATCAACATTGTATTTTTTTTCTAATGTTACTGAAGTTAAATTGTGTTGTTGATGTGCTTAGCCTAAGTGTAAATACATATGGGGACATGCCGTTTGTCAATTTTCATTTTTTACTTCCATACCATTCCATCTCTGTTTTTTGCCAGATAGAAGAGGTTTTAATTCACGTTAGGTTCACAACTAATACCTATAGGGGTCACTGGTCTGCACTAAGGATGGTTAACTGAAGTTATGATTGGACATTGAATCAGTGTGGAATTTCTCAATGTTTGCAATCTGGTGTCATGAGTTCTCAATTTTATTAAACCATCACACCATGTTCCAAGTCATACCATTAGGAACCAAGTAGACAAAGAGAAAGCATTGTGGAACATGTCAACAACGACAATTCAAGTCTTGTGTTTGTGGGGAATCTTGGGTTGGGTCCTATTTAAGCAATTGCCTTTGTCAAAGCCACATTAGTCCTGTAATTAGATTATCTTCTGTCGCTGTGGCTTAGTACATTTTGTTGTTCTGTGAATGCCTTGCCCGTGTCAAGAAACATTTAAGTAGATATCTCACAGGGAGCCTGTTGTCTTGTGAGGAGATTTCCACCACTAAACAAGGGCCATTATCGAGATATTAGCCTCTTTCACAGCATGGTGCTCTGTTATCACACGTCCTCCATATTCATATGGAGTTTTTAACTCCCTATTATAATTTTGTATAATTTAGAGCTGTGGTAATTACACTTCAGTGGATTACCTGTGCAGAGATACCAGAGATGGCAATCTATACCTCATGTTGGCTCGGCGTAGCAGTTCAAAGGTATGACCTAGACTGACATTTTATCAGTTTGTATAACACAGAATGGGTCAACCTTTCAGGATTTGTTTGGGAATTTGAATTCCTTTGGTATTCAAAAGGAGAGGGTTTATGACAGGAAAGATAATTTTCCCAGTGAATATTTTATCTCCAATTCGCTTACAGTTTGCTGTATCATCCTCTGTGTCTTTGGATTTGCTGACTTTGGTCCAGTTACTCTGAGTCGTTTGTTTTCCCTCCTTTGTTATCACAAAAGAGCAAACACATCTTAAACATACACAAGGTGCAGAAGCAGTGATTGCTGTATCGGTTGTCCTGCTGTGGGTGGTAGAGGGCGATAACGGTGCCAGTAAGCCATTTACATTACAATCATTTTTTATCACGCCAAGACTCTGATTCTTGGAAAGATTATTGTCCATTGAAGGTAGGCACGTCCTTTTGAAAGGACATATTTTTGCACGTCTGACGTTGTAGCTTTAACAAAAGGGATTGGAAATAAGATGCTAACACTCAATATATATCTGTTTTATTGAAGAAGTATATATCAATGAAATGGAATGTGGCTGTTTAATACCGTAGGTTGCAATATGTGTCATGTTTGTTTATTGTTCAGCCCTTTGGTTATATAGCAACATGTAATACAGCAATTATAGTAAATTGTTTTCAGTTGCACTGACAATGTATTCTGTTTAAGTTTTATGCATCTGGAAAAAACAATCAATTCTCACTATAATTTTATGGAAAAGCCCACAATGTTTACACCTTGAAGATAACACAGCTGAAACTATTTCAACATTTTATGACTTCCTCGTTGTAACGACGATGAGTTGTTGCAACCCAGTCAGTCTACAGTAGGCCTAGACTCACACCTGGGCTCCACTCTGTTACAGTTATGCAGACGGGCATGCTCAATGAGCCAATCCAAGGACGTTTGCATCACAATCATTCGTATAACACTGGGTGAACACATGTTAATAGCCACGTAACTCCTCAGATGAATGCTCAGTCCAAAAGCTGCTCTCTGTCACAACCCAAGGCAGAGTGCAACAAGCATTGATACTGATCGAACATGACCTTAAATATGATGTAAATTCATTCATATAGCTCCACAACCAAACTAGTTTAAAATGACTGCATTGAATGAATGAGTATTTTGAATGAGTATTTATGATATTACAGTGCCTAAAATCTGTTATAATAGTTATACTTAATATAATATACTGTACTTCATGTTGTACGGTGCATTGGAGAGGCAAACCATTCATTTGCAAATAACAGTATCTTAAAAAAAGGTAAATATTCGAAACAAGGTTTAACAAGTTGCATTACCTGTTAGTCAATATTTAGGGCTGACAACTGATTGCTCTCAAGAAATACTACACCAACTTCTTTTTGCCTCCTGGTTTCCTGATGAGAGCCAACCAGTGTTATTCTACCTTGTAATGACATACAACACTTCCCTTGTCTCACGAAGGCATTCATGTCGTCTTTTGAGATTGAAAATAGATGCTACAGCAGCGAGAAAATGTAGAGGGTGAAGTTTGACGTGTCTGCTCCAGTGCTGGCTCAATGTGTTTGTGTTGCTGCTCTAAGGGAAAGGTCCTTGCTCTGCTGTCTATTTTAGTAAGGGCTGAGATTATAGCATCCCTCATTTTGCTTTCGTTTGTCCTTCCTCGGAGCCATAGGAAGGATCAAAGCCTCAATTAGATAGTGTGCAAGGACAGGAAAACTGTAGTATAATGTGTCATCTTAAAGAATTAGCACACCTTCCTAAACTATTGTTTTGCCTATACTGTACACCACACTTCTGTGCACTTTATATACAATCATATCACTCTATAGTGTCTCCTACCATACCCTTCTTTTTGTCTTCCAGTGATAGCAATACTTTGTCTAAATGGAGATAAATTGGCTGCTTACCTACTTGCTCCACATCCATTCTAGATGTTGCTTTTACGAGTCATCGTCTGTGTTAAGTTTTTCATGTTTAGTGTTGCCACCCACCATCTTAAAAATTAACCTTCCTGTTGAATAATGCCTCACGATCATGGTGAATTATTGATGGGCCTGGTCCTTAATAGAGGGAAAGAGCAGGCTTTTTACCCATTCATCTGCTTATTTTCATCCTGTTGTTCAGAGAGATTAAAGCTGCTCACTGGTGCAATTCATGGTAAAGGTAACCACACTTCCACTTGCATGGAGGAAAAAACAAGTATTGTGAACCTAACGGTATACTTTTTCAGTATCAACACTAAGTATTATGTGTTCTCTCTGTGTACTGTATACAACTAATGTGTTGTATCCGCGTGGCAAATTAAAGCTCAGACAGCCTTGGCGATTTGCCATAGCCTCGGAAGTTCTCTCTCTGACCGGGTTGTTATTAGATGTGGAAGTTTGATTCGGGAATACGTCTGCACAGATGAAGTGGACAACATTGACCCGACACCCAGTATTTTGTGCCAAGTGCCTGTCTGACTTTGTCTTCACCAATACCGCATTGTATCATTTTTTAATGAGCGCAACACTGATGCATTCCGCTGAAATTGAGAAGATGAGCTAAGGAGAACTTGGCTGGGCCAACTGCCGAGCTTCATTTTGTGATCCCTGATTTGTTATGACGAATTTAGGCACAGCATCATGGCACAATGGATCATAGGACAAACGCCTCTGTTGTGCTCATGAAATGCTCTCTACAGAAATCCTACTAAATATATCCACATTGGGTTGTCTGTCTCCCTGCATCCAATGTTATACTGAGAGTATTCCATGCACTATCTGTCTTTTTCAAGGATAAATGTATAGTATCAAGGACTTATTGGAGTTGATTGGCAGGTACTATCGCCATGAGACACCTATATAATGGTGGGTCTCACATTTCTGACCTCCTTATTTATCTTCCTGTATTAATGTCAGCCTATTAAATCCTGAGCTGAGAAGCATTGACAATTGCACCATCTAACAGCTATGGCAGAACAATTCTTATCTCCTTTGTCTCGAAAGGAATAGTTTTGTGCTATCAGTAAATGGAAATTACATTTTCAAATTTGATTTGCTATAATCCACTTCACTTCCACTAAAACATCAAAATGACCACTAATAATGTATGGAACCTGTATTAGAACTTGTTACCATCTGAAATCATCTAGCTATAATCTACATAGAGAGACAGGTATAGGCTTCTCTCAGAACTGATAGGGTTTTCTGTTGCATTGCTAAAATGATTATGGGGTTATGGATTCCATACTAGTGGGAGAAAGGGCAAAACAACACAAACCATGTATTGGTACAGCCCAATAATATTTTCACATTCCTAAATACCAAAAAATAGACACATTTCCATGCTGAACCAGAGAAGGTATTTGAACCACTGTTTGGGATCAGAATGTAGACATATGAAATTGTATGTAATAGAGATGGTGTAGATTTCCCACCAATATGTTTATTCCTGGTTTATTGTTGACTTGTATTAACTAAGCGAATTTGTACTTAGTTTTATGTCTTGCTCATCCCAGACATATTTTGGTTAGTGGCCTTTTTCCTTTTTCTCCCCCAATGTTTTATTAATGACCTAACTTAGGTCATGATTGTTTTATTTAGTAGCCATATGTCCTGGCCAATGGGGAATGCGCTAATCGATTAATTGAATGGCCAGTAAAAATGATTTATGGAGAGAACACAAAGAGCAATGGGAGATGTATTCACTGTGCAGTCTACACTACTGTGTCATTCTCTATGGTGGAGGTGTAGCCAAACTGAATGGTTACTCTTTGCTACAATCAGAGAAAAATCCCAATATTTAGTTATATTCTGAAAAAACTGTGTTCATATACTCTGAGATGATTAAGTACAGCTAGTTAATAACTGAGAATGGGAAAAGACTTAACTGACTCAGAGTTGTAGATTTGTGTCTACGATTGCATGACAGTGCGAATTGTCATTGTTTTCGAAGCAAAATGGAGGAGCAGTATTTTATTTTTGTCCTGAAAAGACAGCTCTGACTACTGCAATATGTTTTGGACAAGGGAGAGGGGCGTAATGAATTGTTAGCTAATCATTTTTTACTGAACTAGTGAGAATGTACACACACAACATTTATATAAGAGATTGTACGCCATCTGTTGCAACATTTCATTTTCCTAAAATAGTGGAGTGACCCAATTTACCACTGCTACTTCAGAAAAGTATGAATTTTTGGTTTTGCTTTGTGTGCCCCCTTCTCATCCCTCCCAGAATAGCTGTAGCAAAGCTGTTCTGGTGAGCAGTGTGTTTGACCTAGTATTTCGCCATGATGATCTCTGTCAGGGTCATGGGGCTGTGTTCAGGGGCAACAGCAGACGCACTATGTTTGGTTGTGGTGTCAGTCATGCTCCTTGTTCTGACTCTGCTCCATGCTGCTCTCAATCATTCCGCCACCGAGGGGTCAGCAACTTGATTCCACTCCCCACCATTTCGAACTCAGTGGGACTCCACAAGTCATCTGATCACTGGCTCAATCTCTTCCCCACCGGAGGGAGAATTTTCTGATTTACGCTTGCAAATTGTACATCTGCAGCAGTGTCAGAGAAGAAATGCAATCTCTTTAAGGAATATATTTCCTCAACGAGCCAGGCTAGGTTACTCCATGACTGAGCCACAGGTCCCTAGGTATTTTATGCCTTCAAAGATTATAATTTTTTACTTGGTAAGACATGAGGATAAGGAGAGTTTGGACAAATGTGTAAAAGACTATAGTGTGAATGTATCATTTTTTTTTTAAACCAAATGGGAGCAGCTATATTTTCATTCAACATGTGCTGAACCAGCACACCAAATCGTTGGATGCGATTTACAGTTTGGTGAATCACTGGCCCCCTTTTTTACATTGTTGGGATGTTCCGTGACAATTAACATCCCTACTCTTTCTTGAAGCCTGGGGGCTAATGCAGAGGTCAAGAAACACCTGCAGGCTGTCAATCTTTTATTGTAACCTAGACCCATCCCCCTATGTCGCATTATCCTGTCTCCTCCCCATTCTTCCAGACCTCGTTTCATATAATAGCCAGCTCTTCCTCTATTCTCTTGTGGCCCCCTTTCAGCAGCTTGAGAGGGACAACAGATCTTTGTCCAAAGGACTTAGCATTCTTTCACATCTGCCACTTGTTCTCGGGGCCCGTCATTCAAATTTCAAACTCTTCCTTTTTAATAGCTCCCTTCCTCCCGAATACTTAGCTTTTGTTGCTTTTTAATCAAAAGAACAAATGGGCTCCGCAATTCACGTTTGTCACTCTTACGTCAATTTGATTATAAAGCTGTCTGCCGGTTCTTTGGTTGGATACAGCAAGTGCACATATGTTGAAAGCCTTTGGGCCAACACCTCTGTGGCTTCTCTATCTCTTCGAGTGCATCTGTCTGCATTTGCCTCGTATTTAGCAAAGACAATGCTGTGCCTGTTGACATTTCACAATCTGTTCTTACCATTCACAGTAAATTGACCTCCTATCATGCTTCTTGTGAAATTGAACGTAGCCTCGGATGATGGTTCCTCTGACAAATTTCAATATGACAGTTGGCGCTTTTTAAGGCCCGTCTCAGATCAAATCAGAGTCAAGAGTTGGTTAAGAAAACAGTCAGGATATGATCACCGGTGGTTTTGGCTCTAGCTACAGGGTAAAAAAGGTCTCCAGCAGAGAAGGGAGACCTCGGCACGCTTAATGATGAGAATGGCAGGCAGGCAGACTCCCCCATTCGCCTTTGGTGTCTCAGCATGCTAAACACTCTCAGCATGATACAAAGATTATTAAAGTATAGAACTGTTATCATCCATTTACAGAACACCCATTCTCCATGTAGTAGGGATCTTGCCGTCTCTTTTATTTATTTATTTATTTTCGATGTGGGGGAGCGTGCTGCCTCTGAGGCAGACAGCGCAGTGCTGTTGAAGACATTCTGCCTTTGTCTGCAGCAGCTGCTACATCCCTACATATATGATGCTGATATAGAAGCCTAGTCATACTGATACAGTACCATGGCCTCAAGCAAAGGAAACATTTTCTTGTCTCTCTGTATCTGCTCCAGAATGGGTTTTTCACGAAAACTACAATAGTGCATAAATGTGTTTTTAGGTCATAAAGGATTTCAGTGCAACTCTCTTTTTTGAGTGCGGTTGTACTGTAGTTTAATTTTCAAGATAAAGGAAACTAGGTTCCTGTTATGACGATTTTGTCCTATATTGAAAAAGCTATGAGAGCCGTCCTTGCTCCTCATTGAGGCAATTGTGAAAAGTAAAGTCTGAATATGTTTGTGGTCTTTCAAGGTCATCTCAATTCCTATTGCAGACATGCTACAGAGTTGGCTTATTTTAAGTTTGCTTTATCCAATCCAATTTTGTATCGGATGGCACCTTGCTTGTGAAAAGGAAATCTCTTAGCCCATACACATGTAACAGTATTGATTCCGTACCTCTCTATTTATTTATCTATTTTATTTATCCCCCCACCACCTTCCACCCCTTCGGAGGACAAAGGCAACCTTGTTTTACACTCTTGTTTATACAGATATTTTTCTACATACATTTCACATATATGGCACTTTTCCACACAGTATTACATGATTACATGCCAAAAATACAGTTCAGGATACACACCACATTCGGACACATGCGGCACATATGATTCCTGGCGCTCTCGGCCCCAGCCACTACAGATCAAGAGTTTTTAATCTTATCCCTCAGCTACTCTCAGCCCATCCCACCTATCTCCGCAAACCACCCGCTCTTGTTTTCCATGTGCCATATATTTTTCAACTTTGCTGTGATGTTTTACATGAATTCTGAACCTTTCTAATCTCATAGTATCCACAGATTGTAATACTATGTTGTGAATTTTGTGAATTTTCAGTCATTCCTGAACCTGTGACCTGAAACAAGCCACATGGGCACAACATCAGAATAAATGTTCTAATAAATGTTCCTGACTTTCTCCCCTTTTTCCTTGCCTCCTCCATTTCTGTGGTAATGCTGCAACCAGTTGGTTATAACTTTGGATAGAGCAAACATTCTCAAATATTTTTGAAAGCTGCATGTGTGACATAACTTCCCCATTCTTATTCATAGTAAAGATAATACAATTCGATTTTTTTTAAAATCCAAAAATAATGTATTTTCATCAATCAGTTTTGAGTTTAAATATTTGGTCTGGCTTTTCAGGAGGATGAAATGTAAATTGTAACCAGCTTCGTATTGCTTGTTTCATTTTCAATTAACCAAAAATGAAAGGTTGTAATTTGGGTAAAGGCAAGAAGGTCATCTTTGAACAGCAGGTGAGCTATTCTTACTAATCTGCTGCAGAACGAGTTTGGATGTAGTATAACTTTTGTATGACTGCAACTTTTAGTGAGACGTTTAATGCTTTAATATTTCATCATTTTAGCCCCCCAAACTCGAATTCATTATATAAATAAGAACATTTCATTTTGCCTGGCTTACTTTTCCAAATAAAGTGAAATATTTCTTACTCATATAATTAGGTTTTAGTCCAGAGAGGCTAGAGAAATGATCTATATCGCCAATGAGACTGTGCGGGGATCCAGATTGAGGACTTAAGAGAATTAGAGCCATCGGCACTGATATTTTTGTTTTTAAGCCCTGGATTTCTAACCCTGATTTTAATAACTAACATTTCGATAACAAACATATATGGAAACAGTGGACAACCTTGTTAAACTCCTCTTGACAAATCAATATTTTCTGAGAAGTAACCATTATTTACTATTTTACATCTGGGGTTGCTATACATATCTTTAAGCCATTGTATAAGAGACTGACAATTAAAATAGTCCAGGCATTTATATATAAAGTATGACTAGAATTTATCAAAGGCCTTTTCAAAATCTGCTATGAAGACCAGGCCTGGTTTCTTCGATGTTTCATAGTGTTCTACTGTTTTAAGTAATTTACTTATATTATCTCCAATGTATTTTTTGCGTAAAAAAACCTGTCTGATTAGGATGAATAATATCCGGTAAAACCTTGTTCAATTCTACCTGTTATGCATTTTTCCAGGGTTTTTGCATCACAACATTGATGTTGTAATGGGCCTCCAGTTTTTTAAGTGGACTCGATCTTTATACTTACCACCTGGGTCCTGTTTCAGTAATAGTGAAATCAGACCTTCTTGCTGAGTATCTGATAGTCAACCATTTTAATATGAGTAGTGAAAACATGCTAATAGTGGATCTTTTAGTACATAAAAAAAGTTTTTGTATAACTCTACTGGTATGCCATTAATCCCTGGAGTTTTTCCGAGCTGAAAATATGTAATATGGTCATGAAGTTCCTCCTCTGTAATTTGGCCTTCAAACAAATATTTTTGTACATTTGTGAATTTTACACTGTTATTAGGAAGAATGTCCTTACAGTTACTATCATTTCGTAAAGATGGAGGTAACTAAAAAGAGAACATACTGTGCCTTCAGAAAGTATTCATACCCCTTGACTTATTCCACATTTTGTTGTGATTTTTTTTTTACTGTAATGATTGAAAATAATTCAATTAAATACAGAAATATCAAATTTACATAAGTATTCACACTCCTGAGTCAACACTTAGTAGAATCACATTTGGTAGTGATTACAGCTGTGAGTCTTTTGGGATAACTCTAAGAGCTCCTGAATTGTACAATATTATCCCATTATTCTTTCTACAATTCTTCATGCTCTGTCATATGAAAAGTTGTACTCGGTGATGTGTTGTGTTTGCACCAAAGAAAATGCTTTGTAGTCAGGACAAAAAGTTGTTTTCTTTGCCATATTTTCTGCAGTATTATTTAAGTGCCTTGTTGCAAACAGGAATACTTGTGGAATATTTTTATTCTCTACAGGCTTCATTCTTTTCACACTGTCATTTAGAATAGTATTGTGGAGTTACTACAATTTTGTTGATCCATCCTCAGTTTTCTCATATCACAACCATTAAACTCTGTAATGGTTCCTCTCCGGCAACTGAGTTAGGAAGGATACCTGTATCTTTGTAGTGACTGGGTGTATTGATACACCATCCAAAGCCTAATTAATAACTTCACCATGCAAAAAAGGGATATTCAGCATCTGCTTTTTTATTTTTACACATCTACCAAATTGGTGCCCTTCTTTGCGATGCATTGAAAAATCTCCCTGGTTTTTGTGGTTCAATCTGTGGCTGAAATTCACTACTCGATTGAGGGACAGGGTAGTCATTGAAAAATCATGTTAACCACTATTATTGAACATGGAATGAGTCCATGCAACGTATTATGCAATTTGTTAAGCACATTTTTCTCCTGAACTGTAGGCTTGCCATAACAAAGAGGTTGATTACTTATTAACTCAAGACATTTCAGCTTTTAATTACATTTATTTTCTACCAACAAAATTACACTGACATGATGGGGTATTGTGTGTAGATCAGTGACACAAAATCTCTATTTATGACACAAAACCTCTATGTAATCCATTTTAAATTCAGGCTGTAACACAAGAAAATGTGGAAAAAGTCTAGAGGTGTGCTTCTTTCAAGATAATGTATCAAATCGGTGAATCATGGATGACTCCATTTTTTCTCCAGAGTTTCTGTAAATTATTCTTCGTAGCATTTTTATGTTGAAGAGTCAAGAATTTGCTTAATTTTTCACAATTTTCCATCCAGTTCTCTTTATTTGTATAATATTACATTAAATCTTTCTTGAATACGTTTCTCCAGTTCCTTTAGTTTTTCCTCGTTATTCTGTGCCTCTATGGTACAGCTTTTATTGCCATCCACCTGTGAAGTTAGTTCCTATATTTCCTTTGCTAGTCTAATCTCTTTTGACTGAAATTGTTTGTTTTAAAGATGAGTAGAGAATTGCATGGCCACTGAAGGCACATTTGAAAGTGTACCATACAATAAGGGGATATGCAGTTTAGAGGTCGACCGATTAAAGTGTTGGAGAAGAAAGTAAAAGTGCAATATGTGCCATGTAAGAAAGCTAACGTTTAAGTTCCTTGCTCAGAACATGAGAACATATGAAAGCTGGCGGTTCCTTTTAACATGAGTCTTCAATATTCCCAGGTAAGAAGTTTTAGGTTGTAGTTATTATAGGAATTATAGGACTATTTCTCTCTATACCATTTGTATTTCATTAACCTTTGACTATTGGATGTTCTTATAGGCACTTTGGTATTGCCAGTGTAACAGTATAGCTTCCGTCCCTCTCCTCGCTCCTCCCTGGGCTCGAACCTGGAACACAACGACAACAGCCACCCTCGAAGCAGCGTTACCCATGCAGAGCAAGGGGAACAACCACTCCAAGTCTCAGAGCAAGTGACGTTTAAAACGCTATTAGTGCGCACCCCGCTAACTAGCTAGCCATTTCACATCGGTTACACAAGCCTAATCTCGGGAGTTGATAGGCTTGAAGTCATAAACAGCGCAATGCTTGACTCACAATGAAGAGCTGCTGGCTAAACACACGGAAGTGCTGTTTGAATGAATGCTTACGAGCCTGCTGCTGCCTACCACTGCTCAGTCAGACTGCTCTATCAAATCATAGATTTAGTTATAACATAATAACACACAGAAATACGAGCCTTAGGTCATTAATATGGTCGAAACCGGAAACTATCATTTCAAAAACAAGATGTTTATTCTTTCAGTGAAATACGGAACCGTTCCGTATTTTATCTAACGGGTGGCATCCATTAGTCTAAATATTCCTGTTACATTGCACAACCTTCAATGTTATGTCATAATTATGTAAAATTCTGGCAAATTAGGCAGCCCAAACTGTTGCATATACGCTGACTCTGCATGCAATGAACGCAAGAGAAGTGACACCATTTCACCTGGTTAATATTGCCTGCTAACCTGGATTTCTTTTAGCTAAATATGCAGGTTTAAAAATATATACTTCTGTATATTGATTTTAAGAAAGGCATTGATGTTCATGGTTAGGTACACATTGGAGCAACAATACGCACCGCATCGATTAAATGCAATGCAGGACACACTAGATAAACTAGTAATATCATCAACCATGTGTAGCTAACTAGTGATTATGATTGATTGATTGATTGTTGTTTATAAGATAATTTTAATGCTAGCTAGCAACTTACCTTGACTTACTGCAATCGCGTAAGAGGAAGTCTCCTCGTGCAGTGCAATGAGAGGCAGGTGGTTAGAGCGTTGGACTAGTTAACTGTAAGGTCGCAAGATTGAATCCCCCGAGCTGACAAGGTGAAAATCTGTCATTCTGCCCCTGAACGAGGCAGCTAACCCACCGTTCCTAGGCCATCATTGAAAATAATTATGTGTTCTTAACTGACTTGCCGAGTTAAATAAAGATTAAATAAAGGTGTAAAAAAAGTATATTATAAAAAAAATCTGCCAAATCGGTGTCCAAAAATACCGATTTCCGATCGGCTCAGGGCCATTCCAATTAATCGGTCGACCTCTACTGCAGTTCCTGTGTTATGCACGAAAAAGTCAGTTATAAATCATTTTGTCTTGGTTAAGAACAAATTTTCATCCAGTAGGCTTTGATTCAATTTCCAATATCCCCGACCACATGGAAATTCTGTAAGAGTAATGTGGATGCCAATTAGGTGGTGGTGTGATCGCATTCTGTCCGCTATACAACACTTTTTTTTACTTTAGGTGCAAGTGAAAAGGAAACAACAAAGTAGTCAAGATGACTAGCTTGATTAAGCCTCTTACATGTACTGTATATTCCACTAGGTCAGAGATTTTAAGCCTCCATATATCCACAAGTTCTAATGTGTCCATCATAGTCGTGATCTTTTGTCTCTGAATGGCACATATACACAATCCATGCCTCAATTGTCTGAAGGCTTAAAAATCCTTCTTTAGCCTGTCAACCTCCCCTTCATCTAAACTGGATTTAATGGATTTAACAAGTGACGGCAATCAGGGATCATAGCCCTCACCTGGATTCACCTGGTCAGTCTATGTCATGGAAAGAGCAGGTGTTTTGTACACTCAGTGTATAGGCTAGCCTACCATTTGTATTTGATATTCATACTTTTGCTTATTTGATCTGGTCACAAACATAGGCCTATGGCATTGCAACAAATTCTTGTTTAAAAAAAATCTCAGGTAAACACATTGTAGACGTTCACAAGTCTGGTTCATCCTTGGGAGCAATTTTCAAACGCCTGAAGGTACAACGTTCATCTGTACCATCAATAGTTTGCAAGTATGAACACAATGGGACCAGGCAGGCATCATACCTCTCAGAAAGGAGACGCATTCTGTCTCCAAGAGATGAACGTACTTTGGTGCGAAAAGTGCAAATCAATCCCAGAACAATAGCAAAGGCCCTTGTGAAGATGCTGGTTGAAACAGGTACAAAAGTATCCACAGTAAAACGAGTCCTATATTGACCTAACCCGAAAGGCCGCCCAGCAAGGAAGAAGCCACTGCTCGAAAACTTCCATAAAAAAAGCCAGACTATAGTTTGCAACTGCACATGGGGACAAAGATTGTACTTTTTGGAGAAATGTCCTCTGGTCTGATGAAGGAAAAATAGAACTCTTTGGCCATAATGACCATTATGTTTGGAGGAAAAAGCTGAAGAACACCATCCCAACCGTGAAGCACGGGGGTGGCAGCATCATGTTGTGGGGCTGCTTTGCTGCAGGAGGGACTGATGGACTTCACAAAATGGATGACTTCATAAGGCAGAAACATATGTGGATATGTTGAAGCAACACCTCAAGACATCAGTCAGGAAGTTAAAGCTTGGTCGCAAATGGGTCTTCCAAATGGCCAATGCCCCCAAGCATACTTCCAAAGTTGTGACAAAATGGCTTAAGGACAACAAAGTCAAGGTTTTGGAGTGGCCATCACAAAGCCGACCTCAACCCTATAGAAAATTTGTGGGCAGACCTGAAAAAGCTTGTGCGAGCAAGGAGGCCTACAAACCTGACTCAGTTACACCAGCTCTGTCAGGAAGATTTGACCAAAATTCACCCTACTTATTGTGGGACGCTTGTGGAAAGCTACCCGAAACGTTTGACCCAGGTTAAACAATTTAAAGGCAATGCTACCAAATACTATTTGATTGTATGTAAACTTCTGACCCACTGGGAATGTGATGAAAGAAAATAAAAGCTGAAGTAAATCATTCTCTCTGCTATTATTCTGACATTTCACATTCTTAAAATAAAGTGGTGATCCTAACGGACCTAAGACAGGGAATTTTTACGAGGGTTAAATGCCAGGAATGATTTAATACGGAGTTTAAATGTATTTGGCTAAGGTGTATGTCAACTTTAACTGTATACACATCTTTAAATAAAAATAAATAATTTTACCTTCCCCAACCCTACCTCTTCTCCCCCAATTTGAGTAAACTAGTGAACAACATTTAGTCCTGTATTTCCATCTTATACATACTATAAACATTTTATGGACAGTATTTTTCAACAGTTTTATGTTGTTTGTTTTAACTCTTCCCTCAACCTCTCCAATATATTTATGATGTCCATTTTATTTATATTGCCATATCTTTCAAACTATGCTCTTTCAAAAAAGTTCTTAACCTATATACGTTTTACAGGCACAGTATGTTTGACATTACTTATATTGTTATTAGTTATTATTTTGATAAAGTATGACTGAGTTTATATATAAATGCCTGGAACATTTACATTTTGGAGTATCTCTTGTAAAATGTGTTAACATAATGTATAGTAACCCAAGGAGTAAAAAGGTAAAATATGGCTATTTCTCAGAAAGATTTAAAATGTCAAGAGGAGTAAAACAAGGTTGTCCACTATCGGCAGTGAAGAGGCGACTCCGGGATGCTGGCATTCTAGGCAGAGTTGCAAAGAAAAAGCCATGTCTCAGACTAGCCAATAAAAAGAAAAGATTAATATGGGCAAAAAGAACACAGACACCGGACAGAGGAACTCTGCCTAGAAGGCCAGCATCCCAGAGTCGCCTCTTCTCTATTGACGTTGAGACTGGTCTTTTGCGGGTTCTATTTAATGAGGCTACCAGTTGAGAACTTGATGCGTCTGTTTCTCAAACTAGACACTAATGTACTTGTCCTCTTGCTCAGTTGTGCACCGGGCCCCCCCACCCCTCTTTCTGTTCTGGTTAGAGCCAGTTTGCGCAGTGCTGTGAAGGGAGTAGTACACATTTGTACGAGATCTTCAGTTTCTTGGCAATTTCTCACATGGAAGAGCCTCCATTTCTCAGAACAAGAATAGACTAACACGTTTCAGAATAAAGGTCTATCATCCACTCTCTTCTCTGCCTCTGCATAGGAAACTTCCTGCCCAACTCACACTCTGGCAATCTCAACCTGTCTCTCTCTCACAGGGCACTTCAGATCCCCAGCTGCATGGGCACCCCCACAGTTGACCCACAGTGCTTTCTCTATCCCAACTGTACACTCCTTCTGACTATGCCCTCCTGTGACAATAACTCCCGTACGAACTCGGACCCAGGAGCAGAGAAACACAGCAGGCAGAGGTGAGGGTAAATCCAGAATGATTACTGAAGTATTCACAGGAAAAACAAGTGCACATGAGTACAAGACAACAGACCTGAGCAACCGGCCCAGTTCCATAGAGAAACCTAAATAGTCCTAAACCAGGTGAATCCCAATCAGGCTCACCTGGACACTGGAAACATAAGGGTGCCCTCCAGTGGCACCCTCAGGGATAATACTCCATGATGACCTCTAACCTGTGACACACTCATACACATTTCTCACATCATGGGATCTCCTTCTTCACACTGCTGCAGTATGTCCGAATCCTTGGCACCTTAAGTGCCGTAGTGGGTTCGGAACATAGGCCTTCACAGAATAGCAAATATAATCTAACCTGAATTTATCATGTAGAAACTCTGTGTCAAAGCTCAACAAGACAGACAGGGTATTCTCACTCTCGCCACTGCCACTGGGTCTACGTCTCACCAAACGCCTTGCGTCACAAACACCAGGAATTTTATTTTCCATTTGATCTACCTCTAGACTCAATGCTACCCCACTGATAATGCCTCTGAGCGGCGCCGTCTTTCGGAGAGCAAAGCACGCCACAGGTTGAGCCTGAGCCGCGAAGCTTCCTCTGGGCGGAGGATGCACATATAATCTAAACAATTCCTCTTCTCCAAACTATCACAGATATAACTATTCCCAGTTTGCCCTTTAACCAGCCCGACACAACGTACAGGGCTGTGAAAAATAATTTACCCCCTATCTGATTTTCTCTATTTTTGCACGTCTTTATACTGAATGTTATCAGATCTTCAACCAAAACCTAATATTAGATAAAAGGAACCGGAATTTACAAATAAACAAAATTAATGGTGGTTTTATTTATTTAATTAACAAGTTATGCAACACCCTATTCCCTTGTGTGAAAAAGTAAATGCCTCCTTTCACTAAATTACTGGTTGTGCCACCTTTAGCTGCAATGACTGCAGTCAAATGATTCCTGTAGTTGTTTATCACATCGTTGTGGAGGAATTCTGGCCCACGTGCAGAACTGCTTTAACTCAGCGACATTTGTGGGTTTTCACACATGAACTGCTCGTTTCGATCCCTGCCACAACGTTTCAATTGGGATTAGGTCTGGACTTTGACATTAGAAAACTATTCATCTAGACTTGATTGTGTGTTTTAGATCATTGTCTTGCTGCATGACCCAGATGCACTTCAGCTCACAGATGGATGGCCTGACATTCTCCTGTAGAATTATCGGAGCAGAATTCATCGTTCCCTCTATTAGGGCATGTTGTCTAGGTTCTGTGGCAGCAAAGCATCACCCTTTTTAAAAACAATTTTTTTAACTAGGCAAGTTAGTTAAGAACAAACTCTTATTTTCAATGAAGGCCTAGGAACAATGGGTTAACTGCCTTGTTCAGGGGTAAAATAACAGTTTTTTACCTTGTCAGCTCAGAGATTCGCTCTTACAACCTTTTGGTTACTAGTCCAACGCTCTAACCACTAGGCTGCCTGCTGTCCCCTGCCATCACCATGCTTGACTGTTGGTAAGAGGTTCTTCCTGTGAAATGCAGTGTTTGGTTTTCTCCAGGCATAATGTGAACCATGTCGTCCAAAAAGTTACACTTTTGAATCATATGTCCATAGAACCTCATACCAAAGGTCAAAAAGTAAAAACCACTGAGCTAGCAAGCAGATTGTTGATTTGCTATAGGATCTGGTGCAGCACAAACGTCAAATTGTAGGGAGAGAGTATTGCCATAAATGAATACGCCACTCCAAAAATTGGTTGGTGATCGAGAACATGAACCGTTTACTTTGCAAGCTCACCAGCAAAGGGGCATCACGCAGCAATTACTAACATAGGCCGTCTGTTTTTTTGGTATGTCAAAATTGCTTGAAATTAATAATTTACTTGAATTTGTAATTTGTTGTTCAAATTAAGTATAATAATATCAAAATGTTTGTCTATTTATTGAGGCTATTTTGTCTACAAAGATTTGTAGTTGAACAAATCTTTGACATATTTTTTTTACTTGTCTTGCTCTTAGAATGCACAATTTGAACTTGACTCGACCCATTCTACTTGGGGCTCAACTGTAGACTTGGACCTTGTAGTTTGTCACTCGAATAATAGTGACTTGGCCCCACCTCTGCTTAAAACTGTGTTATAATCTCCCACCATAATAACAGGATATTGTGTTCCCTGCAAGCTCAATAGATTGTTATGTATATTTTCTAAGAGGTGTGGATCATCATTATTTGGTCAGTATGGATCAATGAGTGTCACATTCTGACCTTTATTTCTGTTGTTTTTGTCATGATTTAGTGTGGTCAGGGCGTAAGTTGGGGTGAGCAGTCTATGTTTGTTTTTCTATGATTTTGGGATTTCTATGTTCCTTGTGGGTCTGTTTGGATAATTTTCACTTTTGGATCAAAATGATTGTTAATTAATATCATCACGCCTTTAAAAAAAATTCTCCCACAGAAATAAATGTGTCCCTCTCAGTCCATTTTCCACACAATATCATCTATAGTTGTAGAGTGAGTTTACTGTAAACAATAGGTATTACATTCCTTGTCTTTTAGCTAGGTAAAGATTGATCGTCTTTTTATAATCTGCTAAACCATTACAAATGATAATTAGCTATACTTATTTTACCACTTACCATAATGAGATACAAGTTTCAGTTATACTTACCATAATACGTTAATTTACTACCAAAAAGTACCATTGCAATCAAGCTGCTAGGCTTGAGATTTCTAATGTTCTTAACAGTCCTCCTTTGTCCTAAAACATCACATGGGTAGCATTTTTGGATTTTCCATGTGTGCTCCATAACATTGATCCTCGGGCCCATGAGAAGTTGGGACACTTCCCTTGAAAAAAAGCTCAAAGGGCCAGTTACACAAAAACAGGTTAGAGCAGTAAGCATTTCTACCCCTTTCACCTCAGTTGTACTATATTTATTGTTTTACCTTTATTTTACTAGGCAAGTCAGTTAAGAATAATTTTTTATTTTCAATGACGGCCTAGGAACAGTGGGTTAACAGCCTGTTCAGGTGCAGAACGACAGATTTGTACCTTGTCAGCTTGGGGATTTGAATTTACAACCTTCCGGTTACTAGTCCAACACTATAACCACTAGGCTACCCTGCCACCCCTATACATTTGGTATAATTGTCTTTTGTCAGATAATACACATAGGTAGGTCCTACAAAAATAGAATTACCTTTAACAAGTAGCAGGCAGTAGAAATCTGACATTTGAGGAAGCAAATAAAAATTAGATTCAATGTAATCTGTGTTTCTGGTCATACCTCATACCAATAAGAACATAAATAATGATAATAGCAACAATAATATCAACAATCATGATAATACCAATAATGATAATAATACCAACTGTAGTATTAACATTAAAATAATAATACTATTAGTGACAAAAATAGTAACCATAGTTGTACAGATTAACATTCATAGTAGCTAAAATGATTTGGTGTAGGAAAATATGACCATTTCTGTCCCATACAGTCCCTATCATCACCATCACTCACCTTTTATAGTGACAATACATCCTTATTTACTGTATAGTTTGGAAGTATTTGAATTAGACAGTATCTAAAGGAATTGCAATGGCGAACTTGATCAAATGTCTTTGGATGAGTTTGTGTTATCTGACTGTTTCTGAAAGATGAAAGCAATTGCAAATTGTTGTGGACCTGTAAATAGATTGTTTAAATGCAATAATATTTTGTATTCACATTTTCCTCAAACATAAATATGCCACTGCCTGGGAATTTTGAAACATTGTCTATTTGGATTTTTTTTAAAACTATACTAGGCCTACTTACAGTGGGAGTCTAAACACTTCAATGCAAAATATCAACTGTCTGCTCACCTATTAAATTCTACTGTATCTTATAAACCGCACATGCTGTCGGTTACATCGAGAAAAAAACGTTTACTTACAATATCCTACGCCAATTAAATGGGAGATGCGCATTGCAATTTGGTGTATGGCTACTATGGGAATATAAACTCATCATGACCAGAAAAGGTGAGGAATTTATTGTGGTTATGATGTGTATTATGTTTATAAATTAAATATTTTCTACGTTAGAAATGTCACATTACAGTACTCAGACATTGCCTACAAAAGTCAATGGAAAAGGTGAACCGTCTGATCTACCATCAAACTCGTAAAATAGGCTACTTAAAATAGCTTATCTATTTACAACTGTGAAGCGGGTCCAATTCAATGAGAGATGGGGTGAATGGTAGTTATCCTAACTAGCCTATGAAACCATCACAGTGAGAAAAGGTGAGGAATTTATTCTGCAATGATCATGGAAATTTAAAAAAAAGAAATTCTAATTATTGTAGTATGTAAAGATAAATCGCTTTTCGCTTTTCTCACTAATGGCAAATTATTGCATCTTGTTATTATATTTATCTAGGCCTACCCATTTTTTTGTTCTGAAAATGTGTTCTCATATATTCCCCATTTGTACAAGGCTACTACTAGACAACTTTTGTAATCACAACAAACTGTGTGTACGCATGGTCTAAAGTTTGTGGGAGGATAAGCACATTCTCATGTGAAGTCAAGTTCAGTTTTATAAATGTGACCGCCCGCCTAGATTCGGTCTTATGTAGAAAACATTTTTATTGTGTTTCTTTCATTGGATAAAAGTAGAGACTCAGAGCTTGATAAACTTGTAACTCAACTTTTGAGAAAATGGGCCTTGAATGTTTTGGTACACCCACTGGAGAGGTCTTCTTTGTCTACACCCATTCAGCATCGTACACCGTCTCTTAAGTTAAAACCTCTTGAAACTACCCCTCCCGGATCCGGGAGAATTATCATCAACTACACTAATTTGCATAACGCAACGGACAAAAAATCTTACTAGAAAATGTTCATATTCATGAAATCACAAGTGAAATATAGTGAAACACAGCTTAGCCTTTTGTTAATCACCCTGTCATCTCAGATTTTGAAATTATGCTTTACAGCCATAGCAAGACAAGCATTTGTGTAAGTTTACCAATAGCCTAGCATAGCATTATGTCCAGCTAGCAGCAGGAAGCTTGGTCACGAAAATCAGAAAAGCAATCAAATTAAATCGTTTACCTTTTGATGAGCTTTGGATGTTTTCACTCACGAGACTCCCAGTTAGACAGCAAATGTTCCTTTTGTTCCATAAAGATTATTTTTATAGCCGAAATACCTCGGTTTCTTGTCCACGTTTTGTTGAGAAATCCACTGGAAATTGCAGCCACGACAACAGAAACATGGCAAACGTTTTTTATAATCAATCCTCAAGGTGTTTTTCAAATATCTATTCGATAATATATCAACCGGGACAATTGGCTTTTCAGTAGGAGCGAGAGGAACAATGGCCGCCTTTGTCTATTACGCACAAATCACTCTGAAAGCCACCACCTGACCACTGACGCAATGTTATCGTTCACGCTCATTTTTCAAAATAAAAGCCTGAAACCATGTCTCGTGGCTGTAGACACATTAGGGAAACCATAGAAAAATGAATCTGGTTGATATCCCTTTCAATGGGCAATAGGGATGCACAGGAACACAGGGGTTTCAAAATAAGAGTCACTTCCTGACTGAATTTTTCTCAGGCTTTCGCATGCAATATCAGTTCTGTTATACTCACAGACAATATTTTTACAGTTTTTAGAAACTTTAGAATGTTTTCTATCCTAAGCTGTCAATTATATGCATATTCTAGCATCTGGTCCTAAGAAATAGCCCGTTTACTTTGGGAACGTTATTTTTCCAAAAATGAAAATAATGTACAGTGAAATGGTTACTTGCATTGTAGCAATATCAAAAACAGAGTGTGCAGATAAAACATTTTATACATATTAGATATATATTAGATATATTAGATTATAATTATTAGATTAAGCTTTTCTGACACACTTTGATGGGTCATGTGAAGAAAATGCTATAAAGAGTCTCCAGACACATCTAGCTAAGTGGATGGGTCACTATTATCTAGACATGTACACATGTTCATGAAATACAATTGGTGGCAGTAATCACCCCCAGACACACCTGGCTAACTTGATGGGTCATGTAATCATCTTGGGTGAAGTGTTTTGTGCAGACATGTAGCTAGCTAGCTAGCTAAACAATGGACCGGCATAATCCCAACTCATACTACTACCAACCAATACAAACATTGTCGTAGCTGTAGTATATGTCTCCTGGTAGCTAAAGCTAACCAACCAGGTTCAATATTACCTAGCTAACATTAGGCTCTAACTAAGAATGCAAATTGATTTCTGATTTGAATAAGGTTTCGCTATCTAGCTAACAGTATGCTTTAACTTGTAATGAAAACAACTTTGACAAAATTAGAAATGTATAATATCTGAAAATGTAGATAGCCTCTTACCCGTATACATGGATGAACGCTTCACAGCAGACTGGCAACATTTAACTAAGTGTTATTTGTAGCTACATCTTGTTTGGCCAGCATTGTGTCAAGTCACTCCGGTTCACACTGACCATGGTCAGTAGCAAGTCACTTTTTCCAACTGATCTGTCGATAGTGCCTGCTAAATTAGGGCATCAATGTTGTTGAGAAAAGTAACAAAACCTTTGTAGTTCTCGATGGCTAAAGTTATATATTTAAAAAACAGCGCGGTAGAAATGACTATCAACACATACTGAGCAGCTCACGTTATAAACAGAAGCATGCTACATAGCAGACCAATCCAAACTCATCGCCCTGCATGTCCAGCCCATCTATTAGTTCAGCCAATCATGGCTAGCAGGAAGGTTCCTGCCTTTTTCCGTGGCTAAACTACTAGGCTCGTCATTTAACAATTGTATTTGTATTTACAGATGTAATACATGTTTGTTATTTAAGGCACATGAAAGTTCATGTTCCAGAAGGCATTTCTGCCCCCAATAATGCATTTCGATAAACAATGTATGTTTACTTTCAAATGCCTCTCCTGTGAAGTAGTGATGTGCGACATATGACTAGTTTCCTGAAACGAGTCACAAATGGAAACTTTTGCGTGAAAAGTGGCACATATTTTGGGGCATATTGAGTATGTAACGTTTATAAATGAAGCACAAGGGCCTACTTAAATGTCTCAGAGCGACTGATGTCACCGATTGAAGTGCTACAAAGCATGCACCGCTAGCTAGCCAATTCACAGTGGTTACACTCATCCCCCTTTGACCTTCTTCTCTGCAGCAACTCCAGCAGTGTGATCCGTGTCAACAGAATCAAAATAACAGGCTTGCTTCCATCCCTTTCCTTGCCCCTACCTGGGCTTGAACCAGGGACCCTCTGAACACACTCCTATGATAAGTGCCATCGGATATTTAATGACACAGAGATTCAATGACACCTATTTACCGTCCCACCCGAAAGACGGTACCCTACACATGGTACCAATGCCCCAGGGCAGTGATTGGGGACATTGCCCTGTGTAGGGTACATTCTTTTGGATGGGACGGTAAACAGGTGTCCTGACTCTCTTTGTCTTTAAATATCCCATGGCTCTTATCGGTGGGGTGTTAACCCCGGTGTCCTGGCTAAATTCCAATCTGGACCTCATACCACCATGGCTACCTAATCATCCCCAGATTCCAACTGGTTCATTCATCCCCTGTAACTATTGCCCAGGTCATTGCTGTAAATGAAAATGTGTTCTCAGTCAAATTACCTGTAAAATAAAAAAATAAAAAAACCTATTGCTCCACAAAAGCTGCAGCCCTTGCAGAGCAAGGCAAAAAAGTACTTCAAGGTCTCAGAGTGGGTGACGTCACCGATTGAAACGCTACTAGCATGCACTGCTAACTAACTAGCCATTTCACCCCGGTTACACAATGTTACAATGTACTGTGATATGGATATTGTTCAGACTCAGATCTGGTTTACAGTGGTCTTAAGAATTCACTAACTATAATCACATTCCTTGATAAATCTTTTTTGATGCCGCATGCAATGACCAGTAACTTTTATGCAAGCGAATGCACCCGGATAGGTTTTGTATCAGATTTGTGCAATATTTTACAAATAGATTTCATCAACACTAATGTTTATGTAGTGTTATTGTGACTGGCTGAGAAGAATGCAACTACAAGTACTTACAGCATCTAGAATAATATTGTGATTCTGGCCTTTGGGGCAGTGGAGCAAGCAGAAAAATAAGAGTGGAGTTGTTTTTGACTTCTCAAAAGTCAAAAGAGAAGGTTCTACCGGGGTCCTGTGTGACTTGTTACCCGAGTGATGGTGGGTCCCTGGGTGAATGTGATAATGGTTGAGGGGACACGAGGACAGGTGAGTGTAAACATGCAGACAAAGGGGATCCATTAGGAGTGCACGCACCACGCATGAGCTTCCAGGTAAGGCATTTTGGTTTCACCCAGCAAGCCCGCCAGTCGGTTGTGCGTTGTATCCATGACAGCTTGCTATTTTCCTTTGTAGTAGCAAGAAAACAAACTAACAAATTCAGCCTATGTGAATGACAGGTGAGGGATTTTGGGGTGGGAGGAGCTACTCATGATAACTTGCTTGTGTTCACTCAGAACAACTGTGTGGAGAGACACCATTTGGCTAGCTTGTTTGTTTGTTTGGGGCTGCAGATAACTCGGTGAGCACTGCTAGCTCTTGGTCATGTGGAGGTGAAAGCGGGACCTCTGAGTAGTAGCAGCCACTAGGCCCACCCCTATTGAATGGTCACTCAGCACTTAGCTTCCATTAAGGGATTTCCCTCCTCTGGATTATTGACTTTGTGGCTTTTTTTACTAGCTGGTCTGGATTTGTAGCATTTTACAGTTTGGGTTTCAAAACAAACTGAAGCACACAGAGCAGCATCAGAACTGAAGTTTTGAGGAGGATGTTAAATGAGGATGGTACATATTGTGTGAAATTCAAGACTGACTGACACCACTGGACTTTTGAACATGAGAAGAATGTCTCCCTTCCTTTGCCTTGCAGGTGAGAGGATCAAGGATGAACATCTTTGAGAGCTGTTTGCCTGGACTTTAACCCCCAGTCATCGCTACCAAATCATGCAGAGACCATCCACACAAGGCACAATGGCATGCTCTCTGTGGAAACTACCAACCTTCTGCTGGCTTATTGCAATGGCCCTAATACAGTCTTCAGAGGGTAAGTACACACTCCTGTTATGTGCAATAACCTAATATTGAAATCTTTTGAAATTAGAACATGAAATATTGATATCAATGTTTTTTGTTGTTGTAACAATTAGATAGGGAATGTGTCAAGGGCCTGTTCTTCTCATTGTCTTCCTCAAGTTTAGCATTTAGGCTCTGAAATAAAATGGTCACTTTTCCCAGAGTAGCGACTCTGACTGCATGCAGTAGTTGTATGAATACAGTGGCCTCAGAGGATGTGGGATAATATTGAGTGGTTTCATTAGTTGGTGAATTGTGATTGGTTTGAGATTTTCTGCTTCAAAGCATCAGTTATCCCTGGTGCAATCAAAGCTTCTACTGGATACATGTTTAATTTTGCACTGAGATTCCCTTGCATATACTATACATCTTAACCTAGAAATCTAAACCATAAATGTTTTTAAATCACAGAAAAATTGGGCTTTGATTAATAGACTAAAATAGATCAGAATCATGCCTGAACTACCTCATAACTATTCAGGCCAACATAATATGCATAATGGCAGGAATAGTACACCCACAAATGTATGAGGATCTTTCAAAATTTCAAATTTAGGCTTTATGCCAAATGTAGCATCTTTACAATGCAAGTAATCAGTAAAGGCACTGTTTGGGGGGGTTTATTTGTGCCAACTGTTCACTGCTCTTTCTTCTAATGGTTGGATTGACAAGGAGTGGTTATCCTATATGGGTGAATCAAACAAAAAATGATGCACATTGTCATGATTTCATAATTTGTTCATGAAATATAGATGCCCAATCCTGTGCATATTATGATCCCATCTAACACTGAGGTGGACTCACAACAGAGTTTGTCCCAAATGGCACCCTATTCCCTACTTAGTGCACTACTTTCTATGGGCTCTGGTCAAAAGTATTGCACTATGTACGGAATAGGGTGTCATTTGGAAAAACAGCCACAGTCTTTGCTACAATGGCCTGTTGCTGCTTGTCTGGTGTAGTGTAGCCTGTGGGCTGGAAGGGATTTACCTAGTAGAGGACCAAGGTGAATGCTGACGAGAGATGAAACGATAAAACAAAAATTATCAACACCGACCAAACCGAGCACTTATCGTGGACACTTCTCTGATATCGTTCATCACGATAAGTAGCATATACTAGAGAAATGTGAAGTTTGAAGAATGATGACAGTAATCTTTTGCCTGCACTGAGATATATTGCCCTGAAAACAAGCCAAAGGAGGTGGTCACCGTTTTCAGGCTGCGTTAATAGATGCACCTATTCACCACTAATCCATATGAAACCTTTTCATTTGGTTTCTCGTGAGCCCCTCTTCTCCTCGCAGTCCCGTTCTAACAACGGGGCTCGGCCTTGCAGGAGTTTCATTAAATAATATTCCCAAGTAAACATGGTTCATTAAACTGCATCCTGCCTGTAATATATTTTTAATGCATTTTTATAATTGAATTAAAATGGGTTACTGCCGTGCTATAAATGGCTAGAAGTTTTGATTTAAGAGACTGCAAGATTGATTGCTCTGAGGGTTCTCCCGCTCTTCTTTCCTTTACATCCCTCAAATTCACATCTCATCGTCCCCATTTGACTCTACGTACAGTGGGGTCCGAAATTATTGACACCATGATAATGATGAGAAAACACTACTGTTAAGGCAGATTGCCTATTTAACTAGTGCACTGGGTGAGGTAGAATAACGTTCATCTAAAATTGAGTTTGGAAATAGCGTTGTTAGGAGATCTGGAGAGACCTGGTCAGTCAATTACTAATACTCTTAGTAAAAAGTATTTATCTTCAACTTGCAATCTGTGGATTTTATTTGATTAGATAGATTCAAATTGTATGTTAAACATCACAGCAATTGTGGAAAGATATATGGCGCGTAATCCGAAGAGGTGGCCAGCAGAGAGGGGTGGGATGTGGCATTGGAATTGTGGAAAGATATATGGCGCGTAATCCGAAGAGGTGGCCAGCAGAGAGGGGTGGGATGGCCTGAGGGAAGCTGAGGGGTGGGATGTGGAATTGGAGACAAGTGGGAGTGGAGTTGCTTGGTGGGGGATAGAATGACAGTTAAATATAAAAGTACAAAAATAAAGTCAAAATAAAACAAAACAAAAAGTATGTCTGAATTACACTGAGGGGCAACGTTGTTACAGCTTATGCCTGTTTGCTTGAGGCTGATGCCGCACAGGTGTTTGTACACATGCATGGAATGGAATAATTATACAATGGAATCATTTTATTATGATTTTGGGGGCGAGGGGAGGGTCTCTAATGGTTGAGGGGCAGCTCTCAGGAACTGTGGGAGGGCTGGTGTCCTGGCGGTTGGTCTCGGAGTGTTGGTGGCCTGGCAGTTGGGAGATTGGGCCGGAGGCTGATATTTTGCTGGTTTGGGTTTCCGTTTTTTAGCTTGTGGGAGATCTGTCTGTGCCAGGGCGTTGACCCTGGTTGCTTCTGTGGGTCGCTCTGGATGGGAGTCTGTTAAGTGACTGAATGTAATGTAAAATGTTGAGTGGCTTCTCTGCAAGTAGATTGTATGTTTTTAAAAAAAAGATATGAAGAATCCACATGACCATATATAATAAACACAATAATATTATTCCCTGTCATCAGCATTCCAACAAAAACTCAGAGCCAGTAGTCAAATCATAAACCATCATTCTCCTCAAAGCATTAACAAATAGATGAATTTCAACATTACTTTCCGTATAACACCAAACATTCTACCACTATTCCCAACAGTGCGTCTTTAGATGCACATTAACTGAAACATCAAACAGAAAGGAAAATGTAAACAGTATTGTGGGTTACTCACAGTTAACAGTATTGGATGCACAGATAACAGAAATAAAATGATAAATGCTGGAGATGTTTTTTACTACTGCTTGGAAGGCTTGGCACTAAATTAATAAGACCAATTAACTCAGGTATTTATTAACAAGGAAAATTGGTAAAAGTGCAATATGTGCCATGTAAGAAAGCTAACGTTTCAGTTCCTTGCTCAGAACATGAGAACATATGAAAGCTAGTGGTTCCTTTTAACATGAGTCAGGTAAGAAGTTTTAGGTTGTAGTTATTATATGAATTCTAGGACTATTTCCCTCTATACCATTTGTATTTCATTAACCGTTGACTATTGGATGTTCTTATAGGCACTTTAGTATTGCCAGTGTAACAGTATAGCTTCCGTCCCTCTAGTTAGCGCGCGCAAACTAGCTCGCCATTTAACTTCGGGTAACACCAGCCTGATCTCGGGAGTTGATAGGCTTGAAGTCATAAACAGCGCAATGCTTGGCGCGCAATGCTTGGCGCACAATGAAGAAAAACGCACGAAAGTGCTGTTTGAATGAATGTTTACGCGCCTGATTCTGCCTACCACCGCTCAGTCAGATACTTGTATGCTTGTATGCTCAGTCAGATTATATGCAACGCAGGACACGCTAGATAATATCTAGAAATTTCATCAACCTTGTGTAGTTAACTAGTGATTACGATTGATTGTTTTTTATAAGATAAGTTTAATGCTAGCTAGCAACTTACCTTGGCTTACTGCATTCGCGTAACAGGCAGTTTCCTTGTGGAGTGCAACGAGAGAGAGGCAGGTTGTTATTGCGTTGGAACTAGTTAACTGTAAGGTTGCAAGATTGAATCCCCGAGCTGACAAGGTGAAAATCTGTCATTCTGCCAATGAACAAGGCAGTTAACCCAACGTTCCTAGGTCGTCATTGAAAATGAGAATGTGTTCTTAACCGACTTGCCTAGTTAAATAAAGGTATAACTTTATTCTTTTTCTTTTTTTTTTATCTGCAAATTGGCGCCCAAAAATACCGATTTCCGATTGTTATGAAAACTTGAAATCGGCCCTAATTAATCGGCCATTCCGATTTAATCTGTCAACCTCTAGTTTCTAGTGTCCAAAAGCCTGTATAACATGGGCAGTGCCATTGAGGACTGATACGTTACGATCTATGGCTCAGAGGTAACTGCAATTAAAGGGATAGTTAGTGCAATTAAAAAGAGACAGTTAACGTTAGCCTTTTCTACAGCTAAAAGAGGTCTCTGCTGGTTTTGCTCTTACTCCTCAGGGGCTCTGCAAATGGGCCTGGTTTGATCTAGGCCATGCTTTGATCTAGGTCAACCTCAGGCAAGTTAATCAAACAGGCCACCAGTCTGAAGTAGGGTTTGATTTTTGCCCAGAAGGGGTCAGCCAGGATTTGGCTATGTTGCCGTGACTGGGTCCAGGTCAGGTAGGCGGATGATGAAGGGGAGTGGTACTGCCGCCGCATGGAGCACCATGGGTGGTGTTTCTGTTGGAGGGTGGCGTGCATGAATGGCAATTGCAGGAAGGCGGTATGCAATGCCTCTACTCTGGGCCCCCATGAGCGCACAGCTGCATGCTGTTGGAACACTGAGGATCTGACTCCTGTCACTGGGGGATGAGGTGGAGTTGGCTTGCACTCCACAGGAAGGTGTCTTGCAGTGTCCCCTTGACCAGGAGCTAGGTTGAACACTAGTCTGAATTTGCCGCTGTGTTTCTCAAAGAGGTGGCGTGGCAGGTAACAGGATTCCAGGGATCGTTACTCCGGATCAAGAGTAAGTTTGGCGACATAGCTTGAGGTTACCAGCTTCTGTATCTCCTAATGGTGGACTTTGGCCAGTCTTGGGTTCTTTAGCAACCGAAGCTCAGTGCCATGAATGGAAGGCAGCACTGCTTGTTTTGTAACATGCAGCTGTGGGCTCATGGGGGCCCAGAGTAGAGGCATTGCATATCTCTGGAGCACTTCCACCAAGATTATTGTTGTCTTTTCCTCCAGGAGATTCAAGACACACTGATCTTGTTTGGAACACGTGACTTCCTTTCCAATGAGGGAATGTGTCCATCTAAAATAGCTTCTGTACATTCTTAAGGAATTCAGTGGCTGGGGAAGCAATGGTAGCGAATAGGCATTGCTGGACATGTGTGTGACATCAGGCTTGCTGGGCCCTGCACAGCCCAACCTAGCAAGGTGTGAACAGTGACAGGGCCTCCAACAGGGCCAGTATGGACTGGCTCAATGGGGACCAGCAGGTATAGATTATGAGCTATAGAGGCCGTGGCCTGTGGATCTTTGGCAGCGGCATGACCTTCAGTTGTGGGAACTTCGTCTGAAGCATGTCAGAAGGGGAGGTGTGCTCCACTAGGCAGATACTGTCTGCTGTGACTGCACTGTGGACTTGATGCCAGGTGCCGCTGTCTCCTTCAGGGGATATGGTGAATGACACAGAAGCTCTGCTTTCTTGGAGTACATCTTGACGAATAGTTTGAAGGCTCAGTACCTCTGATTCACCCTCTAACCCAAGGCAGAAGGCAGCAGCAGGGAGAATGATGGAACGTTCAGAGCCGTAGTAAAGATGGGAAAGGTCTCCATCGCCTCTTCACCATGATTTAAGATTAGTCTGACCAGTTTTAACATCACTCGTGCTGAGCGGTTTGGGCAGTCAAGGTAGAGGACACCAGTCTCGGCTTTGTCGGTGCTGACCATAAGGACGCTCCTGTTCTCTTGCGGTATGACCTCATGTAGCATGGTGAGGTTTACCTCCATGCTGGTGTTGCATAGGTTTTTTAGGGTGCATTCCTTTGGGGGGTGTTTTCGCTCACACTTCCAGCAGCATACTTTAACCGAGATCCAATCCCTGATCTTCTCCCTCGAGAGCTGCTTGAACTCAGGACATGAGCCTGAGAAGTGTTCTTCCCCTTCACAGTAGGACAATGGAATTCAAACTTGGGCTTGTTTTGGTTCGATTGTTGCTGCTTACCACGAGGAGATCTGTAACTGGCTTGTGTGTGTTCATGTTCTCTGGTCAGGAACATGGTGGTACCCAGGCACCATGGTTCTTTCCGGTTAACCTCCCGCTTGTCCTGGTAGAGAACAGAGGCTGTCTGTGAGAGTCTTCCGGCCCTTGCTTACACCTGCAACCAGCCAGACCGGTTTTGGAGGGGATAGGTTTGTCCTACTCTAAGAGACCATGAGTCAAGCAGCTCTCCAATAAACCCAATCACGGTATTCAGGTGACAATTTACCCAGTAGCTTTTACACATTTGAACTCAGCACCCTGGTGACCTTCCAATGTCTGCAGCATGCCTATAATGGATTGGATGGAGAAAGCAAATTTTACCTTCACATGTGACTCATTGAGAATGTTGCCAATGTCACACTGGACGAGCTGACGAGGCTGTCCATACTTGACATTTAAGGCATTGAGAGCTGAGGTGTATGGCCTAGTGTCGTACATGTATTACTTTGCCAGTTGCTGTGCACTTGGCATTTTCAGATGATCCAGGAGCACTTGAAACTTGCACTGTTCTGAGAGGTGACCATGGTTACATAGGATACTGTCTAAGGCCATGTTCAAGAGGGTGAAATCACTCTCTTGCCCAATTTCAAAATGAGGCAGCTTTGTTCTGGGTATAACATAAGTAGAGGTGACGAGGAGCTCCATCATGTTGGCCCCATTGTCCGGCAGAGGTAGCAATAGGGGGAGAAAGGGGTTAGGGTGCTCCACCACCACCAGTTGATGAGTTGAAGGCTGAGAGGAGGGCTGTGGTAGATAGTCAGAGCCAGAGCCAGGGTCAGACTGGGCACCCTGGGATCCTAATGGTGGGTGTGGCCCAGGAGTTTGGAGATGTGTTGGTAACCCAACCAGACTGTGAAGGCTTGAGAAAATCTTGGATCTATTAAAGTATTGTGAGGTAGGAGCTGGTATAGGGTGCATGTGTCGCAGTTAGAGGAGGATAGGGAGAGAGACTTGAGGTTACATTTAGAGAGTTTGAGCTCCCATTTATTCTCATTTCCAGGGTTGGGTAGGTTACTTTCTAAATGTAATCTGTTACAGTTAATAGTTACTTGTCCAAAATTGTAATTAGTAATGTACATTTTGGGTTACCCAAACTCAGTAACATAATCTGATTACATTCGGTTACTTTTAGATTACTTTCCCCTTCAGAGGCATTAGAAAAACACAAAAATGTATATTACCAATTGAACGACATCGATTGCAGGATGAATCAATGTTACAAGTTAACATAGCTGACAATATAAGGATGTAAACATTTACATTATGGGTTGGTTATGTAGGCTTCTTCTAACCCATCGCTTCCTACTACATATAATAAGACGATTCAATTATATTCTGACTTTAAAAACCAAAGTCTATCAGAATTCCAGTCATTCCAAAAAAATGTTTAGCCCTTAATTTTCAAGAATATACCTGAGCATGACCCCAAAACTAAGGACTTATTTACCAGCCCTACTCTGTTGTTTATGAATTTGTTGTCATGGAGAACTAATTGGGCTCATTGATTAGAGTTGAAAAATAAATGCTGCACTCATGAAATGGCATGCTTTGAGCACTACTGATGAAAAAAAATCCCCACTTGTATTCCATAGGCTTGGATCCACACCGTGCAGCTGTTGCAAGAGCTCATTTTTCACTGGCTGTCCACCAGTTTCAAATACAATGATTGATAGGCAGCTTAAACTTCTTCAATTCAACCATTATTGGGTTCAAATACACATTTAGATTTGTGAACAGCCATCCACAACAACCACAATCCGTAAGACGCCAATAGCTAAATGAGAGAGCAGTAGTATTTATTCACATCAATGCGCTATGTACAGTTGAAGTCAAGTTTACATACACCTTAGCCAAATACATTTAAACTCAGTTTTTCACAATTCCTGACATTTAATCATCGTAAAAATTCCCTGTCTTAGGTCAGTTAGGATCAACACTTTATTTTAAGAATGTGAAATGTCAGAGTAACAGTAGAGAAAATTATTTATTTCAGCTTTTATTTATTTCATCACATTCCCAGTGGGTAAGAAGTTTACATACACTCAAAAAGTATTTGGTAGCGTTGCCTTTACATTGTTCAACTTGGGTCAAATGTTTCAGGTAGCCTATCACGAGGTTCACACAATAAATTGGGTGCATTTTGGCCCATTCCTTCTGACAGAGCTAGTCGAACTGAGTCAGGTTTGTAGGCCTCCTTGCTCACACACACTTTCTCAGTTCTGCCCACAAATTTTCTATAGGATTGAGGTCCTTGACTTTGTTTTTGCCACAACTTTGGAAATATGTTTGGGGTCATTGTCCATTTGGAGGACCCATTTACAACCAAGCTTTAACTTCCTGACTGATGTCTTGAGATGTTGCTTAAATATATCCACATAATTTTCCGCCCTCATGAAGCCATCTATTTTGTGAAGTGCACCAGTCCCTCCTGCAGCAAAGCACCCCCACAGCATGATGCTGCCACCCCCCTTTTTCTCCCAAACATAGGAGGAGGACATTTCTCCAAAAAGTATGATCTTTAGTCTGGCCTTTTTTATGGCGGTTTTCAAGCAGTTGCTTCTTCCTTGCTGAGTGGCCTTTCAGGTTATGTCGATATAGGACTCGTTTTACTGTGGATACTTTTTTACCTGTTTCCTCCAGCATCTTCACAAGGTCCTTTGCTGTTGTTCTTGGATTGATTTGCACGCACCAAAGTACGTTCATCTCTAGGAGACGGAACGCGTCTCCTTCCTGAGAGGTATGACGGCTGCCTGGTCCCATGGTGTTTATACTTGCGTACTATTGTTTGTACAGATGAACCTGGTACCTTCAGGCATTTGGAAATTGCTCCCAAGGATGAACCAGACTTGTGGAGATCGACAATGTTTTTTCTGGGGTCGTGGCTGATTTCTTTGGATTTTCCGAAGATGTCAATCCAAAAGGAACTGAAGTTAAAGGTAGGACTTGAAATACATCCACAGGCACACCTACAATTGACTCAAATGATGTCAATTAGCCTGTCAGAAGCTTCTAAGCCTTGACATAATTTTCTGGAATTTTCCATGCTGTTTAAAGGCACAGTCAACTTAATGTATTATAAATGTCTGACCCACTGGAATTGTGATACAGTGAATTACAAGTTAAATAATCTGTCTGTAAACAATTGTTGGAAAAATGACTTGTGTCATTGTAACGGTTTTCTTGAGGTGAAGGAGAGGCGGACCAAAACGCAGCGTGGTGGTTATTCATGGTACTTTAATAAAGACACTATACATGAATAAACTAACAAAAACAATAAATGTGAGAAAACCGAAACAGCCTATCTGGTGAAAACAAACAGAGACAGGAACAATCTCCCACAAACACACAGTGAAACCCTGGCTACCTAAGTATGATTCTCAATCAGAGACAACTAATGACACCTGCCTCTGATTGAGAACCATACTAGGCCGAAACATAAAAATACCCAAATCATAGAAAAACAAACATAGACTGCCCACCCCAACTCACTCCCTGACCATACTAAATAATAACAAAACAAAGGAAATAAAGGTCAGAACATGACAGTCATGCACAAAGTAGATGTCCTAACCGACTTGCCAAAACTATAGTTTGTTAAAAATACATTTGTGGATTGGTTGAAAAACGAGTTTTAATGACTCCAACCTAAGTGTATGTAAATGTACAACTTCAACTGTCGATATCAATAGTAAGTGCTGTCAAACTTACCTCCAAGCATTTATACAAGTTGGATAACCTTTGGATGCCAACAGCAGTCACACCATTGGAAGACATATCTTGGACTGTAGCCTACAAAAGCCAATTCCTGCTCTTTTCCCGCGATCCATCAAACACATTTAGTGTGTCATAATTTTGGTCAGACTCATGCGGGGGGGGGGGGGGCTTTACTTGGCGCTCTAGTGACTCCTTGTGGCAGGGCTGGCGTCTGCAGGCTGACTTCAGTTGTCAGTTGAACAGTGTTTCCCAGCTGGCTTCCGGGTTAAGCGGAAGGGTAGCCTAGTGGTTAGAGCGTTGGACTAGTAACCGAAAGGTTGCAAGTTCGAATCCCCGAGCTGACAAGGTACAAATCTGTCATTCTGCCCCTGAACAGGCAGTTAACCCACTGTTCCTAGGCCGTCATTGAAAATAAGAATTTTTTCTTAACTGATTTGCCTAGTAAAATAAAGGTAAAATAAAATAAATAAATAAATAAATAAATAAGCGAGCGGGTGCTAAGAAGCGTGGTTTGGCGGGTCATGTTACGGAGGACGCATCACTCGACCTTTGCCTCTCCCGATCCAGTTGAGGTTTTGCAGCGATGAGATCATCATCATGAAATTTGGTAGAAAATAATAATAATATATACATATAATATATAAAATACTCTTATACCCTCCGATGAACCATCAAAGAGTTAAGGCATCAACAGGGGACTAAAATCGAATCCCAATACTCTGCCTCTGATGCTCGTGTGACGCAAGCCTGCTGAGTGACGCAAGCCTACCCAACAAGCTACATGCCTTCAAGGCTCGCTTCGAGTTAAGCAACACTGAACTATGTGTGAGAGCACCAGCTGTTCCGTACAACTGTGTGATCACGCTCTCCGTACAAGGCCGCGGGCCAGACGGATTACCAGGATGCGTACTCAGAGCGTGACCAGCTGGCAAGTGTCTTCACTGACATTTTGAAAATCTCCCAGACCCATCCTTTAATACTTACAGTGCCTTGCGAAAGTATTCGGCCCCCTTGAACTTTGCGACCTTTTGCCACATTTCAGGCTTCAAACATAAAGATATTAAACTGTATTTTTTTGTGAAGAATCAACAACAAGTGGGACACAATCATGAAGTGGAAGGACATTTATTGGATATTTCAAACTTTTTTAACAAATCAAAAACTGAAAAATTGGGCGTGCAAAATTATTCAGCCCCTTTACTTTCAGTGCAGCAAACTCTCTCCAGAAGTTCAGTGAGGATCTCTGAATGATCCAATGTTGACCTAAATGACTAATGATGATAAATACAATCCACCTGTGTGTAATCAAGTCTCCGTATAAATGCACCTGCACTGTGATAGTCTCAGAGGTCCGTTAAAAGTGCAGAGAGCATCATGAAGAACAAGGAACACACCAGGCAGGTCCGAGATACTGCTGTGAAGAAGTTTAAAGCCGGATTTGGATACAAAAAGATTTCCCAAGCTTTAAACATCCCAAGGAGCATTGTGCAAGCGATAATATTGAAATGGAAGGAGTATCAGACCACTGCAAATCTACCAAGACCTGGCCGTCCCTCTAAACTTTCAGCTCATACAAGGAGAAGACTGATCAGAGATGCAGCCAAGAGGCCCATGATCACTCTGGATGAACTGCAGAGATCTACAGCTGAGGTGGGAGACTCTGTCCATAGGACAACAATCAGTCGTATTTTGCACAAATCTGGCCTTTATGGAAGAGTGGCAAGAAGAAAGCCATTTCTTAACGATATCCATAAAAAGTGTTGTTTAAAGTTTGCCACAAGCCACCTGGGAGACACACCAAACATGTGGAAGAAGGTGCTCTGGTCAGATGAAACCAAAATTGAACTTTTTAGCAACAATGCAAAACGTTATGTTTGGCGTAAAAGCAACACAGCTCATCACCCTGAACTCACCAACCCCACTGTCAAACATGGTGGTGGCAGCATCATGGTTTGGGCCTGCTTTTCTTCAGCAGGGACAGGGAAGATAGTTAAAATTGATGGGAAGATGGATGGAGCCAAATACAGGACCATTCTGGAAGAAAACCCTGATGGAGTCTGCAAAAGACCTGAGACTGGGACGGAGATTTGTCTTCCAACAAGACAATGATCCAAAACATAAAGCAAAATCTACAATAGAATGGTCCAAAAATAAACATATCCAGGTGTTAGAATGGCCAAGTCAAAGTCCAGACCTGAATCCAATCGAGAATCTGTGGAAAGAACTGAAAACTGCTGTTCACAAATGCTCTCCATCCAACCTCACTGAGCTCGAGCTGTTTTGCAAGGAGGAATGGGAAAAATGTTCAGTCTCTCGATGTGCAAAACTGATAGAGACATACCCCAAGCGACTTACAGCTGTAATCGCAGCAAAAGGTGGCGCTACAAAGTATTAACTTAAGGGGGCTGAATAATTTTGCACGCCCAATTTTTCAGTTTTTGATTTGTTAAAAAAGTTTGAAATATCCAATAAATGTCGTTCCACTTCATGATTGTGTCCCACTTGTTGTTGATTCTTCACAAAAAAATACAGTTTTATATCTTTATGTTTGAAGCCTGAAATGTGGCAGAATGTCGCAAAGTTCAAGTGGGCAGACCACCATAGTCTCTGTGCCCAAGAACGCCAAGGTAACCCGTCCAAATGACTATCACCCCGTGGCACTCATATCTGTAGCCATGAAATGCTTTGAAAGGCTGGTCATATCTCACATCAACACCATTTTTCCAGACCCTCTCCAATTTACATTACACCCCAACATATCCACAGATGACGTAATCTCTTTTGCACTCTGCACTGACTACAGCTCAGCGTTCAACACCATAGTGCCCTCCAAGCTCATCACTAAGCTAAGGACCCCGTGACTGAACTCCTCCCTCTGCAACTGAATCCTGGATTTCCTGACAGGACGCCCCCAGGTGGTAAGGGTAGGCAACAACACATTCGCTATGCTGACCCTTGACAGGGGAGCCCCTCAGTGGTATGTGTTCAATCTCATCCTATACCTCCTGTTCACCCACAACTGCGAGGCTGCGCACGACTCCAACACCATCGTTAAATTTGCCGACGACACGACAGTGGTAGGCCTGATCATTGACGCGATGAGATAGCCTATGTGGAGGAGGTCAGAGACCTGGCAGTGTGATGCAAGAATAGCAACCTCTCCCTCAACGTCAGCAAGACAAAGTGGCTTGTGGACTATAGGAAACGAAGGGCCGAGCACGCTACCATTCACATCGGCGGTGCTGTAGTGGAGCGAGTTGAGAGCTCCTCGGTGTCCACATCGCTAAGGATCTATCATGGCCCAAACACACCATAACCATAAGTTCTGAAGAGGGTACGACAACACCTCTCCCCCCTCAGAAAGTGAAAAAGATTTAGCATAGGCCCTCAGATCCTCATCAAGTTCTACAGCTGCACCATCGAGAGCATCTTGATTGGCTGCATCACTGCTTGGTACGGCAACTGCTTGGCATCCAACAGCAAGGCATCTATAGAGGGTAGTGCGGACGGGCCAGTACATCATTGCGGTTTAGCTCCCTGCCATCCAGGACCTCTATGCCAGGCGTGTCAGAGGAAGGCACTAAAATGTGTTGAAGACTTCAGCCACCTAAGTCATAGAACTGTTCTCCCTGCTACCGCATGGCAAGCAGTGCCGATGCACCAAGTCTAGAACCAACAAGACCCTGAACGGCTTCTATCCCCAAGCCATAAGACTGTTGAATAGTTAACCAGACTATCTGTGTTGACACATTCTGCAATAACTTTTTTAACTCATCACATACGGTGCTGCTATTGTTTACTATCTGTCACTTGATTCCTAGTTATACATATCTACCTCAATTACCTCTTACCCCTGCACATCGACTCGGTACGGATACCCCTTGTATATAGCCAAGTTATAGTTGGTACTCATTGTATACCTATTATAGCCAAGTTACAGTTGGTACTCATTGTGTACCTATTATTCGTTTTACTATTATGTGTTTTACTTTTCTATTATTTCTCTATTTTCTTTCTCTCTGCATAATCGGGAAGGGCCCGTAAGTAAGCATTTCACTGTTAGTCCACACCTGTTGTTTTATGAAGCATGTGACAAATTCAATTTGATTTGATTTCTTTGGGTTTTGTTGTGTGCTTGAGGTTATTGTCTTGCTTGAAGATCCACTTGTGGCCAAGTTTCAGCCTCCTGGTAGAGGCAACAAGGTTTTTGGCTAATATTTTACAGTAGGTATAGGGGTTATTTTCTGCTCATGTATTTTCTCATTTCAATACCATATCCACTGGTGTGCGTGGCCAAATAACTATATTTTCATGTCTTCTAACAAATGTAAATGCCTGGGCCCTCATTTATCAATGTTGCGAAGAAAAGCTTCTATATTAACTTGTACGGAGAAAATATAGAATGTACAAAAAAAATGGTATTTATCAATTGATTGTATGCTTGATTTACACACACCTGTAAGTATTTTTCCTTGATAAATCAGACTCGTTCTAAAACACAGTGCTAGTGCACGTGAAGTCTCATTTACATAAAGAACCACGTTAATGACCATTTGTGGACAAAAACCTTCCCTTTAAAGCTCCAAAATATGTCACTAATTTCTGTCCGTCAACATGGAGAAATCAAAAACAAAAGAAAGAACTTTTCGGACCAAACTTTTGATCACCGAAATGGAAGCAAAACAAAACATTGCTTGAGAGCAGGTTAGAGCTGTGGTAAATTCAGCCTCATTTGAGTGCAGAACAGTTCATGAAATTAACAAGAAATGGTTTGATTTGAAAACGTATGCAAAAAAAAGTATCCTCAAAAGGGATAAAAGTACAACAGGAGGAGGGCAGAGTGACTCTTCACTGTCTGCAATGGACCAGCACATTGGCACCATAATTGAAGAGACCTCAGTGTCTGGCATCATTTGTGATGGTGATACTGAGGACCCTCTCCCAGACCCTGAAGGAATACCAGACACACCAACTGATGGTAAGTCAAGCCTTTTTTTCGCAACCATATTCAGACATGGAACACATCTAAATATTTTTTCTCGACAATAAATATAACAAATATATATAACAAAATGAAAATAACAAAAATAACAAATCATGAAATCTTCACAGATGTGGGTGATTTGCCTGACCCCTCATCCCCAGGCCTACCAGAAGGGTGTCCTCTGACCCCTCATCCCCAGGCCTACCAGAAGGGTGTCCTCTGACCCCTCAGCACCAGGCCTACCAGAAGGGTGTCCTCTGACCCCTCAGCACCAGGCCTACCAGAAGGGTGTCCTCTGACCCCTCAGCACCAGGCCTACCAGAAGGGTGTCCTCTAACCCCTCAGCACCAGGCCTACCAGAAGGGTGTCCTCTGACCCCTCAGCACCAGGCCTACCAGAAGGGTGTCCTCTGACCCCTCAGCACCAGGCCTCTTTGGCTCTTCAGCTGCACCGCCTGTTTTGACTGACGCAGTCCTGAAACAACAAGAAGAGATCAACACATCAATTATTGGACTCAAACAGCAGCTGCAGGATGTATGCAGCGGCCTGAGAGAGAGAAATCAATCATTGAAAGAACTCGTTGATTGTGTCAAACATGTAAGACAATAAATTATTGTGCAATGTAAATGTGTTTTCCTTGTTGATTTGATTACAATATTTGGAAGAACAAATATCTAAAACCGTTGTATGATATTGACTCTTGTCCTCAGTGCCAGGGCTATGGGTGGTGGGAAACACTCCCTGTCAGGCATGGGCTCATCGGGTCTGGGTGGATCATTCAGTGGAATGACATTTTTGATTGCAATGTTGTGGAGCACACTGCAAGCCTTGACAATGTAGCAAACCTAAAAAGGAATTTGCACATTGTATTACATTCATGTAATGGCATTTGAAGGAATGTCATTTCAGTGGCAAACCTTGCTAGGCTGGTATTGCAGTCTTCCTCCTGTCCCAGACAAGCACAGCCAACGCCCTTTCAGCAGGCCTATGGTGCGCTCCACTGTTCTTGTATATGCGTGGGCTTGGTTGTAGCCTGCCTCTTGTTGGTTTGAGGGGTTTGTGAGGGGAGTCATCAGCCATGTTTTTAATGGGTAGCCCCTGTCTCCTGCAGTTATGAGCACAACAGTCAGATATCGTTTCCTAGTAGAGGTCTAACATGGCAAATAAAACCTTGTAAATAAAACATAAGTCACTTACCAATAAGCCATCCATCCTCAACTGCTCCTTCCTGGAGGTTAAGGCCGACTGATCTGTTCTGCACAATGGATGATAATGTGTCCCACATGGCCATTTGGCCACTACATTTAAGACAAATGTGAATCACAGATGACCTGCACATTGACAGAACGGAAGCCTTTCCTGTTGACGAAGTTGAATTCGTTCAATGATGGTGCTTTTATTGCGATGTGGGTGCAGTCAACTGCTCCAATGACAATGACATCCAGCTATGGTATGGAAATCCCTTTTCACTCTGGCCTGTTGCACAGCAGTGTACGGAAACTGTGTGTATTGTGGGGTCCATAAAATTATGCCAGGGAGGACTGCAGGCAATATCTGTCTCATGGTTGGTTGTGAAATGCCAGACCGATCCGCAATCTCCCGTTGGAATGTTCCAGTGGCCAAAAGTCCTAGGGTGGAAAGGACTTGGGTATGCACTGGGGTGGCATTGGTGTTTTGTCTCCCTTTCTAATAATGGAGAGAGTTGGTTGCAGGGATACAATAAAATATGCCTTGGAAAACGAAATCTACTAATAAGCCAAGCGTCGCTCTCAGCAAAAAGATCTGCACCCTCATTGAAAACACGCTCCTTGCGTAATGCAGCTTGTGCCAGATCCTCCAGCAATGCAAGATTTGCCATTTTGGACAAGTCACAATGCCTCAGTGTTGCCTTTTATATTATTTAACTGGTTTAACTAAATTGCCTCCAACCTTACATTCCACTCTATTTCTAATTTACTTTATTTTTCAATTAGGCTTAAATGGTTTCATGTTTATGAATTCAATAGCACCCTGAAAAAACGATTAGAAGCTTAAGTTTCTATAAAGTAAATACATGAATAAACTATGAATGTATTTTATTTTTTTCTTCGTAGTTTATGATTTGGTCCAGTACTGTATGTCAATCCTTTCTCCATTTGGTGGATGGTATTTCATTGGCACAAGATGCTGTGTGTACGCAAGGTCAGAGGTGTGCTTAAATTTACACATATTCTCAAGTATCAGTACAAATTGATAAATCCAACACATTCTCAAGTGTCAGTAGAAATGGATAAATCCAACACATTCTCATCTATCAGTAGAAATTGATAAATCCAACACATTCTCAAGTATCAGTACAAATTAATAAATCCAACTCATTCTCAAGTATCAGTACAAATTCATAAATCCAACACATGATCAAGTATCAGTGCAAATGGATAATTCCCAGACTTTGCTTAGAAATGATCACATGCATGGTTCACCATCATTTCTGTTCGTACGCAACACTGATAAATGAGGCCCCTGGAATTGCCACTTGTATTGGAACCAGTGCTTTGCTCAGACAGCATGACATCACACCAGTGGTGGGTTTGGCATCGAATTGAAAATCCATAAGCAGAAAATAACCCCATTACCTACTCTAAAATATGGTGGTGGATCTTTGATGTTATGGGGCTATTTTGCTTCCACTGGGCCTGGGGCCCTTGTTAAGGTCAACATCATCATTATAACTGCCTTAATTTATCTGGACCCCAGAAAGAGTAGGTGCTGCCATGGCAGCAGCTAATGGGGAGCCATAATAAATACAAATACAAAATCATGAACTTCACCCTGTACCAGGACATTTTAGCCAAAAACCTCTGCTAGGATGCTGAAACTTAGCCGCAAGTGGATCTTTCACCAAGTGTTCACATCCTTCATCTGTATTCACAGGGCTCTTCTCTCCCTACAAGACCTTCACTCCTCTTCACTCCTCTTTATTATCTTCTTCCAGTACACTCTGAGATGTACAATATTATCTCTGAGATGTACAGTTTATTTCTGTTATTTGAACTGACCATGTCAGTGACTATACCTCATGTACTTGGTGATCATCATTACTTTAATGAAGCTAAATGTGGCATACTGTACCGATCCAAGCATTCTTTAGCCTGCAGCCAATCAACCAACCATGTGGAATCAGCCACATACATGTCCTGTGATACTTGATGTCCTCCCCATAGGAATTAAATGCAATCTACAGTGCCTAGTGAAAGTCTACACACCCCTTGCACAGTTGTCACATTTTGCTGCCTTAAAATTCAATCTAAAAAGGGATTAAATTAGTTTTTTTCAAACAAATCTACACAACCTGCTCCACATTTTCAAAGTGAAAGAAAAAGTTAAGAACTTTTTCCAAATTAAAAATGAATAAAAACGAAAATGTCTTGATTGTGTATGTCTTCACAGCCCAGAGTTAGGCCTAATACTTTGTGGAAGTACCTTTAGCAGCAATTACAGATGTAAATAATGTTGAATAAGATTCTACCAACTCTGCACAACTCTTAGGTCAACATACAGTACCAGTCAAAGGTTTGGACACACCTACACCTACTCATTCCAGGGTTTTTTCTTTATTTTTACTATTTTCTACATTGTAGAATAATAGTGAAGACATCAAAACTATGAAATAACACATATGGAATCATGTAGTAACCAAAAGTGTTAAACAAATCAACATACATTTTAGATTCTTCAAATTAGCCATCCTTTGCCTTGATGACAGCTTTGCACACTCTTGGCATTCTCTCAACCAGCTTCACGAGGAATGCTTTTCCAAGGAGTTCCCACATATGCTGGGCACTTGTAGGCTGATTTTCCTTCACACTGTGGTCCCCGTCATTAACTATATCATTATCAAATAGTTTAATTATATGTTATGACCTGCCTCAAAGACTATACCGAATCAAGTGTAATGTTAGAACAATGCAGTTACATAGGATATACTTGTAATTATCATGTACCTACCCAGGAGCAAGCAACTTAATTTAAATTGAAACCCAGTAGGGTATAACATTGATAATTACTATCATGTTACAATATAACAACCTTTGCAGACAATAGGCTAATCAGGAAAATTAGAAGACAGGAGAACATTGTACAGATTGTTACAATAAAGTACAATTGAACAAAAAGGGTTATAACACATTTTCTCCATTCTAATTGAAAATGACTGGTAGTTAATGACAAGGTGTGCATTGTTACAGTTGTTGTTACCAGGTCCTAGCATATTTATCAAACCTGGTATTACATGTGGATTTCATGGTAGTGTCACCTTGTAACAAGGTCGAATTTTGGTTTGAGTTATCAACATGGTAATTCACAGGTGACTTTCACACATGTAATTACAAAACAATAGTTACATAGTGGAACAAGAAAATGTGTAAAAACATCAGTTACACACGTGGAATAACCTTCAGCATATGTACAGTAGTGGAGAATGACACAAATATTAATTTCCACAAAGTTTGCTGTTTCAGAGTTTTTAGATATTTTTTCAGGTGTTACTATGGAATACTGAAGTATAGTTACAAGCAGTGTCAAAGGCATTTATTGACAATTACGTGAAGTTGATGCAACGAGTCAATATTAATTTCTTTTTCAAGACCTCTGCAATCCGCCCTGGCATGCTGTCAATTTAACTTCTGGGCCACATCCTGACTGATGGTAGCCTATTCTTGCATAATCAATGCTTGGAGTTTGTCAGAATTTGTGGGTTTTTAGCTTGTCCACCCGCCTCTTGAGGCAATACTTATTTTCCACCATAATTTGCAAATAAATTCATAAAACATCCTACAATGTGATTTTCTGGATTTTTTTTTTCATTTTGTCTGTCATAGTTGAAGTGTACCTATGATGAAAATTACAGGCCTCTCTCATATTTTTAAGTGGGAGAACTTGCACAATTGGTGGCTGACTAAATACTTTTTTGCCCCACTGTATACATTTTTTAAATATCACATTTACATAAGTATTCAGACCCTTTTCTTTGTTGACGCACCTTTGGCAACGATTCCAGCCTGTACACCTGTATTTGGGGAGTTTCCAATTCTTCTCTGCAGACCCTGTTAGGTTGGATGGGGAGTATTGTTGCACAGGTATTTTCAGGTCTCTCCAGAGATGTTCGATCAGGTTCAATTCCGGGCTCTGGCTGGGCCACTCAAGGACATTCAGAGACTTGTGTTGAAGCCACTCATGCGTTGTCTTGGCTGTGTGCTTAGGGTCGTTTTTCTATTGGAAGGTTAATCTTTGCCCCAGTCTGAGGTCCTGAGCGCTCTGGAACAGGTTTTCATCAGGGATCTCTCTGTACTTTGCTCCTTTCATCTTTCCCTCTATCCTGACATGTCTCCCAGTACCTGCCGATGAAAAACATCCGCACAGCATGATGCTGCCACCACCATGCTTCACTGTAGGGATGGTGCCAGGTTTCCTCCAGATGTGATGCTTGGCATTCAGGCCAAAGAGTTTAATCTTGGTTTCCTCAGACCAGAGAATATGGTTTCTCATGGTCTGAGAGTTCTTTAGGTGCCTTTTGGCAAACTCCAAGGGGGCTGTCATGTGCCTTTTACTGAGGAGTGGCTTCTGTCTGGCCACTACCCTAAAGGCCTGATTTGTGGAGTGCTGCCGAGATGGTTGCCTTTCTGGAAGGTTCTCCAATCTCCACAGAGGAACTCTGGAGCTCTTTCAATGTGACCGTTGTGTTCTTGGTCACCTCCCAGACCAAGACAATTCTCCCCCAATAGCTCAGCTTGGCCGGGCGACCTGCTCTAAAAAGAGTCTTGGTGGTTCTAATCTTCTTCCATTTAAAAATGATTGAGGGTCCTTCAATGCTGCAGAAATGTTTTGGTACTCTTTTCCAGATCTGTACCTCGACACAGTCCTATCTCGGAGCTCTACAGACAATTCCTTCGATCTCATGGCTTGGTTTTTGCTCTGACATGCACTGTCAACTGTGGAACCTTACCACACAGGTGTGTGCCTTTTCAAATCATGTCAAATCAATTGAATTTACCACAGGTTGACGATCAATGGAAACAGGATGCACCTGAGCTCAATTTCCATTCTCATAGCAAAGAGTCTGAATACTTAAGTAAATAACGTATTTTTGTTTTGTATTTAATATATTTGCACACATTTCTAAAAACATGTTTACAATTTGTTATTATGAGATTTGTGTTTAGATTGATGAGGAAAACAAATATTTCATCCATTTAAAAAAATAACATAACAACATTTTTGTTATGACAGCTGTTCCACACGTTCCCGTGACACTCAAATTGTGAGGGATTTTTTTCTCTCAATTTTATTCTGTTATATTCCATTATATTCCTACTATAAAATACAGTGCCTTGCGAAAGTATTCGGCCCCCTTGAACTTTGCGACCTTTTGCCACATTTCAGGCTTCAAACATAAAGATATAAAACTGTATTTTTTTGTGAAGAATCAACAACAAGTGGGACACAATCAAAACTGAAAAATTGGGCGTGCAAAATTATTCAGCCCCCTTAAGTTAATACTTTGTAGCGCCACCTTTTGCTGCGATTACAGCTGTAAGTCGCTTGGGGTATGTCTCTATCAGTTTTGCATATCGAGAGACTGAAAATTTTTCCCATTCCTCCTTGCAAAACAGCTCGAGCTCAGTGAGGTTGGATGGAGAGCATTTGTGAACAGCAGTTTTCAGTTCTTTCCACAGATTCTCGATTGGATTCAGGTCTGGACTTTGACTTGGCCATTCTAACACCTGGATATGTTTATTTTTGAACCATTCCATTGTAGATTTTGCTTTATGTTTTGGATCATTGTCTTGTTGGAAGACATCTCCGTCCCAGTCTCAGGTCTTTTGCAGACTCCATCAGGTTTTCTTCCAGAATGGTCCTGTATTTGGCTCCATCCATCTTCCCATCAATTTTAACCATCTTCCCTGTCCCTGCTGAAGAAAAGCAGGCCCAAACCATGATGCTGCCACCACCATGTTTGACAGTGGGTATGGTGTGTTCAGCGTGATGGGCTGTGTTGCTTTTATGCCAAACATAACGTTTTGCCTGTCTCCCAGGTGGCTTGTGGCAAACTTTAAACGACACTTTTTATGGATATCTTTAAGAAATGGCTTTCTTCTTGCCACTCTTCCATAAAGGCCAGATTTGTGCAATATACAACTGATTGTTGTCCTATGGACAGAGTCTCCCACCTCAACTGTGGATCTCTGCAGTTCATCCAGAGTGATCATGGGCCTCTTGGCTGCATCTCTGATCAGTCTTCTCCTTGTATGAGCTGAAAGTTTAGAGGGACGGCCAGGTCTTGGTAGATTTGCAGTGGTCTGATACTCCTTCCATTTCAATATTATCGCTTGCACAGTGCTCCTTGGGATGTTTAAAGCTTGGGAAATCTTTTTGTATCCAAATCCAGCTTTAAACTTCTTCACATCAGTATCTCGGACCTGCCTGGTGTGTTCCTTGTTCTTCATGATGCTCTCTGCGCTTTTAACGGACCTCTGAGACTATCACAGTGCAGGTGCATTTATACGGAGACTTGATTACACACAGGTGGATTGTATTTATCATCATTAGTCATTTAGGTCAACATTGGATCATTCAGAGATCCTCACTGAACTTCTGGAGAGAGTTTGTTGCACTGAAAGTAAAGGGGCTGAATAATTTTGCACGCCCAATTTTTCAGTTTTTGATTTGTTAAAAAAGTTTGAAATATCCAATAAATGTCCTTCCACTTCATGATTGTGTCCCACTTGTTGTTGATTCTTCACAAAAAAATACAGTTTTATATCTTTATGTTTGAAGCCTGAAATGTGGCAAAAGGTCGCAAAGTTCAAGGGGGCCGAATTCTTTCGCAAGGCACTGTACATGTGTTGACTGTGATCAGGGCAGGTGAATGTAAGTGTGTCTTGTCGTTTTTAATGAACAAAATAACAAAGTATAGCCTGCACAGACCAGTAACATAATTCAACTCAATATACTGTATATGCTATTCTATTCTTTTAAATACATTTTATTAGTGTTATTTTTTTCTGAGGACCTGCCTAAACAAAGTAATGATGGATTTTTTTTGTGATTGTGTATTTATTTAAAAAAATATTATTTAACTAGGGAAGTCAGTTAAGAGCAAATTCTAATTTACAATGACGGCCTACCCTGGCCAAACCCTAACGATGCTGGCCCAATTGTGTGCCGCCCAATGGGACTTCCAATCACAGCCTGGAATCGAACCAGGGTCTGTAGTGACACCCCTCGCACTGAGATGCAGTGCCTTAGACTGCTCCGCCACTCAGGAAATCAATAGATTTATTTTACTACTGCTACTCGTCACTGGTGCCGGCATGCACATAGTAGGTATGAAAGGGGGTCATGTAAACATTGCCCAATTCATTTTACTGGCAACATACCGTAAATCCTATGTAAAAAGTGTATATCTCATGTCAGAGATAGGATTTTGTTTGCTATTTGGTGCCAGAAAAGGTGCCAGAAAAGCATGTTATGAAAGTGCAATATTGAGTGCCTGAGTGCATTATGGTACTGACGCATTAGCCTAATGGCTCCTATGGATTGCAACAGGTTGTACCACTAGAAAATGTGCCCTCTCAAAACAAATTTCATCAAATCAAATTATATTTGTCACATGCGCCGAATACAACAGGTGTCGTAGACCTTACAGTGAAATGCATAGTTTTATGAAAAATATGTGGTAAGTAAAAAATAGACATGAAAAGAATAAGAAATAAAAGTAACAAATAATTAAAGAGCAAGGGGTACGAGGCTGTATACAGGGGGTACCGGTGCAGAGTCAATGTGCGGGGGCACCATTTAGTCGAGGCAATTGAGGTAATAATGACTATGCATAGATAATAAACAGTAAAATAATAAAAAAACAGTAAAATAGTGTGGGGGGGGGCAATGCAAATAGTCTGGGTAACAATTTGATTGGTCTTATGGCTTGGGGGTAGAAGCTGTTGAGAAGCCTTTTGGACCTAGACTTGGCGCTCCAGTACCGCTTGCCGTGCGGTAGCAGAGAGAACAGTCTATGACGAGGGTGGTTGGAGTCTTTGCCAATTTTTAGGGCCTTCCTCTGACACCGCCTGTTATAGAGGTCCTGGATGGCAGGAAGCTTGGCCCCAGTGATGTACTGGGTCGAACTTGGACCATGATAGTTTGTTGTTGATGTGGACACCAAGGAACTTGAAACTCTCAACCTGCTCCACTACAGCCCGTCGATGAGAATGTGGGCGTGGTCGGTCCTCCTTTTCCTGTTGTCCACAATCATCTCCTTTGTCTTGATTACGTTGAGGGAGAGGTTGTTGTCCTGGCACCACATGGCCAGGTCTCTGACCTCCTCCATATAGGCTGTCTCGTTGTTGTCAGTGATCAGGCCTACCTACCACTGTTGTCATCAGCAAACTTAATGATGGTGTTGGTGTCATGAGTGAACAGGGAGTACTTGAGAGGACTGAGCATGCACCCCTGAAGAAACCCCGTGTTCAGGATCAGGGTGGCAGATGTGCTGTTACCTACCCTTAACACCTGGGAGTGGCCCGCCAGGAAGTACAGGATCCATTTGCAGAGGGAGGTGTTTAGTCCCAGGCTCCTTAGCTTAGTGATTAGCTTTGAGAGCATTATGGTGTTAAACGCTGAGCTGTAGTACACCAGCTCTATCAGGAGGAATGGGCCAAAATTCACCCAACTTACTGTGGGAAGCTTGTGGAAGGCTACCCGAAATGTTTAACCCAAGTTGAACAATTTAAAGACAATGCTACCAAATACTAATTGAGTGTATGTTAACTTCTGACCCACTGGGAATGTGATAAAATAAATAAAAGCTGAAGTAAATCATTCTCTCTGCTATTATTCTGACATTTCACATTCTTAAAATAAAGTGGTGATTCTAAGACAGGGAATTATTACTAGGATTAAATGTCAGGAATTGTGAAAACCAAATACATTTCAACTCAGTTTAAGGTGTATGTGAGCTTCCTCTTTCAACTGTAAGTTTCCCTGCATTAAAGTCGCCGGCCACTAGGAGCGCCACCTCTGGATGAGGGTTTTCCTGTTTGCTTATGGCCATATACAGCTTTTCGAGAGCGGTCTTTGTGTCAGCATCAGTTTGTGGTGGTAGATAGACAGCTACGAAGAATATTGATAAAAACTCTCTTGGTAAATAGTGTGGTCTACAGCTTATTGTGAGATACTCTACCTCAGGCGAGCAAAACCTTGAGGCTTCCTTAGATATCTTGCAGCAGCTGTTTTTTTTAAACAAATATACGTAGACCGTCACCCCTTGTCTCACCAGAGGCTTCTGTTCTATCCTGTGATACAGTGTATAACCCGACAGCTGTATGTTATTTATGTCGTCGTTCAGCCACAACTCGGTGAAACATAAGATATTACAGTTTTTAATATCTGTAGTTCATCTATTTTATTATCCAATGCTTGTTCGTTGGCTAATAGGGCCGATGGCAAAGGCAAATTACCCACTCTCTGACGGATCCTCACAAAGCAACCCGACCTTCGTCCTCGATCTCTCTCTTTCTCCTTCGAATGACGGGGATGAGGGCCTTGTCGGGAGTCTGAAGTAAATCCCTCTCGTCCAACTCGTTAAAGAAAAAATAGTCTCTCAATACAAGGTGAGTCATCCCCGTCCCAATTTCTAGATGTCCAGTACAAGGGGAGTCATCCCCGTCCCATTTTCTAGATGTCCAGTGCAAGGGGAGTCATCCCCGTCCCGATTTCTAGATGTCCAGTACAAGGGGAGTCATCCCCGTCCCGATTTCTAGATGTCCAGTACGAGGGGAGTCATCCCCGTCCCATTTTCTAGATGTCCAGTACAAGGGGAGTCATCCCCGTCCCGTTTTCTAGAAGCTTTTTTCGGTCATAAGAGATGGTGGCAGAAACATTATGTACAAAATAAGTTACAAATGATGCGAAAAAACACACACAATAGCACAATTGGTTAAGAGTCTGTAAAACGGCAGCCATTCTCTCCTGGGGCATTGTTTTGTTTGTGTTTGTTTTTGTATAAGGGCATTGGAAGACATAAGTTCTGTAGTTGAGGAGCGTGTAGCGGTTATCTTTGTGAGGTTAAACAAAGATTAGGCTGTGATATGAAAGCAATTTCCAACTCTTTCAATGGCAGAACTTGTGTAGACCTGTTTCCTCCCCTCCACATACCCTGAACTCAGTGTATTGTTCCTTCTCAAAGCCTGCAATGTTTGAAGTACTTCAGATTTCTCAAGGGCGACACACAAGGGCTCCTCAAACATCCCCTTTTCTGTTTGTAAAATAAATATAAACTTTTTGTGTGCAGGCTACTGTAATGTAAATGTCATGAAATAGGCCCACAAAGCACCTTGTCTAATATGTATTCATTGGAAATAAGAAAAAGCCATAATGCGTAAGAATGATCTTTATTGTGCTCTTCTTCAGCGTTGGGGTCAACTCCCAATGTTGGGGTGCAACTCAATATTAGGAAGGTGTTCCTAATGTTTGGTATACTCAGTGTATATCGATGTGCCTGATGCTGCCCCTCATCTCTGATTCTCTGCTCGGTACGCAATATCAAGTCGCAATATCAAGTGTGCCTATAGGCTATTTATTGGGGTTTCAATCAAATGATCCATAGCCAATAGGCTATAGGCTATGAAGTCCATGCTAGGAGATGCACAGAGCAAAGTTATATGTCAAAGAGAGCTGCTGGGATGGTGTAAATACAACTAGGCTGCATTACACACGGCAATGGATATTCCAACCCTGAGACCCAGTCTGATCTGATCAAAATATTTTTTGTGTGTGCTGCCTAACCGATGGCTGTGCTGCCTATCCGATGGCTGTGCTGCCTATCCGATGGCTGTGCTGCCTAACCGATGGCTGTGCTGCCTAACCGATGGCTGTGCTGCCTAACCGATGGCTGTGCTGCCTATCCGATGGCTGTGCTGCCTAACCGATGGCTGTGCTGCCTAACCGATGGCTGTGCTGCCTAACCGATGGCTGTGCTGCCTAACCGATGGCTGTGCTGCCTATCCGATGGCTGTGCTGCCTAACCGATGGCTGTGCTGCCTATCCGATGGCTGTGCTGCCTAACCGATGGCTGTGCTGCCTAACCGATGGCTGTGCTGCCTAACCGATGGCTGTGCTGCCTAACCGATGGCTGTGCTGCCTAACCGATGGCTGTGCTGCCTAACCGATGGCTGTGCTGCCTATCCGATGGCTGTGCTGCCTAACCGATGGCTGTGCTGCCTATCCGATGGCTGTGCTGCCTATCCGATGGCTGTGCTGCCTAACCGATGGCTGTGCTGCTTAACCGATGGCTGTGCCGACTAGGCGTAGTTGGCAGTTCAGGAAGAGAGTCAAAAGCTTTTTCAGAAAATTCCTCAACCCACCATGCACTCTTTAAATAGCCTACCTCCGTGTCACTTAAGGGCTGTTAAGTTAAAACCAAGACTCGAATTGAGTGGGTATGAGAAGGTATGTCATTTAAATGGCAAAAAAGCATGTGCCTCTTGTATGCTTATGATTTAGTGGTAAATGAAATGAATCTGATTATACAAAGTGATCTATAACAGGGCTTTGGTCCGCTATGCTTTATGCTAGAAACAAGCTGTAAAATACCTGGTAAAGACGTGACTCCAATGCATATGGGAATATCATTGTTTAGTTTCTTCAACATTCAGAGGCTGAGCAACAACCTTCTGTAGCTGAGGAGACAAAACACAGACTTTGTTTGGGAAGTAATCTAATTCTGTCACTATTGATTAAGTTATTCACTTTCAGTACAATAGAATATGTTTAAACCCAGGCAGCTTTTAGGGAAACATCTGTGACCTTCTCTCATTGGGTTAAGCCATGGAAGAAGAGTAGCCAGCAGTTGAAGCTTACATTTTTCTACATTGGGAGGCTCTGTCTGGATTGGAAAGGTAGGCATAACTTTTGAAAGTACCTTGCTCAGATTCCTAATGACGTCTCAGATTATTTGCAAACAGGGACAGTTTTGTTGCAAACAAGACACACTGATTTGGCATTGCAGCGTCCCAGCTGGCCAACATCCGGTGAAATTGCAGCGTGCGAAATTCAAACTAAAGAATTATAAATATTTCACTTTCATAAAATCACAAGTGTAACACATCAAAATAAAGCATAACGTCTTGTTAATCCAGCCACTGTGTCAGATTTCAAAAAGGCTTTACGGCAAAAGCACACCATGCAATTATCTGAGCACAGCGCCCCGCATACAAAACCATGAAATACATATTTCAACCAGGCAGGTGAGACACGAAACAGTGATATAACAAATGCCTTACCTTTGATGACCTTCTTCTGTTGGCACTCCAAAAGGTCCCAGTTACATCACAAATGGTCCTTTTGTTCGATAATGTCCTTCTTTATATCCATAAAAACTCAGTTTAGCTGGCGCGCTTCAGTCAATAATCCACCCAGTTTCCCTCCATCAAAATGCATACAAAATTAATCCCAAACGTTACTAATATATTTTTCCAAACAAGTCAAACAACGTTTATAATCAAACCTTAGATACCCTAATACGTAAATAAATGATACAATTTAAGACGGAGAATCGTTATTGTCTTTACCGGAGAGAAATACCAAAGAATACGCTCTCATTCACGCGCTTGGAAACACTACAGCCACAATGGGAGCCATCTATAAAAACTACAATTTCTGGCTTATTTTTCCAAAAACCAGTCTGAAACTCTTTCTAAAGACTTTTGACATCTAGTGGAAGCCCTAGGAACTGCAATCTGGGAGGACTTCACCTTATAATGAAAGTGACAGCCATTGAAAATAGTGGTAGGCTGAAATTATTTTTGGGGGGGATGGTTTGTCCTCAGGGTTTCGCTTACCTTATCAATTCTGTTATACTCACAGACATTTTTTTAACAGTTCTAAAAACGTTTTAGTGTTTTTTATCAAAATCTACCAATTATATGCATATCCTAGCTTCTGGGCCCGAGTAACAGGCAGTTTACTTTGGGCATGCTTTTCATCTGATATTGTCTGGTCGAAACTAGTATGACATTGTTGCCGCCACCCCTGGCATTGAATGCAAGGGAAGCCAAGCGAGCATTTGGCCTCCTTTTGACAAAAAAAGTATAACAATTTTACAATCTGCGTTGAACAAGTGTTTAAGCTCGACTGTGAATAGTCCTGGTTGGGGGAAAAAAGGGAAGGATTTGGCGTCTCTCCTATCAAACCGCTTTGAGACTTTAACAGAAACAACTTGAATTGTTGCATCTCGTTGTGTTGTTGTCCTACGGTGGCTAGCTAGCTAGCTAAAATTGTCCCTTTCCTAAATTAGCCATGCCTGGAGATAGGGATTTGGACTTGTGGTTTTACTTAATTCTCTGCACAGGCCAGTGATTATAAAGGCGATTCTGATCCAACCATTAGTTCATCCATTGTTGTGTCTCTGGCCTGAGAGGATGGAAGTTCAATATGTACAGTAGTTACATGTGGAAGGCTAATGTCAACAATAAATAAAAGTGTGTGCTGTGTGACACAATGATAGACCATTACGGTCATGAAAGAGAGGAGGATGGCATTGGCATTTCTCTACAAGTAGGGTGAGTCAACATGTTTTTCTACTTGCACAAACGCAAACAGAAATCAAAACCATGGACGGCCACATCATATTTAGCTTATGTTGATTGGACTAAATTGTTTTTGGTATGTTTTAGTTGTCACTGTATTAGACAAAGCAGAGGTGATTTGATGATGTTGAAATGGTGCTGTAACAGTGGAGGCAGCTCCTGTTTTCTTTGTGACTTGCGGAAACTCTCTGTGGTTCTAAATCAATAGTTGTTTAGTGGTTCAAAACTGTTGGAAACTTTAACTTGCTTAACCATGTTGTAGGTCATATAACTGTCTGTTACATGCAATATGAGTCATGGACTTCACCTGACAGAGGTTGCTGTCCGGTTTTGTGAGAAAGCAAAGGTTTGGTTCCTTGTTATCTTACTGTCTTCTTATTGTCTCTGCCTTTAGACCTACATATCATGGTTGCAAGACATATGAATTAACAGCAAACAACGCAATTATCACCACATACAATGTAGGTTGTAACATGGCTTTTTTTGTAATAAGGCTTTTTTTGCCACGCACCGTAGATTCATTCTTTCCACCCCTCCTCTTGTCCACGGTGGTCTGCGAACCCACACCCTTCTGGCCCTCCTCCCAATATGTAATGCATACAGAACAAAGTACAGTTTCTAAAATGACATTATCTAAGGCTCTGGTCTGTCTAAGAAGTGATGGTAAATGGTAGACATGTTCTCCGCTATTCAATTTGTTTTAGTTATTATTTTGGGTATAGGGGAGCGTCACTTTTTTTCAAGCGTTCAGGGATAGTTTAGGTACAATATGTTTTTCTGAAGGGAGGGCCATTCATTTTCTGCATGTAACCCTTATTATAAATAATGTTCACTCCCTAAGAAGCCATTTCAATCACAGTAAGGTACTTAATGGTTACCCAGAAATGATTTGATATTGAGATAAAAATGGCTGCATTAGGCCTGAATGGTCTGCATTGAAATGGATTTGACCACAAACCTACTTTTCTCTTTCATCTATTTCAGTATTAAGAGTAGTAATTATGATGGCTAAACTGCCGGGCCTCACTACCCCCCTTACTATGCCAATAAGCAGCCATTTTCACTGCAACATTCTAACAGTCTAATTAATAAATTTTATATGTGCTATCGGAAAAATTCTGATTGTGTTTATGAACGTCTTGGGTAACATTAGAATACATTTTTTTAATGTAAATAACTCAATAGCATTTTCATTAGTTTATGTTACTGTTGGTGAGCTGTTGCTTCCTGCTCACGTTGGAGTGCGAACAGCGGTTATTCTTGGAAAAAGTTCGCTTTTCTCTTCAATTTTGAGTGAGCTGTTGCTTCCTGCTCACGTTGGAGTGCGAACAGCGGTTATTTTTGGAAAAGTTAGCTTTTCTCTTCAATTTTGAGTGATTTGGCAAAGATAAGTGTTTTGCAAACCTTGTAATCTACTAAACTATATGGAATTGTTTTAAGAAGGTCATACTAAGGATCAGTTAGCTTTTTGATTTAGAATTTTAAGACCCCTAGAAGTATCAACAAAATATACAAAACAATTGTTTGATGAAATATGTATTTGGCCTGCTATGAGCCCATACAAACACATTGAATAACAGATTCACGACATGGAACAATGTACACTACCGGTCAAAAGTTTGAGAACACCTACTCATTCAAGGGTTTTTCTTTATGAAATAACACATATGGAATCATGTAGTAACCAAAAAAGTGTTAAACAAATCAAAATGTATTTTATATTTGATATTCTTAAAATAGCCACCCTTAAAATACCCACCCGCCTTGATGACAGCCTTGCACACTCTGAGGCCTGTGGGTGTCCTAGAGCAAAACTACCAACATATAGGTGTTTGTGAGAGTCTCACCTTTACGGTTTGGGCGGTTTGGGCGCATACAGAATGGAAGTACTGACTTGAGACAAGTCCCAAGACGCTTGTGTGAACCATTGAGCAAAACGGAGAACACCATCGTGTTCATGAGTGTCTCATCTTTCCATAATGGGAAAGTTTGTAGGCCAAACCGTTTGGACACTACTGTCACGCCCTGACCTTAGTTATCTTTGTTTTCTTTATTATTTTGGTTAGGTCAGAGTGTGACAAGGGTGGTTGGTTTAGTTTTTGTATTGTCTAGGTGTTTGACCCTGTCTAGGGTTTTTGTATGTCTATGGGGTTTTAGTATGTCTAGGTATATGTAGGTCTATGGTGGCCTGAATTGGTTCCCAATCAGAGACAGCTGTTTATCGTTGTTGCTGATTGGGGATCCTATTTAGGTTGCCATTTGCCATTTTGGTTTTGTGGGTCATTGTCTATGTGTAATTGCATGTCAGCACTCATGTTATAGTGTCACGTTCATGTTGATATTTTGTTAGTTTGTTTAGTGTTCTTCATTTAACTTCTTGCGTTGAGCAATCCCGGATCCGGGATTCTATTTATAGCCTCAAGCTCATTAGCATAACGCAAATGAAATTAAATAAATATATTTGCTCTCAAGCTTAGACTTTTGTTAACAACACTGTCATCTCAGATTTTCAAAATATGCTTTTCAACCATAGCTAAACAAGCATTTGTGTAAGAGTGTTGATAGCTAGCATAGCTATAAGCCTAGAATTCAGCCAGCAACATTTTCACAAAAACAAGAAAATCATTCAAATAAAATCATTTACCTTTGAAGAACTTCAGATGTTTTCAATGAGGAGACTCTCAGTTAGATAGCAAATGTTCAGTTTTTCAAAAAAATATTATTTGTGTAGGACAAATCGCTCCGTTTTGTTCATGTTTGGCTATGAAAAAAGCCTGTATCCAGTTATAGCCTCAAGCTCATTAGCATAACCTAACGTTAACTATTTATGAAAATTGCAAATGAAATGAAATGAATGTGATAGCTCTCAAGCTTAGCTTTTTGTTAACAACACTGTCATCTCAGATTTTCAAAATATGCTTTTGAACCATAGCAAAACAAGCATTTCTGATAGCTAGCATAGCATTTAGCGTAGCATTTAGCGTAGCATTTAGCGTAGCATTTAGCGTAGCATTTAGCGGGCAACATTTGCACAAAAAACAGAAAAGGATTCAAATAAAATCATTTACCTTTGAAGAACTTCGGATGTTTTCAATGAGGAGACTCTCAGTTACATAGCAAATTTTCAGTTTTTCCTGAAAGATTCTTTGTGTAGGAGAAATCGCTCCGTTTTGTACATCACGTTTGGGTACCAAAAAAAAAACGAAAATTCAGTCATCAAAACGGCGAACTGCTTTCCAAATTAACTCCATAATATCGACTGAAACACGGCAAACGCTGTTTAGAATCAATCCTCAATGTGTTTTTCACATATCTCTTCATTGATATATCGTTCGTGGTAGTCTCCTTTCTTCGGTGAATCGCTTGGAAAAAGACGTGCAGTTGAAGATGACGCACCAATTTTCGACGGAGAACACCGGGCGGACACCTGGCAAATGTAGTCTCTTATGGTCAATCTTCCAATGATATGCCTACAAATACGTCACAATGCTGCAGACACCTTGGGGAAACGATAGATAGGTCAGGCTCATTCCTGTCGCATTCACAGCCATATAAGGAGACAATGAAAAACAGAGCCTCAAAAATCCTGGTCATTTCCTGGTTGCAGTTTCATCTTGGTTTTGCCTGTAGCTTCTGTTCTGGGGCACTCACAGACAATATCTTTGCAGTTCTGGAAACGTCAGAGTGTTTTCTTTCCAAAGCTATCAATTATATGCATAGTCGAGCATCTTTTTGTGACAAAATATTGCGCTTAAAACGGGCACGTCTTTTTATCCAAAAATGAAATAGCACCTCCATAGATTTAACAGGTTAAATAAAGAAGAATGTATTCATTTCACACTGCGCCTTGGTCTCCTCTTTATGACGAATGTGACAGCTACAGATGATTTTTGTGAGAAGACCAATTTTCGGGATGTCTCATGGTCTGACAAACACCACTGTCCCCTTTCAGATGCAGAAGTGCGACATCGGCGGATTGAGACACATTCAATGCAAAAAAAAACATATCACTGTCTTAAACTGACAGAATTTGTTATTGTTATGGTAATTACATTTCCGCAAGGCCGTGGAAATCGACTTTTTAAATCAAGCTTTATTTTTACAGCACATTTCAGACATGGAATGCAACTAATTAAAGTCAATGAAAATAAAAGCAGAAATATTTACTACACAACAAACATAAGATAAAAATCTAAAGAATAACAAAAACTGAATGACTAAAAATCACCCTGAGGAAAAGCAAAGCTAAGAGAGATGTGTTTTAAGATCTATTTTAAATATGTCAACAGTTTTGCCCCCCCTCAGTTTCTCTGGCATATTCCAGAGGCTTTGGGCATAATAATTAAAGGCTGTCTCTCCATGCCTCTTGGTCCTAGGCTTTGGGATAGTTAAAAGGCCAGTGCCAAAGGACCCGAGGGACCTACTGGGTACATAACTTAAATGCATGTCTGACATGCATTGGGGTGCCCAAATGTGGATTGTTTTAAAAACCAATGGAAAAATCTTAAAATCTATTGTAAAACACTCAGGCGGCCAGTGCAGGGGGCGGTAGGCCCTGTGCTTGGGCCCATGCTGCTTGACTCTTTCAGCCCTTACAGATAAGGAGATAAGAGGACAATGGTGGCAAGGTGTGACTGCAGCCTCTGGTCCCCACTCCTGCCGAGCAATTTAAATCCTCATTAGGTAGTATCAGCAAAGGAAGGAGGGATTTAATGGATTATGCTTTGTCACAGCTGGCTCCAGGTTGGTGTTTGTCATGCAAGAGCATGGAGGGTGGCTGTGGCATGCTAACATTCTCCTATCAGATGCGGATTTGACAGACATTTTTGGTGATGTGAAATACCCCCAAACACCAGAGAAGACCTAAATTCACTGAGAGCAAAACCAGGTACAAACAGTGTTCCTAGTTTGGTGTATTTGGAGCTAAAGTTGAATACTATAGGAAACAAATTATTTTGAGCCCACTGCCCTTGGTTGTAAGCTTGTTTTAGTGGCCCATGTCAGGTTCTTTGAGTTTGGGCTCCTGCGTCAGCATTCCTCTTGATGTTTATTTATACAGGGATAACCTTGAGAAGCATCATTAGTTTTCTGTTTGCTGTCACCTTCCATAACTCATTCTGCGATTTCCCCCGTCACACCGATTTGGCAGCACAGACAGCGGATACAATGCCTTTTAAAACGGCAGTCACACTCAGTCAAAGTGAAGACTTTCAGTGTAGAGGGTTGGTCAACAGTAATTTATGCATCTATTTTTCTTTTCATTCTTTCATTGGTGCTCCTTTCAGATTTCCTGACCCATGTTTTTCCTGTATAAACTGAGGCAAAGGGCCTTTCTTCAGGGAGTTCAAGGTAGTTTAATTAAGTACCGACGAGTCGACTATAGTGGTCTTCAGTAAAAACAACAACACGACTTGTGTTGCTTGACGTGTTTTTCAACCTTTAACATATTCCCTTAATTAGGTTTCAACCTATCTCCCACAGTGGTTCAGCGCTTCACATTCAGTTGACAGTGCTTCACATTCAGCGTAGAAGGAGAAGACATCAATTCTATCATTAAACAATTATATCAGAGGATAAGCACTGCTCACATTGGGCCCAGGGGTCCCTTACTGGGTGGAGACTCAGCACCTAGATTAGTCATCTATCCACATCCTATCTGTTTTTGACATCCTAATTTCTTGCTTTGTCTCGTTTTGTTCTTGCCAAGGTTGAGTTATGTGGGTCTCTAACAAGTAAATCCCTAACAGTCAACAAAACATGCTGCGATAGACGTAGAGACTACGGTCTGAATACCAAAAGGGGGAAATGACTTACAGTTCAATATCAATCTGCAATATTCATTTCATGTGACTCATGTAAGCTAGAGCGTTTTACCCTCAATTAGAAAAAACCCACTAAGGGCTCTTTACATCGTTACATCCCACTGATAAATGAATAGTTGATGCTGGAAAAGTCCAATGGTCATTTGTTTGTCCCCTATTACAAGTCGTTAGTAAATCCCTTTCCAGTTTTCCAGTGAGGTTTTAGCTCCTCAAAACACCATCGCTGGTGACTAGCGAGGGGGGATGAGGTGCTTGTGTGAAGTGCTGTTTGTGTGACTATCAACTTCTGGACATGACATGGCTTATATCAGTTGGAATACATCTAAACGTTGAAAAACTGCAGGTTTTCAAAGGTATGTAATCATGGCTTTTAATGTCGATCGGGGCAGTTGAGAGGCATGTGTACTGAAGCTGAGACATGCATGGCATTGATTATAACCCACAGTCTAGAATAAACAATTATATGGTATAATCACCTACATGATGGACACAATTCCTGCTAAGAGATCTTTACAGCGTATAAAAGGCTCAAAATAGGAGATAAACACAACATTTTGGGGGGGAATCAAATCCACCTGAGGTGCAATAGAGTAACAAATGGTGGCATCTTTTCACAGATCAATTTCTTTCCAAGAAAATAAAATGGTGGGTGTTCTGCCTTGCCCTCAGTGAACTGTCATACATCCTAAAGAAGGTCCTGTAAACCTGAGGTGGTGAGGGTACTCCCATAAATATAAAGGATTTAGGGCTTTCTGAAGGCACTCATAGAGTGTCCACTCACTGCAATGTTTTGCTCTGTCATACTGTATTTGCCCCTTTACCTGCATTCAGAAGTACCCCTGAAATAGCGATCCTATTTGTTGTGCTAAATATGTCATAATTTATTCAGGTATTTTATCAGTAAGTCAGCATCGGCGGTTGTCATTTGGAGTTGAAAGCTCAGCAAGACTTGACTTACTTCCCGGGAAACAGAACGCACGCCAACTGAGGCCCTTTATATACCAGAGTAATCAGTATTACCTCATCTTGAGTCACATCGTGACCTTGGTTGAGTTATTTGACCTCTGAGTACCTCTGTGTGTAGCACTTTGGCACTGGTCTGGAGTAAATGATGGCTAACAAACAATCCTTAAGGAGTATATGCCGCGGAAAGTCATTATCAATCAATATCAAAGCAAAACGTCATTTCAAATCAAGCCCATAGTATGTCAAGTATCTTTATGATGTTGACTGCAGGAACACTAAGCTCCATTAATTGTTGCCTTGTAACGTAATTTCCACACATTTTTTTCCAGATTTCCTACATTATTTTTTAAGTAGCCAACTAGCAATAATTGAGACTGATAAGCATGAGAGACATCTGATAAACTCTTAAGTGGGAAAAGTCTTCCTGCTGTGTCTGTTTGAGTGCAAAAAATGAAGGGAAGAATGGGAAAAGTGGGCGGCATGATAAGTCAGTGGACTTGATTCAAAGAGGTTAATCCAAATTTGAATTTTCTTATCAAAGAAACCTGTAGAGGGCTCTTTCTAAAGCCATAGCAATTTTATCATACCTTATTTTTACATGTATGGGAAAGGGGATCAACAGAATTAGGGCATGACAACGTGACAGAGGTTACACAGAACAATATCATTTTTTCAATCCAAGTATGCAATCCAATATGCATAAGTATAGTTTCTTCTATTTCAGTATTATGAGCTACATTTGTCAAATGGCTGGTGATCATTTGGTTTGTTCTATCATACGTGTGTTGTGTTTCCATTTGCTTATTGAATGGCACCTTTGACAAATAGCATTGGTTATATTTCCCAGTACAAGCTAAATAAGCTGTGCTTATAAATCTTGGGTTATTTCAGAGCTTGCACCTAACCTTGAGTGAGCTTCTGTCAGGAAACAAAAGCCTGGGCCAGAGCCCAGGCTGGACCACAGCATCACTGTGAATAAAAAAATATATTGTGGCACTGGCACATAAGAATTGGCCAAACCACGAGCTGATCCACTGAAGCGTCACAATGAATAAGATTTCATAAAGAACAGCTCGAGCAGCTAGTGTCATCGGGCATGACTATCCTGTTGGTCTGGGAATTTAAATGTTAGGTGGGGGTCAGTCAGAAGCAGTCTGAATAATGTGGCACAAATGTATACACATGAGAGCGCACGCAGTCACCCTGCTCTGTACGGAGATTGTGGACCACAAGATTGTGGTCCATGTGGAAGTAGCTACATGTGGAAACACAAACGGAGCATAAGGACCCTTCTGGTTCGCGTGAGGTGCCACTGTTGACCCATGTGTAATATTATTTCTTTATTGAATGGAGAGGCGTACAATGGCTCATTGGGGCAGAGAAGGAAGTGTGCTCTGCCCCAATATGGACACTGTACAACTGAGTTGTATCTGCTTTTATCCATTGCCTTGCTCTTGTCTTGCTTTTGTGTTTGGCACAATGGAGGATATGAGGGCACAGCAAACCAAGTCAAACATGAAAACGTAACATTTTATAGTATTCATAATAGTCATATCAATCATTGTTTAAGTTGATAGTATATTTGTTATGGTTATTGCTATAGATGGGTTTGTTTGGTAGTAATGCCTGAAGTATGTCGATGATAAGAATGACAAATGCAGTGCAAAGTCCATGTTTTTAGTAGATTACCACACCTCAAAACAGGAACTGTCGAATAAAGAATTTCCTTCCAGGAATGACTCATTAGATTAGTAACTAACCGTGCAGCATATTTGTCTTCTTGTCTAAACAGTGTAGTCTAATTTATTGTGTGCTAAATACCTAGCAAACCGTGAGGTTTTTTTTGGGAAGTAAATCAAAAAGGTTTACTGAATGTATCCGCCGGTCATCGAGGCTATTTCATTACGTGAAGATGTCCTTGTTTTTTTTGGGTGACCTAATGTACAGAGTACCCCCATGGATATCCAATATAGCCATGTGCAGATGCTGTGTAGTCAATATTGCATTATACAAGAGGAATTTATGACCTTGATGAGGCCAATAGTTCTTAATTAGGCTTAAAGGTTGATTTACGTACAAGTGTACATAGAATCTGATGAGAGTACATCTCCCGATGGCACAATACTCATCCATTTCTGGGCTCTCTTTTTTTCTTTACAATTATTTTTCTTTCCAAAAAAACATTTTGAAATGGAAATCTCCATGTAGTATATTGCTTGTGATGTGGCATCTACACTGCAAAGTAGTGTCCTAACACCAAAAGTAATACCTACAATAAACATATTCAACCTTTGTTAAGAAAACTATGCAAATGCAGTGCCATTGAGGACAATCACACATTTGTCCCTGTGTGGGCTTGTGTATCTATGTTATCCATCTACAAGTGGGCGTTGGGTAGGAGGTGCAATCTGAGGAACCACTGTCTGGGTACATCTTTTTCAGAGTCATGTACCTACTGGTAACTGCCAAAATAAAGGAAACACGAGTAAGTGAGGGATACAAAGTATATTGAAAGAAGTTGCTTCCACACAAGTGTGGTTCCTGAGTCAATTAAGCTTACATTGGGGCTACAGGTAGCCTAGTGGTTAGAGTGTTGGGCCAATAACCGAAAGGTTGCTAGATCGAATCCCCGAGTTGACAAGGTGAACATCTGTCTTTCTGTCCCTGAAAAGGGCAGTTAACCCACTGTCCATAGGCTGTCATTGTAAATAATAATTTGTTCTTAACTGACTTGCCTAGTTAAATCAAAAATAAACATCCCATTATGGTTAGGGTCATGTATAAAAATGCCCAGTTGCACATTATTTAGGCTACCATGGTTAGAAGAAGAGATCTCAGTGACATTGAAAGAGGGGGTATAAAGGGTGTGTGTGTCAGTCACCAGATCTCAACCCAATTGAACACTTATGCGAGATTCTGGAGCAGTGCCTGAGATAGTATTTGGGCTGATCGTGCTGATTTTAAGGCAGCAGAATAGGTTGCTTGGTGTGATTTATGAGGCCATCCTTCCTCCAATGTCTCTCAAGCTTACGCCTATGAGTCTTCATTCTGCGCAGTTCATCAGTGAACCAAGGAGACAAGCATTGGAATGTTACTTCACATGTTTTTTCTGGGACAAGGATGTTTAGGGTATTACTCAGAGTGCTGTTATACATATTGACCATGTCATCGAGGACCAGCTTACTGCAGACATACTCAAAGGTGGGCTGGATGTGTTCCTGAAGAGGGATGGGTTAAGTTTGCTAAGGTTGTGGAATTCAATGGTCCTCTTTGGGCGGAGGAAAGGAGTTGGAGCAGTCAGAGACAGTGTTACAGCCTTGTGGTCAGAGACGCCTAGCTCGATGTCATACAAGTCAGAGGCAGGGACATAACCCAATTCAAATGTGTGTCCACGTTTGTGGGTGGGAACATTTACATGTTGCATAAGTGTCTGAGACAATGTTCTAGACATCAGAGTGAAATAAACTTTGTGGGTTAGAATCAATGTGTTGTACAGACAAGACACACCAGAGATAAAGTGCATTAAATGTCCAATTGAAGAGTTTCATTACAAAATGCGATAATGGCACATTTTTCACTTTTTTTTATCTGAAAGTAATTCTAATGGGTCACTTTCTGTGCATATGAATTATAGCTGCTTTTTAAACATTTACTTTAGATGTGCTTTAAAATTAGTTTTTTTTATTTTATAAATCCTATACCCGACATACAGTACTTGTTTCATACCAAAACACACTATATCCAGAGCAGGGCTTTAATGTGTGACCAATTTGGATGAGGGTTGCAAAATTCCTGGAACTTTCAATAAATTCCCTTGTTTTCCAGAAATCTTGATTTGAGGATTCTGGATTTTCTGCTTATCCTCTCCTGATTCTAGAAACCTCCAAGCGGGATTTTGGGAAAAACAGGGAATTTATTGAAAGTTCCCCGAATTTTGCAACCCTAATTTGGACGGATATGTAGGAAAATATTTTACTGTGCGAGCAGGAGTTTTATTTTGGGAGCACTGTGCGACTATGAAAAACATCTCCCAGATAATAATTGTTGTAATTATAAGGCTTCGTTGTACCGTTGTTCCCGAGTGCCCTAGAGAAAACGTGATTAGATGGTTGCACCATTACTAACGGCTTGCTTCTAGCACACACAGGTAAAAATATCTGACCCATATTACCAGCTCAACGTTTTTATATTTTATCGAATCACCAGGACCACATTTTAAATTCATACACTATGTTATGGGCCGTTATAAAACTGCTCACCATTTGTTTACACTTTTTAATGTCATGTTACCTAATTGGCTAGCTAGCTAACTTTCCCAGTATATGTAAACATTTGGGGGCACAGAAGGAAAGGGAAAGGGATAGCTTCTTCAGGAGATCAATGATCATAGCATAGCAATGAATAAATGACATGTCATCAGCACAAACCTAACATTTTTTATGTGATTCATCTCAACAGGAAAATAGTGCTTTTTACACCTAATAATCCACAAATGACTATAATTTCATTGATAGGTATTCGCATCAATATTTTAGCTTTTATAATTGTTTGTAAACTATTGTTTTTACAGTCTTACATATTAATTTCTAGGGCACAACATGTGCTTCAAAAGTAGCAAAAATGTATTTAAGCCCTTTATAGTGTCGTGTCTTTGGCTATGCCAGATTAAGTGATATTACATGCTTTTCTATAAAATCATTTATCTGTAATTAATATTACCTGATTAACTTCTTGCGTCGAGCAATCCCGGATCCGGGATCCTATTTATAGCTTCAAGCTCATTAGCAAAACGCAACGTTAACTATTCATGAAAATCGCAAATGAAATGAAATAAATGTATTTGCTCTCAAGCTTAGACTTTTGTTAACAATACTGTCATCTCAGATTTTCAAAATATGCTTTTCAACCATAGCTAAACAAGCATTTGTGTAAGAGTATTGATAGCTAGCGTAGCATTTAGCGTAGCATTTAGCGGGCAACATTTGCACAAAAACCAGAAAAGGATTCAAATAAAATCATTTACCTTTGAAGAACTTCGGATGTTTTCAATGAGGAGACACTCAGTTACATAGCAAATGTTCAGTTTTTCCTGAAAGATTCTTTGTGTAGGAGAAATCGCTCCGTTTTGTACATCACGTTTGTGTACCAAAAAAATGTAAATTCAGTTATCAAAACGGTGAACTGTTTTCCAAATTAACTCCATAATATCGACTGAAACTCGGCAAACACTGTTTAGAATCAATCCTCAAGGCGTTTTTCACACATCTCTTCATTGATATATCGTTCGTGGAAGCCTGCTTTCTTCTCTGAATTCCATGGAAAAATACTTGCAGCTGAGGTTTGCGCACCAATTTCGGCGCAGGACACCGGGCGGACACCTGGTAAATGTGGTCTCTTATGGTCAATCTTCCAATGATATGCCTACAAATACGTCACAATGCTGCAGACACCTTGGGGAAACGACAGAAAGGGCAGGCTCATTCCTCTCGCATTCACAGCCATATAAGGAGACAATGGAAAACGGAGCCTAAAAAATCCTGCTGATTTCCTGGATGCCGTTTCATCTTGGTTTTGCCTGTAGCTCACGTTCTAGGGCACGCACATCTTTTTGTGACAAAATATTGCACTTAAAACGGGCACGTCTTTTTATCCAAAAATGATATAGCGCCCCTAGAGTTTCAAGAGGTTAATGGATCTCTGGTCCTCTGAAGAATGTCTAGTGGTGAACTGGAGCATGGTAAAATGAATACCCTGTCCGTCCTCTTCTTGCCCACGTTTTGCAACTGCTGCTAACTCAATGGCTAGGAGGTATCACTTCTGGAGTGAATAAGAGTTCAAGTTCATACCAAGTTGCCATACTTTTAAGCTCATGCTATATTCTGGCTGGTATAGTCGAAATTCATCCTTCCCGGGGTGTAGGTCGTCACCTTCACATTGAAATTCTATGCTAATTTCACTATTTCGTTAGGTTCTCTAAGGTTGGCTTAGTTCTGTAGGTGGTCTTTGTCCTTTCAACGTGGGGACCTCAAGTCTGTCGCCCTAATGTCCTCGGAACAGAAAGTTACATTATCATCAAGGGCTTTATATAGGGGCGTGTTAGTTTATAACCAATGTCTGGTCACATGGGCAGGTCCAATGAGTTGAGCATAGTTGAGCATAGTTTACTCTATAACAAACCGTTCTCTCATTAAGAAGCTAAATTACATTTCATCTTTTCACAAATAGTTTCATATTTAAACATTTAAATTGCACAACAATTCCATGTGAATCTGATAACTATAATGTGAAGACTTTCCAAGATACAGTTTGTCGTCCTATCATCAGTAATAATGTCTCAGACACCAACTGATCTGGCATCATATTCATTTAGTACCAATGCATATTTTCAGCTAGTTGGATTACCGAAATATGGCTCCTTTCCCCCCACCTTTTGATGTTCCCAGACTCTCTCTATGTTTAACAAAGGCTTTTCAAGAGTCCTTCTGTAGAGTCAAGAGAGCGGAAAGGGAGAAAGGTATTTTTTGGGGGAAGGGCATAAACCTCACCCACAGGCTAACTTCATGACAATAGGCTGTATCATTACAAAATATATTTTTCTGGTGCCCCTAAATTTCATGTGGTGCTCCTAACCTTTTTAAACGATGGAGCACCAGTGCTATCAATTAAAAATGTTAAAACCGCTTGAAGCTAGGGGGCTCTATTTTTATGTTTGGAAAAATAATGTTCCCAAAGTAAACGGCCTATTTCTGAGGACCAGATGCTAGAATATGCATATACTTGACAGATCTGGATAGAAAACACTCTAAAGTTTCCAAAACTGTCACAGTATTGTCTGTGAGTATAACAGAACTGATACTGCATGCGAAACCCTGAGGAAAATCACACCAGGAAGTGCCTTGTATTTTGAAATCTCCATGTTTGAAATCTCCATGTTCCATAGCCTGCCTTTGCTCCATTTAAAGGGATGTCAACCAGATTCCATTTCCTATCGCTTCCTCAAGGTGTCAACAGTCTTCAGGCATAGTTTCAGGCTTTTATTTTGAAAAAAGAGCGAGAAAGATAACATTGCGTCAGGTGTTCGCATGAGTTTTGGCAGCCAATGCCTTTCACTCTCCTACTGAAAAAGACAGTTGCGGTTGATATATTATCGATTATATATTTTTAAAACAACCTGAGGTTTGATTATAAAAACGTTTATGTAACGTTTGTGTAACTCTGACGAGGAGTATGAGAGATCGGACCATTATGCAGCGTGGTACGTGTTCATCATGTTTTAATTAACAAAATCCCTGAATGCGAAAATACAAAATAACAAATAGAAAGACAGAAACGAAAACCGAAACAGTTCCGTGTGGAACACAGACACAGAAAACAATCACCCACGAAACACTGGTAGGAAAAGGCTACCTAAGTATGATTCTCAATCAGAGACAACTAACGACACCTGCCTCTGATTGAGAACCATATTGTTTGAATGTGGTGCTCTACAAATCAGCGGTTGTTGATGACAATTATCCAGCTAAAGGGATGGGTAGCGTCAAGAAGTTAATTTAGAGCCTTAATCCAGAGCCATGTGTTTAGAAAGTTGGGCAATTGAAGTTGCTGCATTTACGATGCATTTACATGGCACTACAATAAACATTGGCAGCCACGTTAGTGTCCTTTAACATTACATAGGGAACATCATGTCTAGAATGAGCATTATGATGCATTTACATGACCTTTAAAAATTCTATGGCAGCCATGTTAGCACCCCATTAACATTACATGGGCAATGTTTAATTAAGTGATAATGCCCAAGACGCCGGTGTTTGGAGGAGATATTGGCTTGGGTGGTGTTAGGCAAACCATGCCAATATATTCTCCAAACACTGTCTTCGACGTGTTTGTATTCTGTATACTTCTGGCCCCCCCTTGGACACTGTGTTAACTAACCTCCAGATGAGCTTCAATGCCATACAACTCTCCTTCCGTGGCCTCCAACTGCTCTTAAACGCAAGTAAAACTAAATGCAGCATGCTTTTCACTCGATCGCTGCCCGCACCTGCTCGCCCGTCCAGCATCACTACTCTGGACGGCTCCATGAACAACTACAAATACCTTGGTGTCTGGTTAGACTGTAAACTCTCCTTCCTGACTCACATTAAGCATCTCCAATCCAAAATTGAATCTAGAATCGGCTTCCTATATCGCAACAAAGTATTGTTCACTCATGCTGCCAAACATACCCTCGTAAAACTGACCATCCTACCGATCCTCGACTTCGGTGATGTCATCTATAAAATAGCCTCCAACACTCTACTCAACAAACTGGATGCAGTCTATCACAGTGCCATCCGTTTTGTCCCCAAAGCCCCATATACTACCCACCATTGGGACCTGTACGCTCTCGTTGGTTGGCCCCCGCTTCATACTCGTCGGCAAACCCACTGGCTACAGGTTATCTACAAGTCTCTGCTAGGTAAAGCCCCGCCTTATCTCAGCTCACTGGTCACCATAGCAGCACCCACTCGTAGCACTCGCTCCAGCAGGTATGTCTCACTGGTCACCCCCAAAGCCAATTCCTCCTTTGGTCGTCTTTCCTTCCAGTTCTCTGCTGCCCATGACTGGAACGAATTGCAAAAATCTCTAAAGCTGGAGACTCACATCTCCCTCACTAGCTTTAAGCACCAGCTGTCAGAGCAGTTTACAGATCACTGCACCTGTACTTAGCCTATCTGTAAACAGCCCATCTATCTACCTACCTCATCCTAATACTGGTATTTATTATTTATTTATTTTGCTCCTTTGCAGCATCTCTACCTGCACATTCATCTTCTGCCGATCTACCATTCCAGTGTTTAATTGCTATATTGTAATTACTTTGCCACCATGGCCTATTTATTTCCTTAACTTATCTCATTTGCACTCACTGTATATAGACTTTTTGTTTTCTTTTGTTCTACTGTATTATTGACTATATGTTTTGTTTACTCCATGTGTAAATCTGTGTTGTTGTATGTGTCGAATTGCTACGCTTTATCTTGGCCAGGTCACAGTTGCAAATGAGAACTTGTTCTCAACTAGCCTACCTGGTTAAATAAAGGTGAAATAAAAAAATAAAAGACGTCTGGAATGCAATTTTAGCATCCAAGATTGGACCCACCCGTTGTATACATAATGCTATGTAACTGAATGTCTAGAATTTAGAAAAACATTAAACATTCTAAACTCTAAATTTTAAACATGAACCCAACTCTCTAAATATATGGCTCTGGATATATTGACTGTCCCGATGGATGAAATGTTCCAAATAGTTTTCGGCGCTGGTGCAAAAGTGAGTCAATTGGATAATTGTTTCCATTATACAGTATTTGTCTGTTCAGTCGTAAGTTAGGTTTCAGAACCTTATCTTATCAATTTCGTCAGTCAGATGCAGTGATGGGACAGCTGTCACTCTCAGCTGTTTGCACACTGGCTACCTAGAGTTACGTTAGCTTTGAGCTCTTGTGTGTCATTGACCTTTATGATAATGGATCTCTTCAACAGTTTATTGGAGCCTGTTCCCTTTGGCTGAAAGAGGGAAACTTTCTAAACAAGCTCATGAAAATGAGGGAGCCAAGATCCAGCACCACTCAAGTGAAGAGAAACAATAATATAGCTGCAAACATATACAGAGACTGCAAACAGAATCAATGCAAACTATAAGAATCAATCCATCCTTGACCGGAAAATGAATTCCAACGTCCTTATTAGTCCTAAAATCCTTCCGTAAAGTGTATATGATAAAACAAAAAAATCTGCCCTTGATTTATTCTAACAAAATACATTTTTTGACTTATACATTTCAACTGTCATAACTCATCAGAACCCAACATATAAGCTTGCTTTACTCCAATGTTTGTAAATAATACATACTGAACAAAAATATAATAACAACATGCAACAATTTCAACAATTTTACTGAGTTACAGTATATATAAGGAAATCAGTCAATTAAAATATATTCATTAGGTTCTAATCTATGGATTTCACATGACTGGGCAGGAGCACAGCCATGGGTGAGACTGGGAGGGCATAGCCCCACCCACTTGGGAGCTAGGCCAACCCACTGGGGAGCCAGGCCCAGCCAATCAGAATACAATTTCCTTGCAATATATTTCAAACAAAATGTCTTTTCACTAGCCCATGTCATGGTAAGAACAAAGTATAGCTCTCTCTCTTCCACACTGTGTTTTATATTAATGTCAGTTTTCGAACATTTCTGGAAAAGAATATATTGCATTTTTGAATAAAAAATAAATAAATTAAATTACTACTTGAAGGCTGTAGCCTACTGTACAGTGTAGCCTGCTGTTCAAGCTAACACATTTACTTTCTTCTCAGAAATATACAATATTTCCTCTCTCTTTCTCCCCTGTGTGAACCTGACTTCTTAAGAATACACGCTGATGTAAAGGATATCTGCGGATTAAGTTGAATCAGCACTGTGGGAAGAAACTTGACTTAAAGGTTTATTTTGCTCCATGGACTTCCGTTGTGCTGTGCCTTAGGGGGGAGAAAGTGAAACCTAGAGGACTCAAGCTGGGTTTCCTGTGGCCATGACTAATGCTATAGGCCACACTCTCCTTTCTGGCACCAAATCCCCTCAGCAAGCGACCTTGTCGACGGAGAGTGTAGAATAATGGAGGCCAGAGAAGAGATGTTAGCATGCTAGCTGTCAGAAACAAAGGAGAAACAAAAGCTGTGTTAACAGTAGACGACAAGCGTCTGGAGAGTCGTCGTCACACTTCTCATTCCCATTGAAGAGAGAAATTATCTGGTTTCATGTCAAAATAATCCAGAGGTGCCTTTGTGCTGTGGCCACAATGGGCACAGTATGAGAGGGGTGAATGGGCCTTTTGATCAGGTTCCCCTTGCCTCTGACTGTACTTTGGAAACTTTATCCAATGCCATTTTAATATGAAAATAGTCTACTGTAGGCACAATGGTCACTGATGAATGAAAACAAAGCTTCTCCAATCTGCAATATCAGTTGCTGATGATGAGAGTGCCATAGTTTGTCAGCAATTCAGCTCTGAAAAATCAATGTTAGTTTTCCCCAACATCCCATATTCCATATGGTTTGTATTCCTCAGTTTAGTGTGTGTGTGCATGCCTGTGCCTGTCTGCGAGCCTGCCTGCGTCGGTGCATGTGTCTCTGTGTGTATGTTTGTGTGTGCTGCTACACTATGCCCCACTTCTGTTTGCTAATAGTAATATCGCCTCAGCAGTTTAGGATTGTGGCGTAGGACACATCCTAATGACTCTCTGTTTGTGTGAAATAGGAAACATTTTGTTCATTACCCCCGCTTCAGTGACACTCATATCCTGGCAGATGGTTACTTTCCAATTGATTTGTCTTTTAGAATATTTTTTTCAAAACTTTTATAGCACCAGAGAGATGGTGTTTAATACGTGACTCATTTCAGGAAACTAAGCGCATGTTGCACATCCCTACTTCACAGGAGCACCATTTGAACTTAAACATATTTTTTAAATCTGCATGTGTTTTTGGGCAGAAATGCCTTCTGGAACATGTGAATTTCCATGTGCCTTAATAACTCATTTGTATGCCATTTAAATACAAATACAATTGTTTAATTATGAGTCTAGTTGGTTTAGCCATGGAAAAAGGCAGCAACCTTCCCGCTAACCATGATTGGCTGAGGTAAGGAGTGGGCTGGACATGCTGAGAGATGAGTTTGGATTGGTCTGCCATGTAGCTCGTATCTGTCTATAATATAAGCTGGTCAGTATGTGCAGGTAATCCTTTTTAACACTGATTTTTTGAAAGATATCACATAGTACAACGGCTTAAGTGTTGCTCTCCACTTTCTGGAGGACCGAGTTTTGAAATCAATGGAATTAGAGTATGATAGCTAAGGAGATGGAGAAAATTCTGGCGTTTGATTGCAAATATGCAGACGGAGTCGAAAAGAGAACACACAGAAGGCTGTTGTATAAAACACCTGTCACCGGATTACCTTTTCAAACTAATTGCAACCATGGCATCCGTGACAGAGGGAGAAGCATCCGTATACGGGTAAGAGAGTCTCACGAGATACATTTTCAGATATTACACGTTTCTAATTTTGTCAGTCGTTTTCATTTCAAGTTAAAGTGTACTGTTAGCTAGCAAGCTAACATTATATGTATGATCTGCATAGTAATATTATTTGTATCTCAGAGCCATTTGCATTGCTAGTTATAGCCTAATGTTAGCTTGCTAATATTGAACCTGGATGGTTAGCTACCTGCAGAGTCATGAAGGGTAGTAACATTATGATTTGGGATTATGGTTAATTGATTAGCTAGCTAGCTACATGTTGAAACAAAAGACTCCACTATGCAAGTAACTATTTCAATATAATGTTTATGATGTCACTGCGACAACTGTCGATAGACGTAGCTGGTAAATTCTCTCTGGCTATTTTCTCTGATTTCAGAGCACTCTCGTCTGAGTGTGCCAGAGCGCAGAATAACTGACGACTTTACGAACGCTCAACACCCATTGGCCGGTGTCAGTAAACATTGGCAAATAAGCTAAATAACATTTTTTTTGCCAGCAGCACAGTTGCAGTCACCAACGCTCTGGATAACATAAAACAGCCGAACCAGCTCTGCTTTTCAATGAGAAAATTTTAAATTGGAATTTGGCTTACTTTCTCAATTGACTGGATTCGAATTTGAATTGGTCACAACTGTGTTGCATGTTGATCTCAAATCAAGGCCCTACAGTGTTATTTACCCAAGCGTACAAGTTAATTACTGAGTGAAGGGGCCTCGCTGAATGCACAACATTGTGCTGTGTGGCATGGGCCTGCTCACACACACACACACACACACACACACACACACACACACACACACACACACACACACACACTTGAGTTCAACGCTGGCTAGATCGCTGCCTGAGAGGAATTGAAAAGCTACTCACCGAGTGACTGAGCAGAATGCCTGATAAGGTGCCATGTCAACAAGGAGGATCTCTGCAATTACGCTACTGGTGGACCACCGATTGCCATGGACACAGGATTGAGCATTCCTTGTAATATATTATTGACTACCTCTGTTCCACACTCCCATCATTTAATTAGAAGCGGAGGCAGATCTTTGAGTATCTGTCACCTTTAGATGCCTTGATTGAGATGCGCCTTTCTCTTTTAGTAAATATGTTTCTGTTGTTTTTTACTACTATCACATTGAAGTGAGACACAAGTGTTGAAAAGGCTGGTAGGTGTGCCTGATGATAATTTAAAGAGCACACATATTAAATGTCTCTCTCTCTCTCTCTCTCTTAGTTTATCCAAGTGCATTTGTGCCCCACTTTTTGATCATTGAAGAGCAGAGGAACCTGTTTGCTCATTTTGTTGGTCCCTACAGCACCTCTCCATGGCACAATGCATGGTCTTAGAAAGGCCTCTGAAACCCAATATAGCAAGAAGTGGTCTCAAATACTAATGCGCTGTTGAGATCCCCTAGATGCGTTTCATGACACAACCACAAAAGCCATCAAAAATAACACAGGGAAATGATATAGAGCTTTAGACATACAGAATGTGTGTAATAGCCTTTTGAACAGTGAGCAAGTCATGTGCATACAGGTCCTTACACAAATAGAGTACATTTAGCAACCCTTTGATATTTTAAGCAGATATTGTGCAGCAATATTGTATTTTTAAAAGCTTGTTATAACTACCCTTTAATATAGACCACATGAAAAATGAATTACTTCTGTTTTTTTAAATAAATAAAGACTTGCTTAGGTGCCATAAATCTGCATTTTGACATGTCCCTTGTCATGTTTTTACGACTTATAGGAAGATTTTAACATCTTTACCCCAACATTTCTTCAAGTTTTCACCATAATTTTAAACCCCTAGTTATGTTCTTGCTTTAACTAAGTCATTTCGGAAGGTATTATTTGGTGATTCATAGATTTTAAGGTCGACCATTCGGTGAAACTATTTCTTTAATTGTCAAATCATAATGTAAACGCTGGTGAGCTGGTTCTACTCTTTTTGGCAATCTTCTGGTGTTTTGTGGTGGAAAAGTGAATGTGTCGAGCATACCACCACCATCTTACCCATAGATAGCTAGGCTATCATGTCATTTTTTTGGGAAGCTTACATTCAATTGCCCCTTTCCTGTTGGACACAAGCTTCCTGAAGAGATTATTGTGCCGACAGAGAGGACTGCCTTGCTTCTTCTAGTCCTTAGTAAACTTTGCAGTATTCATTTTTTAAATGTATTATTTCTTACATTGTTAGCCCAGAAAATCTTAAGTGTTATTACATACAGCGGGGAAGAAATATTGGATATTAGAGCGACATCAACTTACCAGCACTACGACCAGGAATATGACTTTCCCGAAGCAGATCCTTTGTCTGAACCACCCAGGGCATTTGAACTAATCATAGGCTGACCCAAAACAACGGCGCCAGAGAAGAGGTAGACGGAGTGGTCTTCTGGTCAGACTTCGGAAGGCGCACACACCACCCGCCGCTTCTGAGTATTTCACTTGATAATGCCCAGTCTCTAGATAACAAGGTAGAAAAAATGAGGGCAAGGGTTGCTCTCCAGAGACACATCAGGGATTGTAACATACTCTGTTTAACGGAAACATGGCTCTCTCAGGATTTGCTGTCGGAGTCGGTACAGCCACCTGGATACGTTGTGCTTTGCGCCGACAGGAATAAACTTCTCTCCGGGAAGAAGAGTGGGTGTATGATTCATGATTAATGACTCATGGTCTAATTGTAACAACATGCAAGAATTTATATCCAAAGAGAATTCTCCTCCGTTTTTGTCACAGCCGTGTATATCCCCCCTCAAGCCGATGCTACGACGGCCCTCAAGGAACTTCACTAGACTTTCTGCATACTGGAAACCATATATCCTGAGGCTGCATTTATTGTAGCTGGGGATTTAAAAAAAGGAAATTTGAGAACAAGGCTACCTAAATTTTATCAGGATATTGACTGTAGCACTCGCACTGGTAAAACACTGGATCACTGCTACTCTATCTTCCACAATGTATAGGCCCTCCACCACCCTCATTTTGGCAAATTTCACCACAAACCCATTTTGCTTCTCCCTTCTTATAGGCAGAAACTCAAACAAGAAGTACCCGTGCTAAGAACTATTCAACGCTGATCTTACCAATTGGAATCCACTCTTCAAGATTGTTTTGATCATGCAGACTGGGACATGTTCCGGGTAGCCTCAGAGAATAATTTTGACATATATACACTGATTCGGTTAGTCAGTTTATAGGAAGTTTATAGGAGATGTTGTACCTACTATGACTACTAAAACCTACCCTAACGAGAAACCGTGTTAAGATGGTGGCATTCGCACAAAACTGAAAGCGCGAACAACTGCATTTAACCATGGAAAGGTAACTGGGAATATGGCCGAAATACAAACGGTGTACTTATTCCCTCCGCAAGGCAATCATACAAGTGAAATGTCAGTATAGAGACAAAGTGGAGTCGCAATGCAACGGCTCAGACACAAGACGTATGTGGCAGGGTACAGACAATCACGACTACAAAAGGAAAACCAGCCACGTCACAGAGACTGACGTCTTGCTTCCAGACAAACTAAACACCTTCTTTGCTCGCTTTGAGGATAATACAGTGCCACTGACACGGCCCACTACCAAGAACTGTGGGCTCTCCTTCTCCGAAGTGGGTAAGACATTTAAACGTGTTAACCCTAGCAAGGCTGCCTGTCCAGTCAGCATCCCTAACAGCGTCCTCAGAGCATGTGCAGACGAGCTGGCTGGTGTGTTTATGGACATATTCAATCTCGCCCTATGACCACCATTGTTCCTGTACCCAAAAAGGCAACGGTAAATTAACTAAATGACTATCGCCCCGTAGCAGTCACTTCTATCATCACAATGTGCTTTGAGTGAGGGTAGTCAAGGGTCATATCACCTCCACCTTACCTGTCACCCGAGACCCATTTCAATTTGCTTACCGCCCAAATAGGTCCACAGACGATGCAATCGCCATCACACTGCACACTGCCCTATCCCATATGGACAAGAGGGATACCTGCGTAAGAATGCTGTTCATTGTCAATAGCTCAGCATTCAACACCATTAGTACCCTCTGAACTCATCCTTAAGCTTGTGGCCCTGGGTCTCAACCCCACCCTGTGCAATTGGGTCCTGGTCATGCTGACTGGCCTCCCCCTGGTAGTGAAGGTAGGAAACAGCATCTCCACTTCGCTGATCCTCAACACTTGGGCCACACAAGGGTGCGTGCTCAGCCCCCTCCTGTACTCCCTTTTTACCCATGACTGCTTGGCCATGCACATCTCCAGCTCAATCATCAAGTTTTCAACAGTAGTAGGCTTTATTACCAACAACGACGATATGGTGAGGTGAGCGCACTCGGAGTGTGGTGTCAGGAAAACAACCTCTCACTCAACATCAACAAAACAAAGGGGATGATCGTGGACTTCGCGAAACAGCTGAGGAAGCACCCCCCTATCCACATTGACGGGACAACAGTGGAGAAGGTGGAACATTTTAAGTTTCTCTGTGTACACATCATGGACAAACTGAAATGGTCCACCCACACAGACAGTGTGGTGAAGAAGGTTCAACAGAACCTCTTCAACCTCAGGAGGCTGAAGAAATTTGGCTTGCCACCTAAAACCCTCTCAAACTTTTAGAGATGCACAATTGAGAGCATCCTGTCGCGCTGTATCACCACCTGGTACGGCAACTGCACTGCACGCAACCGCAAGGCTCTCCAGAGGGTGGTGCGGTTTGCACAATGCATCACCGGGGGCAAACTACCTGCCCTCCAGGACACCTACACCACCCGATGTCACAGGAAGGCCAAAAAGATAATCCAGGACAACAACCACCCGAGCCACTGCCTGTTCACCATCCAGAAGGGTAGGTCAGCACAGGTGCATCAAAGCTGAGACCAAGGGACTGAAAAACAGCTTCTATCTCAAGGCCATCAGACTGTTAAATAGCCATCACTAACACAGAAAGGCTGCTGCCTACATACATACAGTCTTGAAATCATTGGCCACTTTAATAAATGGATCACTCGTCACTTTAATGCCACTTTAATAATGTTTACATATCATGCATCACTCATCTCATATGTATATACTGTATTTTTTTCCATCTATTGCATCTTGGCTATGCTGCTCTTCTATTGCTCATCCATATATTTATATGTATATATTCTTATTCCATTCATTTACTTAAATTTGTGTGTATTTGGTAGTTGTTGTGGAATTGTAAGATTTCATGTTTGACATTGCTGCACTGTTGGAACTAGAAGCTCAAGCATTTCACAACACTCGCAATAACATCTGCTAAACATGTGTATGTGACCAATACATTTTTATTTTATTTTATTCCCCCTGTCACAAGGGGATTCATGGCTGATTTAAGATTAAAACCTCCGTCTTGTTACGGTCAACCATGTTACTTTAATGACACTTACTGTAGCAGAAAAGATTATTGAACCACTTGAGATGTTGAAACATGTTTTTTATTAAGTTGATCATGTGCTCTTCATAACAGAATGTTACATTTAGGTGAAATCAATAGTTGTTTTACCCAAAATGTATTCTATTCATGGAATGACCTTTATAGTTTACGTTTACTATTTTGTAAAACTGTGTGTGTGCGTGTGTACATTCGTGTGTGTGGCAGCATATCCTCTAGCCTAAACTGCAGAGATACATAAGTAGTAAATAAGATCGGTGTAAATCTTGCTGCATTATTAAGCTATTAGCTCCATGATCTAAATAACATTTACTTTCTCTCACTTTTTGGATGATGTGATAATTATTTGAAAAGAGCGAGCCTGGCACAACCAGTATTTTTCTTTGTAATGTTAGATGTGCAAAAATCATATTCTTCTTGCGTAATTGCAGTGTATTGTAGTACGAGGCCATGATCAATGGTGCTTTGGTTCCTTTCTCTCCTCAAGTCTGAACAAAATATGAAACAGCAGCCCATTATTGAGTTATTGACTGCTATAGTGAGCAAAAGGTTTAGTTTATGTCATTGAGATATTTCAGATCAACTTTCATTTCGCTTTCCCTGTCCACCCAGTGAAAATCATCTGTGGATAGGAGAAGCTAGGAGAAGCATTGCCTTATTTGATTAGTAATTGCCTCTCATGCATCCACTAAATCCAGTTTGAGAGAATGATGTTGACAGAAATATTTGAAGTGCATACATTTTGAGTGAGGATCACAGGCATCCTTCTTGATTGTCAATCTCAGAAACTGATTTGGCAATAATTTCGAGATATTGCAGAGATATTTGCTGTGAGGTCTTGTCATAGAAAATAAAACTGGATTGCACTCAACAAACACAATACAGATGGTGATGATTATGATGGTGACTCAGGCTTGTGACTGAGAGTGTTAAAATAGACATTGGACACCGTACCTTTGGTCTGAAATAAGCTAGTAGGGTGAAGTTTGAATTGGAATTGTTATTAGGATTCCCAATAGCTAGCGGCAAAATGTAATCTTCCTGGAACCCAACACAGAACTTAAAATACATTACAATACACTTTACATTAAGCTACTACCAAAATGTAATAAGAAGACGTTACAGACAATTAAAATTCCTTAAATGTAAGATGGCGCCTCAGAAGAATGCAGACGTTTTACTTGCCCCCAATTTTTTTTTTTTTTAACTTATTTTGAACATAATGTTGCCGCTACCGTCTCATATGACCGAAAATATTTGATTACTCACCACGGACTGGTAGAATCCTTTTTTTCCTTCAATGAGTCTGACGAGGCCGATGCAAACGATATACTGCTTTCTCGGGAACAGGCCCAGATCCCCGTGATTTGCGTGAAGAGATGGAGAAAAAGGTTCCGGAGGGCGGGCTGCCTTCTGAGAATTCATAGGCGATCGAATAAACCCCCACTTCCTTCCATTCTGCTGCTGCAATTTTTGGACAATAAAATAGATGACCTACGCAGAAGATTAAACTACCAACGGGACATTCAAACGGAGACGTGGCTGAATGACGACACTATCAACATATACAGTACATACCCCAACCAGAAACCATGTATTACAGGCAACATCCGCACTGAGCTAGAGCTGCCGTTTTCAAGGAGTGGGACTCCTTATAAGAAATCCCACTATGCCCTCCAATGAACCATCAAACACGCAAAGCGTCAATGCAGGACTAAGATCAAATCATACTACGCTGGCTCTGATGCTCGTCAGATGTGGCAGGGCTTGCAAACCATTAGACTACAAAGGGAAGCACAGCTGAGTGCTGCCCAGTGACACAAGCCTACCAGACGAGCTAAACTACTTCTATGCTCGCCCTCGAGGCAAATAACACAGAAACCTGCATGAGAGCATCAGCTGTTCCGGACAACTGTGTGATCACGCTCTCCTCAGCCAATGTGAGTAAGACCTTTAAACAGGTCAACATTCACAAGGCTTTAGGGCCAGACGGATTACCAGGACATGTTCTGCGAGCATGTGCTGACCAACTGGCAAGTGTCTTCACTGACATTTTCAACCTCTCCCTGTCCGAGTCTGTAATACCAACATGTTTTAAGCAGAACACCATAGTGTCTGTGCCCAAGAACACTAAAATAACCTGCCTAAACAACTACCGACCCGTAGCACTCACGTCTGTATCCATGAAGTGCTTTGAAATGCTGGTCATGGCTCACATCAACAACATTATTCCAGAAACCCTAGACCCACTCCAATTTGCATACCGCCCCAACAGATCCACAGATTATGCAATCTCTATTGCACTCCACACTGCCCTTTCCTACCTGGACAAAAGGAACACCTATGTGAGAATGCTATTTATTGACTATAGCTCAGCGTTCAACACAATAGTGCCCTCAAAGCTCATCAATAAGCTAAGGACCCTGGGACTAAACACCTCCCTCTGCAACTGGATCCTGGACTTCCTGATGGGCCACCGCCAGGCTGTAAGGGTGGGTAACAACACATCCGCCACGCTGATCCTCAACACAGGGGCCCCTCAGGGGTGCGTGCTCACACCCATCTTGTACTCTCTGTTCACTCATGACTGCATGGCCAGAAACAACTCCAACACTATCATTAAGTTTTCCGACAACAACGAGACAGCCTATAGGGCTTCTACCCCCAAGCCATAAGACTCCTGTTGTTATCATCTATGCATTGTAATTTCAATAACCCTACCTGCATGTGCCTATTACCTCTACTAACTGGTGCCCCCGCACTTTGACTCTGTACCGGTACCCACCTCTGTCCAGTCTCGCTATTGTTATTTTACTGCTGCTCTTTAATTACATCTTACTTTTATTTCTTATTCTTATCCTTTTTTTTTTAAACTGCAATGTTGGTTAGGGGCTCTTAAGTAAGCATTTCACTGTAAGGTCTACACCTGTTGTATTCAGCATTTCACTGTAAGGTCTACACCTGTTGTATTCAGCATTTCACGGTAAGGTCTACACCTGTTGTATTCAGCATTTCATTGTAAGGTCTACACCTGTTGTATTCAGCATTTCATTGTAAGGTCTACACCTGTTGTATTCAGTATTTCATTGTAAGGTCTACACCTGTTGTATTCAGCATTTCATTGTAAGGTCTACACCTGTTGTATTCAGCATTTCTTTGTAAGGTCTACACCTGTTGTATTCAGCATTTCATTGTAAGGTCTACACCTGTTGTATTCAGTGCATGTGACTAATAGAATGTGATTTGCTGTGATACATTTAACTTCAATGGGATTAGTATCTGTCCAGTCATATGACCGATCACATTAGATGCTATTTTTTTGTTTTCTTGAAGGAGGGTTTACTTTTTGCCCGAGAAATGTGATTTGGTAAATAATCATATTTAGTGATGGTTCTGTTTATTTGAGGAGATTTGTCCTTGGTCTGGGGGGTATCAGCTGTCCTGAATTTGCCTGTCTGGTTTAGTGGTTTGCTTGTGGTCTTCAAAAATATTTGGTGTCTTTAAAATTACTACATTCCTAAACAATATCTAGACTGGATACTAATTTGCTTTCAATGGGAAGCCATGAGAGATTAAGATGCATTCAGTTTACATTCATAAGGATAGAGCAATGAACTGCTGATCTGGCACCCCTGTTTTGAGTGAGTTGGAGATTGTTTCTATTTTTTGCTGCAGATGACCACATGACTGGACAGTACTCTAGGTGTGATAGAACTGAGCTGAGGGTGTACTAAAATCGACCCCATACTATTGGTCTGAAATAAACTAGTGGGTTTGGGTTTGAAATTGAGGGTGTCCTAACATGTACAATGTACTATTGGTCTGAAATAAAATAGTAGGGAAGCCTAAAGACTGAGAATGTCCTAACATGTACACCATACCGTTAGTCTGAAATAAGGTAGTTTGCCTGACCAGATATAGCTACCCATCATTGTATTGATTTGTCTGTGTCAGTCATCCCCTTGTCCTGGAGCATCACACAACACCAGGGTTAGAAACTAGTTCAACCCCTGGCCTAATCAATTGAGAGGCTTTTTGGATGTTGTTTACGAACAATGCTTTGATTCTATGATGTATGAACTATTTGGATGTTCAACATTTCTGGACATGAATCAGAAACATGTCAACTTTGCTGCATTCATTTTGCAGTTGACATGTTGCTGTTTATTGTCCCGGGATTTTTAACAAGAACATGATGACATTAAAGATGTGTCATGATAGAAAATGGAATCTATCGAGTGTTGATCATGACTCTTTGCTGTTAAGTTAATATTTTTCTTTAATTATGTTGTGCTGGTTTATTTTGTACCTCAAGCACAATAACTGCACCAGGATTCAGTCATAAAACCTGAATCTGAATTTTTAGAGGCACTGCAGAGTGTCTTAAGTGTTTTAACAGTGTTGTTGGGACCCAGAGCATGGGTGGTTTGGCATCACACTCTGATCAAACTCTGACGGCATGCATTTTTGGCTCAAGAACCAGATATTTTCCAGTCACAAAGTAGGGCAGCGCAAGCTATTATGTCTCATTCAGATTTACACGACTGCAACCTATTTGATCCATGTGAAGTAAATTGAGTCAAACAGGAATGCAGCCCAATGTAGACAATTGGAGAAAAAAATCATGGTTTCAAGTGCTAAAACAATCGGCAACAACCCTCTACATAGTAATATCTAGGGGTGTGACGTTTAAGTCTAGGGCAGGCGTTCCGCTAGCGGAACCCCTCGACACCATTCCGCTGAAAGGGCAGCGAGCGAAATTCAAAAATATGTTTTAGAAATATGTAACTTTCACACATTAACAAGTCCAGTAGGTTTAAAATCACATTTTAAGAAGATCAGTTGTAGAAATAGGCAGGCTTTTGTGAGTTTGTGGTTGTGGTAACTCGTGAGAAGGTAGGTAGCCAGGACTGCGGTAGATTGAACTGTATTGCCCCTAGTGGTCATACGCATAACCATATCTGGATTGTGAATTCACATAATTTTATGTTTTTTTTTGGTTTATGTTTAAACATAACAATGAAAAAAATGGCAATTTAAACATCAAGTAGCATTTTACATTTGTTACATCCAGTCAGTCCAAAATGTTTGTGCTTTAATATTATTGATCCCTTTCAATTCCTGCGCTATCATGCAGTTGCTTATTTAATAAATTAGTATGATGACATTGGTTGGCAATAGGCACATGCACAGATAGGCCTCTAGGGGTGCACTTTTAGATTGGTAGCATTTTATATTTGTATTACTAAATGTTTTATTTTATTTTTAGACTCTTTTCTCTCCTGTTCTGTGAAGAATTGACCATCAAAGTAGGTAATTTCTAATTTTTTAATCATGGAAAATGTCCCCTCTCCGCTTCTCTACACCCATGCGAGCATACACTGCACTTGTCTTCTTGCTGCTGCAGCACAAGCAGAAACTACACACGCCTAGCGGTCGTAAGATTAGTAGCACACTGGCTACTTTTTGAGCTTTATGTCAGTTTCATGGTCAGAGACAGGGAAGGGCTCAATTCAACTGTTTTTAAATGTGCCCACCAGAGGGCAGTGCCACCTCTATTTCAACGTAATGTCTGTCTTAGAGAGGAAATGCTTGTTTATGTTCCACCTCCGGAGAATGACCTGGGCTAGTAATACATATTCTTGAAATGGGAGGTTCAGTGTTGCTAGCTAGCTAATGTTATCTGTTGTTGCTGATGCTAAACTCACTGATTTTTGCCTGGCTTTTCTGCCTGCTAGCTAGCCCTAAATCAGAACAAGCTATTATTCTGTTCTGTATGCTAACGCCTGGGCTGACGTTCTATGTTTAGCCAAGCTGATGGCTAGCTAGCCCAGGGTAGGCTGCTGAGGGAACGGAGCCGATGGAATGGCATCAAACACATTATACGTATTTGATACATCCAACCATTACCATGAGCCCGTCCTCCCCAATTAAGGTGCCACCAACCTCCTGTGAGCTAGCCATATCTGCAGCTAGCTAGACATGCTAGCTGATATTTCTCCATTAAAATCCAGTTATGCAGAAGACAGCAAGAGGTATTTTCTGCATGTGTGTCATGACACTCGCTTGCTACCACACCTTGCTACAAAAGTAGCTAGCAACCTTATGGCTGCTGTTAGATCTGTAGAGGGTGACTAATCCCAGAACTACTCATATAAATATCCCCTTTGGGTTCACTTATGAACATTGCACAAATCTCTCCAAGCTTCAGAACTTGTGCTCTAAGGAGGTTGCAGAGGTATGTTGTGTATTATGTTGATTCTGTTTGTGTGGTGGTGCTACACAGACCAAACTTTTCTACTGTAAAAAAACAAGAACATACTGATGTGCTTATATGAAGACAGTATGCATACACTTTACCTAGCATCAAAATAAGTTGTGTATAGTAGCTTTCTTACACCCCCTCACCACAGGGACAGGATTTGACTGTCTACACACTGACGTGCACACTGCACAGCTCTCTAGGCAAAGCTGTGCTGTCTCAAGTCTCCAGTGGGTGTTTAGGCATTACAGGTTATGGATCTGTGCATTCAGGTGGCAGGAGAGGTAATGTGCATGACACTCCATCCTGGGTATAAGGGAGTTTGCCTTAACCCATGGGTCCTGCAGGTTGAGTCCAATAACTACAGGCAGATAGATGTATGGTTAGATGCCAGAGGAAGCTTTGAATCGGTTAGTAGCCTACAGAGAAATAAGAGTGCAATTGATGAACTTATGTAGATATTCTAAACTAGGTGTTTGGATAACTTCCACATTTAGTAACAGGTCCATGTAGAACAAACAACACTGTACGTAATACACAGGGTTTCTCCCTCCCCCTGTTGACTAATAGCATACAATGAAATAATACAAAAATACACAATTACAAGTTGTGTCTAGTAAATACAAGTTGTGTCTTAATGCTGAGTGCAAGGTCTCTCTCCATTCAGAGACATTAGTATCAATCCCGTCTGTCGGTCAGGACTCAAAGTCTTCATACACTGTGAACACATACACACATAGTCACTGTACTATTACCAGTGGCAGTTAGTATCTATTAGTGTGTATCATATTATATATTCTATGTTGTAGTTTGAACAGGTCAGACTAAACCTACCTAATTTTGGTCTCCCCACCAAATGTAGAAATACGCAGAAATACGCAGAGTTCACCGGTGCTTTTTGAATAGAGTAGTTGTAAGTCTGTTAAACACAAAGTTTCACAAATAGAGGGATAAGCAACGTTCACACAACTATTTATACATACTCGGTTTGAGCAAATGCCTGGCCTCTGTACCTGTAATGGGTTGGTGCAGGCAGCTTGGGAATATGTCGTCATCGTGACTGTGAACATCCTGGATGTGGTTAGCTACCGATGTCTACCTTGCCACCATCTTCTTACCACACTTTGACATTGAGGCCAACCAGTACAGGTGGTTGTAGTAGTAGTGCTTGATGTCAGGCCTCTCCTCCCTCAGGTACTTCTGGACCGAGGGGTGTCGATCTGTGACTATGGAGCCAATGCTGACATCTGCAAGGCTCCTCAGCAGTCCCTCCTCCATTCTCAAGCTGTTGCCAACATTGTTGCTCTGTGTAAGCGAAAAACAGTATTATTGGAAATGTTTACTTCAATCTATGTTAGGCTGGGCAGAGGCTTCCAATTCAGGATTCAGAGATTCCATTACAAACATGACACTGAGATGCCTATCTAGGCAGACAAAGGTACTCCATGGATGAAAAGCTCACCTGTACAAGTTGTATGTCCAATACTCTAATGATGTCAGTGGCGGTCAGTGCCGTTTATGATGAGGGAGAACACTTTTTTTCATGAGCAAGGCCTTATTTCTATTACGGCATGTTGGATGACTCTCATTCATATTCCATTCATCCAGTTCAGTGTAACATCGATAGGTTTAGGCTACTACGTGATACTCAAATATTCCCAACAACTTAGCCTATGAATGAAAGCTTACAATGTAGGTGCACACAGGTCGAGAGAACATTTTCAGATCACACACAGTGACACATGGGACAGACAGTGACACATTCAATTCAGGCCTGCACAATCTTACATGCATCTAGCTTATCTAGGGTTAATCACTATTCCAACATATGCAAATTAGAGTTTCTATTGGACAAATGCAGGTATTTTCATCCCAGTTTCGTTTAAGAAACATTTTTTGACAGAATCGGCGGAATGAATACACCGCTGATCATAGCAGCCACATTGGACTTCAAACAACAACACATCAGCTGTATGTGACCTGGCAACAAAAAAAACTTTCCAAGCCAAACCATGTCATAACCGCTATACACAGCCTACATCGTTGTCCCCATATTAGCTAAAGTAAAGTCAACATAGGTAATATAAATAATGTGTTGGTGAACCTGCTACAATCAGTAACGTTACAGTGTATAGTCAGTAAGCAGTTAGACCGGCGGGCCCCGGTAGTAATAATTTTATAAAACCAAAAGTTTACCTTGACTTGAAGAATTCCAGTGTTGTGTTGGATAGTCATAGCCAGCTAGCTAACATAGAATTCCTTTGTTTGAGTGTTTGCATAACTAAACTAGCAAGTAAGTGAAACTGAAAGTGAAAAAAATGACAATCTCTCTCTTGCTTCTCCTTCATTTTTGAAAAAATTAATTTGTTGAAAACAAATCTCTCTGAGTCAACTATTCACCACATATTATGCACGGCAGTGCTAGCTAGCTGTAGCTTATGCTTTCAGTACTAGATTCCTTCTATGATCCTTTCACTGGAGGAAACAATGACAGTTCATTCTGCAAGAGCTCTGATAGGTTGGAGGACTTCCTCCGGAAGTTGTCATAATCACTGTGTATTTCTATGTAATGGTGAGAACCAAGAGCCTCCTAGGTTTTGTATTGAAGGCAATGTACCAAGAGGAGGACGGAAGCTAGCTGTCCTCCGGCTACACCATGGTGCTACCCTACAGAGTGCTGTAAACTTTAATTGCAAAACAGTGTGTTTTAATCAATTATTTGGTGACATGAATATATTTAGTCTAGTTTTTCAATGTTTTACCATTTTTTATTTTAAGAAATTCACCGAGGAGGATGATCCTCCCCTTCCTTTGAGGAGGAGCCTCCACTGATTGATGTACAAGTTGGTGTAGGACCAGGGTAGATGTTAGAGGTTGAGATAAATGTCAGTCAAACTCAAGAGAAGTGTAGACATTTTGTATGTGTGTGTTTATTGGCAAATATGCATAGGACATGCAGGCATGTGTGTGCCTTTGTCCACATGTAATTCGAAAGTAGACAGACAGCGTGCAAATATATTTCACAAAACAAATTTTGCACAGTGGCCAGGTGAGTCTGCTTTTAGATCCACAGCTTCCGCATCAGACTGCCGGAGGAAGACTTTCTACTCCGACTTCCACTGCCAGTATGTGGTTGGATGCAGTACCTTTCACTGATGGTTGTAGTCGTTTTATTTGCAAATGGTCTGCACTTTTAGCACATTCAGGAACTGAAATATAAATGAAGCACATAAAAACGTAGATCAGCATTATATACTTACATCCAAGGTTTCAGATTACACTAGAACATATTTTGCTATACCTTGTTGTCTGAGCAAAAGAAGAGCCGGTGAAAGCTATACCTGCAGTCAGGTGGAGGTTGCCTGATGGGGTGTTGTACTCGTCCACATCTTGGTGTTGTCACAGTGAGGGCAAATCTGGGCAATGCAGATCAGGGTAACTTGGAACCGCTTCATGATTTCACATTCTTTGGTGCAAACTGGACAGGATTGGAAAAGCTGCTGCAGCAGGCAATCTTCATACACAATGTACTCCCTCACCATAAGAACAGGCGTGTCTGGGACTCTGTAGCAGTGATAAAAGGTTGCAGGTGTGAGGTACAATTTTTTTCACTGTCTACATTAGTCTAGATCTAGTACTTTGGCACAGCAATACATTTCACCTATCAAATATATCTGTGCAACAACACATTTAGTCATACATGACCATTACAAGGTCACTACAAAGTATCTTACAGTTCCATGGCGCAGATGATGCCAGTGATAACTGATAACTGTAGTCATCAGTGGAACAGTCCACTCTTGGCCTTTTCACTGGAATGCGAGTAGGCACCGAAGCTTCAGGCATGCATGCTAGTGGTGTTGTATCACAAGACACACAGATTCCGTGCTGAGAAATCGCAAGCCTGTGGCAGGTCTGTCTGGCAGCTGTTCTCTCTTGTGATGGAAACCTGTAAATATATGTAAATATGACCTCTCACTTCACTCCAAAGTTTTGATACCATAACGTTACACATTTAGCACTGCTAACGTTAGCTATCCCAGCTATCACAGCAAATGTTAGCTTTCTAATTGCATAAGCATTTCAAGAAGCACATTTCCTATGGCAAGTTTAGAATTGACATTTGAGCAGCTAAGTAGCTCAGAGGCTGTTTTTACTTACAGTCTCGCCGTCCGGATAGATGGTCGTATTGGCATCATATTTGAGCCGAAGCCTCTTCTGAAAGTCCATCTCCACCGGTAAATAGTTTGAGAAAGACTCCCGGTTGAAAAGTGCATTTCAAAATGATGCCTGTACATTTTCATCCTGCTCATCCAATCCGAGGAAACGTGTCCACTGCTGGTAAACTTGACGTTGGCTGCTGGTAAACTTGACGTCGGCAGGGCAACTCATGCAATCCCAGGTCTTTGGTGTTGCAACTGGCAATCCTACAAGCATCATAGGGGGGATTGCACAAATGGACAGACAGGCAGACAGAATGTATAAAGCTACAAACCGAGACAAACAGAAACATGGACAAAGCACAAACGATAATGATAGACAGACAGATAGATATAGCAAGAGCAATAGCAAATGAATGTCGAAAGGCTGTTTTGGCTCTGTCACGAAGAAGAAGAACTTTGCCATGCTGGTGGGTGGCAACCTTCAAACATAACCCTGCCTGAAACATAGTCTGAAAAGTATTAGTCTGTCATATCGTAAGGGAAACACCACTGCCTAGGAACAAGTCCAATGTCCCCACTTTTCCACTTCAAGCCCAAATATATCATACTTTGACTTAATCATTGCGTTATTGACTTCAATCGTTGTGCAACATCTTGGGTAAGCTCTGGGCATCGTCTTTCAGTTGTAAAATGCCTACTGCAGATGTTAGCAGCAGAACAAACTCCAAACAAGTAAAGATTAGTTAAATTGTTACAACAGCATAGCTAACAGTTAGCTAGCTAACTACATAGCTGATAACCTTGCCCTCTGTGAGCAGTAGGTTTTTGCTGAAAAAGAAAGGTCTATTAAAACAAAAAATGAAATTTGACTAAAGGGAACAGAATTCTGAAGTATTATCAGTAGAGAATTTGGGGCAAAAAAATTGTTGTTGTGGGGGGTCTTTTTTTTCATTCTTCTTTGAGTGAGCACCTGCCCCTCAAGGTCTGTGCATGAATCTGGTTGGCAATATGATCAGAATATTCATGACATTTGAAGCTTGGAAATAGCCAACTGGCCAGTGGCCACCAAAGTCCAAATGTAAAGTTCTCAATTTGAGGAAACATAGTAATAATATTCATGTTCAATTTTGTCAGACGAGGTATGTGTTACGTACCAATACTGTACAAGTCCTGGGTATAACCCCGTAATCATTTTAGTCTTCACTTTGAAAATGTGCCACAATCTTGAAACCAGTTTTGTTGCTCACTCACAGTACAATTGTGGACAAAGCCATTTTCCAGGGGAAAACATTGAAAGGAGCTTTCAAAATGTTTTACCTGTACCATACTGGTGCTAAAAGCAAAGCTGGCTGTTCCAGTGAAAACCGTAAGACATAAAAGAAAGACATTACATTGACTAGTCTCAAAGGGGTGTGTGAGTATACAAATTGTAAATTGTCATCGATTGATGTATTACAGGGATCATCAACTAGATTCAGCCGAGCGACAATTTTTTCTTGAGCGGATGGGAAGAGGGCCAGAACATAATTAGAAATGATTTGTAGACTACAAAAAGCCCAAACATATGAAACGTTTGACTAAAACACAATCATTTCAAACCTTGCTTACATTTGTATACAATCACACACACTGTATATCTCTCTACTATGTGTGGGAATACTTTGGAACAGATGTCCAAAATTAAAATCACTTGTATCTGATTTGCTGGTGTTTTAAAGTATTTTATGTCCAATAATAAGGATAATGTATGATGTATTACATAGGTGCTCTTAGTTATTACATTGTGTGTGACTGACTTATGATAGAGCTATGCTGGAATGCATTGACATAAACGTTAGATTGGTTGTCAAATCATGTTTCTGACATGCCTTGTTTTTTTTTGTTTTTTTTAACTTGAGGATTTCTTGCAAGCCAACAACACCTCTAAATTGTGTATCACCTAAAGCATAATTTTTTTCTACTGAAAGTGAGGAGAAAAAAAACTGCAGACTTTGAAGTAAGGTGAAAGCCTATCAGACTTGAATGCTTTTCCCTTTTCATGTTTAATGGTCGGATGAGAAAGTTGGATGTCAAAAAAAGACCAATAGCAAAGTAGCCTCTTTCCCCCATGTTCTGGTTCTTCCAAACATAAATAAAAGACGAATACAACTATTAAAGACAGCAATCGGACTCTATAGTGATGCACCATTATTTCCTCTAAAATCTACATTGTAAAGCATTGAGCACATTAACAACACCATCGTATTGGCACAAAAGCGGAAGCATCAGACAATCTAAACTGACATTAATCTTTCTTAGCAAAACACAAGGGTAGCACTTCTAGAGAGGGACAAAACCCGGAATGTTGATTGTCTCTAACAACAGTAGTACAGCGTTACATTGTGCAAAGTAATCTTATTGGTTGTTAATTGATGAAGCATTCGATGGGAGAAAAAAAACGTAGCCTCGCGGGCCAATTTAGCAGAGTTCAAGTGAATTGCTTTGAGCACACTGCGCTCATGCTTGGTGAGTATAAACTATTTAATTTATAAAATGCAAAGGCCCTGGGTAATTATCAAGGATAGCACAGACAGGAGCCGTCCCAGTTGCCATTGCACGTCTTACACAACAAATGAGTGTATGGAATGGAGTAATGACATTTTTTCAAGCCACCAGACTGTGAACACAGACTCATTAGAGAGGAACGTTGGTAAACACTTAATGACATTCAACCAAGACAGAAAAGTTACAGTTAACAACGTTATTATATACAGGGCATTATGTGGTACGAGTTCTCCTCAGCAGTGCAAATGCCGGAAGTCTGTGTCTGTACTAAATTGTAACTCGGTGAAACCATTGTCATGGACACGTTTTAGAGAGTTCAGTCTATTTCTAGAGAATGATGTATTAGCTACAGTTCCTTTAATATTCTGAAGATGTCCTTTCAAAATCATTAATTGAGAGAGAAGAAAACGGAGCAAAATAGTTAACTTTACCCAGCCATAAGCACAGCTATTTGGCCGTGAACACAAGCCCCCACCTCTCTAAATTTCCATGGAGAGAATAAAGGAAACTTAAATGCAGTGTTTCAAATGGTGTCGTTAAAGCTAATTGATACACAGCATTTCAGTTAAAAAGGAGAGTCCGAAACTTTTAATCAAATTAGTAACATGTTTAAAGGAGAGGTTTCACATTCGTCATTGATAAACAGTACAGTGATTTCAGTATCCAAAACAATTAACTATTTATCAAACACTTAGTGATGTAACATTTCTTCAGAAATGTACTTGTGAGATGAATGTTCTGTCATCTCATATCCCTGTCTTAGCCAAGCACGTTTTGTAATTATTAGTAATTTTCCAGGCTACAGCCTTGGTGAGTCTTTTTCAGAGTGGCTACATTTCTCTCTTTGATTTTATTTTGTACTGATAGAAGACTATTCTATTCCCTCAGGGTTTATCCGGGCTGCCCTGCCGTTCGGCTTAGTGAGGAGAGAGCTGTCTTGTGAGGGTTATCCGATCGACCTACGCTGTCCAGGAAGTGATGTCATCATGATTGAAAGTGCCAACTACGGCCGAACTGACGACAAGATCTGCGACGCTGACCCCTTCCAGATGGAGAACATAAACTGCTATCTCCCAGACGCCTACAAGATCATGTCACAAAGGTAAACCCCCTGTAATTCCTGATGGGAACTGTTGTCTTTACACCTGTTTTTTGTACAGACAGGAGTCTTTGGACTACACACTACAGAGGGGTATACTATGAAGCAAGCTAGATCTACTCGGCTTCAGTTAGCTTGCTACTCCAGCTCAGGCTTCATCCATACTATGACAGTGGATATTGCTCGTCCACCTGCCCCTAACCCTAGCAGGCTTGTAACTGCGCTTGCATGTCGCACATGGCTAGTCGAACGCCGAACTGTCCATACCAAACCCTAATATAGTGACATACACTGAGTGTACAAATCATTATGAACACCTGCTCTTTCCATGACATACTGTAGGTGAATGCTGGGGAAAGTTATGATCCCCTATTGATGTCACTTGTTAAATCCACTTCAATCAGTGTAGATGAAGGGGAGGAGACAGATTAAAGAAGTATTTTTAAACCTTGAGACAATTGAGACATAGATAACTCAATATTAGGAAGGTGTTCCTAATGTTTGGTACACTCAGTGTGTATTATAATACATTAGTTTTCTGTATGGGTGTTCATTGAGACACTGCTGAAACATCAATCCATGGGCAAGTCAGTGCCACATTTTAATTTGTGCCAAAATCAAAATGAAAGAAAAGTTATATTGCAAATTCAGCAGGCTATTGTGTGAAATAGACTTTTAGAAGTGGCATCTTTATTTTATTACTGTGGTGTGCATTGGTGTGGTTATCAATGCACAAGCACCTTTTTCCCTCTCCTATCGATGCAATTATTGTAAATCAAATCCAATTTTATTGGTCACATACACGTGTTTAGCAGATGTTATTGCGGGTGTATCGAAATGCTTGTGTTTCTAGCTCTAATAGTGCAGTAATATCTAATACGTAATATCTAACAATTTCACAACATATGCACAATACACACAAGTCTAAGTAAAGGAATGGAATTAAGAATATATACATTTATGGACGAGCAATGTCAGAGCGGCATAGACTAAGATACAGTAGAATAGGAGACATACAGTTGAAGTCGGAAGTTTACATGCACTTATGTTGGAGTCATTAAAACTTGTTTTTCAACCACTCCACAAATTTCTTGTTAATTATTAACAAAATATAGTTTTGGCAAATCGGTTAGGACATCTACTTTGTGCATGACACATGTCCTTTTTCCAACAATTGTTTACAGACAGATTATTTCACTTATAATTCACTGTATCACAAAAATTATGTCATGGCTTTAGAAGCTTCCGATAGGCTAATTATTTGAGTAAATTGGAGGTGTACCTGTGGATGTATTTCAAGGCCTACCTTCAAACCCAGTGCCTCTTTGCTTAACATTATGGGAATATCAAAAGAAATCAGCCAAGACCCCAGAAAATATTTGTAGACACAAGTCTGGTTCATCTTTGGGAGCAATTTCCAAATCCCTGAAGTTACCACGTTCATCTGTACAAACAATAGTAAGCAAGTAGAAACACCATGGGACCAGGCAGCCGTCATACCTCTCAGGAAGGAGACGCATTCTGTCTCTTAGAGATGAACGTACTTAAAAAAAATGCAAATCAATCCCAGAACGACAGCAAAGGACCTTGTGAAGATGCTGGTGGAAACAGGTACAAAAGTATCTATATCCACAGTAAAACGAGTCCTATATCGACATAACCTGGAAGGCAGCTCAGAAGGAAGAAGCCAATGCTCCATAACCGCCATACAAAAGACAGACTACAGTTTGCAACTGTACATGGGGACAAAGATCGTACTTTTTTGGAGAAATGTCCTCTGATCTGATGAAGCAAAAATAGAACTGTTTGGCTATAATAACCATCATTATGTTTGGAGGAAATAGGGGGAGGCTTGCAACCCGAAGAACATCATCCCAAACGTGAAGCACGGGGGTGGCAGCATCATGTTGTGGGAGTGCTTGGCTGCAGGAGGGACTGGTGCACTTTTCAAAATAGATAGCATCATGAGGGAGGAAGCTTATTGGATATATTGAAGCAACATCTCAAGACATAAGTTAAAGTTAAAGCTTGGTCGCAAATGGGTCTTCCAAATGGACAATGACCCCAAGCATACTTCTAAAGTTGTGGAAAAATGGCTTAAGGACAGCAAAGTGAAGGTATTGGAGTGGCCATCACAAAGCCCTGACCTCAATCCTATAGAAATATGTAGGCAGAACTGAAAAAGCGTGTGCGAGCAAGGAGGCCTACAAACCTGACTCAGTTACACCAGCTCAGTCAGTGTCACGCCCTGACCTTAGAGATCCTTATTTATTCTCTATGTTTGGTTTGGTCAGGGTGTGACTCGTGTGGGAAAATCTATGTTTTCTATTTCCTTGTTTTTTGCCAAGTGTGGTTCCCCGTCTGAGGCAGCTGTCTATTGTCGTCTCTGATTGGGGAAGTTGTGATTTTCCGTTTGGGTTTTGTGGGGGGTTATTTTCTGTCCAGTGTTTGTGCCTGACGGAACTGTTCGCTTTCCTTTTTTGATTTGTTATTTTTTGAGTGTTTCTTGAAAATAAATATCATGAACACTTTCCACGCTGCGCTTTGGTCCACTCTTCCTTCCACCGACGATGAGCGTTACAGTAAGGAGGAATGGGCCAAAATTCACCCAACTTATTGTGGGAAGCTTGTGGAAGGCTAACCGAAATGTTTGACCCAAGTTAAACAATTTAAAGGCAATGCTGCCAAATACTAATTGAGTGTATGTAAACTTCTGACCCACTGGGAATGTGATAAAAGTAAAAAAAGTTAAATAAATACTTCTCTCTACTATTATTCTGACATTTCACATTCTTTAAATAAAGTGGTGATCCTAACTGACCTAAAACAGGGAATTTTTACGAGGATTAAATGTCAGGAATTGTGAAAAACTGAGAGAGAGAATCTGATTTAATTGTTCTTCACCTTGCTGCTTAGATTCTTCATTCGGGATGAATGTAGTTAGCCCTGAGTTAGCCTACCCTGGAGCAGGTTAGTTCTGAAGGATTCGTTGCCATATACATTTTCCTGGCTAAAAGGTGAGCCACATTCGTGGTACCGGTTATCCCAATTTGAACTCTGAGTTGACCAAAGTTTCCTCGCTAATTTCTCAAACTATATTCGTAGTATAGGGCTCAGGGTAGTCTTTTTAGCAATACACTGATTTTCATAACAAAAAATGTACTAATATTCTAATAGTAAGCACTTTCTCTGACTACACAAAGCATTGCTTGAATGTGGCTGGAATAGATATGAACACCTGCACACCTCAGTAAACAATAGTTGTGCATCTTAATACACAAGGTCCTGTCACACAGGGTTGCAGTGAGACAAAGTGCATGGGATGGCATGACGTACGAGCGCCACAACCCAAGATATTGGATCATTTGAGGCTGTCAGCAACTCTGGCAAATCTGTCTGGGGAAATAAGAAATAATGAAATAAAACAGAGTTGCCGTTGTATTCAGGGGGGTTATTGTCAAGTCGTATTTGATGAAGTCAGATAGCTGACTCCCACAGTTGATCCGGCCTGAGAGGTTTCTAATACCCCATGTGTTTGACCCTGCTGAGTAGTACACAGGCTCAGACATATAGTCACAGAGAAATTGCCCACTGGATCAAACATTGTCCTTAGACATTCTCCAACATCTTTTCACCCAAGCCTCTAATAGCCTTTTCACGCCGGACAAACCAAGCCAAACTCCTCTGACTGCACGGTCCTGGTTAAACATCCACCATCGTTGCTGGAATGGGCCATATGAAAATAGAATTTCCGAGCAGAGTACACATGGGGTCGGCACAATAATGTGAAAAGGGTGTATCTCGTTGGAACAAAGGCAATGGTTCCACAGACTTTACAAAGGTGTCTATGAGAATATGACCCTCCATTGTGATAGTGTTGAATAAACTAGCTGGCTTCCATCAGCGAGTATACTGTATTAGCGAGTGACTGCTTTTGGTTGCATTGACGTTATAATTGATCTATTTTGCTTTGTTTTTAATGCACAGCTTGTCCATAAAAGTGTAGCATTTTTTGGATGAAATGGTTATTGTATGTTTAAAACCAGCTCATGCCAGTCAGAGACAATTCATGGAAAAAAATAATACGAATATTTTGACCATTCGCACAACTGTATCACACTGAGCCAAATACTAACACTGGATAACATCATATTTTGTGAAAATCTTCCATTGACATCAATACATGCTTTATGTGAAAGCCACGGAAAAGAAATGTATTTGAAGTTAGGATTTAGTTGTATGTTTTCTTTTATCTAGTCTTCACACTATAATAACATATTGTTTGCTGCATAACTTATTAATGGGTGAATGCAAAACAAATCCTTTTCATAATTCTATCATTAGGGACAGCTTGAATTAGCACCCAGGATCACAAGGCATTAATGAAATGCGGAGCAATTCCACAGTAACAGAGACTCATTTCACTTAAAATGTATGCTAAACAAAACCATTGATTTAAAAGTTTAACAAACCATACAACTATATGCACTATCCAAAACTAAATATGTATTGATAATAGTTGGCAGGGGTCTTTACTTCAACATTGTTGTGTTTTGATGTATTTCTAATACTTCTTAAGACTTTTTCTGGTCAAACATTTTCCATCTGTTTGACAAGAAATCTAAGCCTTTGTTTATTTCACATTTTTAGGATGGATAATGGTTAAATTTGGTATAAATTCCATAATCTTTTATTTGATTTGATGGGTCCTTTTACATGGAAATGACCTGCTCTTTCAATGTAAAAATAGGTTTTTGCTCTGCTAAATGTATGCATTCCCAAAGTTCAGCACAGTATCTCACATCTAGAATTGCCACAGTTATCCAAGTAACATTGGAGCGATTAATCGAACCATAGCTGATTTAATGAGCCATTCACACTTTCACTGTACAGACCGGCTTAATCTTTGGACTTGCATAGCTTAATGTTTGGTATGTGAAGAAGGCAACACCTATTCCCCATCTGAAAAGATTTGGCATGGGTCCCCAGATCCTCAAAGTTATACAGCTGCACCATCAAGAGCATCCTGAACGGTTGCATCACCGTCTTGTATGGCAACTGCTCGGCATCCGACCGTAGGGTTCTACAGAGGGTAGTACGTATGGCCCAGTACATCACTGGGGCCAAGCTTCCTGCCATCCAGGGCCTCTATACTAAGTGGTGTTAGAGGAAGGCACAAAAAATTGCCAAAGACTCCAATCACCCAAGTCGTAGACTGTTCGTTCTGCTACCGCACGGCAAGTGGTATCGGAGCACCAAGTCTAGGTCCAAAAGACTGCTGAACAATTAATCAAATGGCTACCTGAACTATTTGCATTTGTTTACACTTCTGCTACTCGCTGTTTATTATCTATGCGTAGTCATTCTAACCCTAACTACTGTACATGTACATGTTACCTCAATTACCTTGACTAACCTGTACCCCTGCACATTGATTCAGTACCCTCTGTTTATATCTTCGTTATTGGTATTTTATTGTTACTTTTTTTAAACTTTTGTTTATTTAGTAATTATTTTCTTAAAACTGCATTGTTGGTTAAGGGCTTGTAATTAAGCATTTCATGGAAATATCTATACCTGAAGAAAATGCTGGCAGGATCAACCAGGATCAACCCTGCAACATTGAGGTTTACCTGGGCACACAGCGAAGCACAGGGACCCAGTCCTCCAGTGATTGATGAGACCCAAGCACACTTGTGGGCACCGAGTGGGAGGCCCTGACCTACCCACATCCGAAGCCGCTCGAGAGGTGTTCTATTGGAGGGTTTTTGGAGTATAGCACATAACAGTCAACGACAGGGTTTGAGAAATGTAATGGTTCTCTGGCGTCAGTGCGTAATAGGATGGTTCCTCACCCCAGGCACGCTGCCTAGGTGTGCCATGCCCTGAATCGGAACGCTATGGGAGGACCACTGAGATGGACGCTGGGTCTCGCTCGGCGTGAGGCCGAGCGTGTTGGAGAGCAGTGGGGAAATCTCTAAAAGATGCACGACTGATGGGGGCCCTCCCAGGGTGGATCACGTAACAATCAGTCAGGAGGAGTGAAACTGGTTAGACAAACAGAGAGGGACCAAGGGGATGGATGGTCTAATGCAGGGAGTGAGGACCAGGCCACCCCAATACAGGGCCTTCAAGTATTCAAACCCCTTGACTTATTCCACATTTTGTTTTGTTACTGAATTCAAAAATGATTAAATATGTTTTTCTCTCACCCATCTACACACAATACCACATAATGACAAAGTGAAAACATGTTTTTTGACATTTCTGCAAATGTATTGAAAATGAAACGCAGAAATGTCTCATTTACATAGCTATTCACACCATGTGAGTCAATATATGTTAGTATCACCTTTGGCAGTGATTACAGCAGTGAGTCTTTTTGGGTAAGTCTCTAAGATCTTTTGCACACTTGGATTATAGAATATTTGTGCATTATTCTTAAATTATTCAAGCTCCGTCAAGTTGGTTGTTGATAATTGCTAGACAGCCATTTTCTGGTCTTGCCATAGATTCTAAAGCTGATTTAAGTCAACACTCTAACTAAGCCACTCAGGAACATTCCATGTCATCTTGGTAAGCAACTCCAGTGTATATTTGGCCTTGTGTTTTAGGTTATTGTCCTGCTGAAAGGTGAATTTGTCTCCCAGTGTCTGTTTATCACCAAAAATAACTCCCCAGTCCTTTCTGACAACAAGCATACCCATAACATGATGCAGCCACCACCATGCTTAAAAATATTAAGTGGTACTCAGTGATGTGTTATTTTGCTTTTACCCTAACGTAATGCTTTGTATTCAGGACATAAAGTTGATTTCTTTGCCCCATGTTTTGCAGTTTTAATTTAGTGTCTTATTGCAAACAGAATGCATGTTTTAGCATTTTTTCTTTATTTTTCTGCACAGGCTTCCTTCTTTTCACTCTATGTTAGCATTGTGGAGTAACTACAATGTTGTTGATCCATCCTCAATTTCCTTCCTCTCTAGCAACTGAGTTAGGAAAGATTCCTGTATCTTTGTTGTAACTGGGTGTATTGATACATCTTCCAAAGTGTAAATAATAACGTCACCATGCTCAAAAGGATATTCAATGTCTGTTTTTTTTACCCATCTATCAGTAGGTGCCCTTCTTTATGAGGCATAGGAAAACCTCCCTGTTTTTTTGTGGTTGAATCTGTGGTTGAAATGCATTGCTCGACTGAGGGACCTTACAATTATCTGTATGTGTGGGGTACAGAGATGAGGTAGTCGTGTTAAACACTGTTATTGCACACAGAGTGAGTCCATGTCCATGTGACTTGTTACATAATTTTTACTCTTGAAATTATTTGGGCTCCCGAGTGACGCAGCATCTCAGTGCAATAGGCGTCACTACAGTCCCTGGTTCGAATCCAGACTGAGTCACATTCGGCCGTGATTGGGCGTCACATAGGGCAGGCTCACAATTGACCCAGCGTCTGGCAAGGTAGGCCGTCATTATAAATAAGAATTTGTTCGTAACTGACTTGACTAGTTAAATAAAGGTAAGACAAATAAAAATAATTGTAGTTTTGCCATTACAAAGGGGTTGAATACTAATCGACTGGAGACATTTCAACTTTTCATTTTTTATTAATTTCTAAACATTTCTAAAACCATATAGTAATTCCACTTTGACATTATGGGAAAATTGTGTAGGTCAGTGACATGAAATCAGGCTGTAACACAATAAAATGTGGAAAGATTCAAGGGATGTGAATGCTTTCTGAAGGCACTGTATCTACCTGCATCATAACTAGGGAGAGGTAAAAAAAATTTGACCCCCCCCCCAGAGGGCAGAGACTGACTCAGAGGTCACCAGAGCAATGGTCACCTGCCAAGAGCGAGAAACCATGTGTGGGAGAATTAATACAGTATATAAATATTGTACTCATAACCACTTAAAAGGAACAAAATTGCAACAGGATACAAATAAATCTAATGCCAATACGTGTTATTTGATGAAAAATAGATTTTAAAAAGTTAATTATAGAAGTTTATTAATTGGTTATGTCCCCTGGAGTGACGGCTACTGTATTTCCTCAGGTGTGACACCATTTTCATGACACAGCTAGGAAAAAGTAAGCTGTCACACAGTTAGAAATCTCAGGCTGTATGGTCTATTTGGAGCCTTATTTTTAACAGTAAGCCTACCATATGATTTCACCACAACATGTTTTCATTTTATTTTATACTTAAATTGTTTAAAAATATATGAATTATTTTCATATATAAGTTCAAAAGGCGTTACACCAAATGACCCAAATGACTAAGAAACTGACCCCTTTAATTTCAATGGCAGAGATATTGAATATTTTGCTAAATATTTCTGATGAAGTTTACAATCTGTTCAGGCCATGTACTCCAGCCATGTCTTCTGTACTTCCTCATTGCAAGAGAACCCTTCTCAGCGCAATAGTGCCCAAATGCTGACTCTTTGTTTAATCCCAGAATTATGTCACATCAAGTGGATATTGCTCTTAAGGACAAAATGTAGTCAGAACTGGTAGACTTGGGGACCATTGTTTCTTGAAATAAACTTCTTTTACTTTTACTTAACTACAAGAGTAGGTGAAGGGAAGTAAAATATTTTTTCATAAATGTACTTAGTCAATGTCCCATAACCTTGGACAAAGGTCACGTTTGGTTCAAAATTGTAATAAAACAAATCATATACTGCATGATTTTACGCATGATCCAAATTAAAAAATGAAGCTTTTAGTGTTATATCACATTTTTTGGAAATATGGAAAGAAAATCCAATGAAACAATGACTAAGCAACCAACATCAATTATCTTCAAAACATATAGTGATCTTCACTGGGTATTAGAATGCAAAGTCAGTGTTATAGCTAGGAGATCTGATCTTCTGCATTTCCACAAGTCAAAATGGGGTACTGTTCTTTGCCCCTTTTTGAGCTGAAGTGAGCTGAAAAACTCCATATGTGGGACAATTGGCATACAATTATGTATGTTCTCTCTTATAATTTCGCAATCATATGTTTAGGACCCACAGCCGGCATTACTTTCTTTAATGTTTTTCCACAACTAATCTGAGATAAGAAAGCACATCATCTAAGTAAACCCTCGAAAACGGTTCGCAACATAATGAACTGCTGTCTTGTAGTATCACATAGGTGCAATGACTTTGATGGATCTTGTTGGCACTAGGAGTTATTTTTATATCAGGTTTATATGAGCACCATGATTTTATGAAAATAGCCCTAGGACTGCTGGAGCTCAATTAGAATGGCCAGCTGCAAGCAATTAGGCAGCTCAAGTGGGTGATTGTCTGTACAGAAATGTTTAACTGAGACCCCTCCCCAACATTTTTGGACCTGCAAGGATATAGAGGTTTAGTACAGATTTTAAATACAAATGTATAGTATTATTATTTTAATATTTAAAATTGTACTAGTAATACATTGTTTCCTAGTATCAGGGCCGGAATAGGCCCCAAGGCTTTGTTTTTTATTACCCCAATCACCATCATTTTCTGTGAACAAATCCTTCAACCAAGATGCAATTGGATGTTGGGTAAATTTACTGTTGAAGAAAAAGGCCCTTTTATATCAAATCAAATTTATTTATATAGCCCTTCGTACATCAGCTGATATCTCAAAGTGCTGTACAGAAACCCAGCCTAAAACCCCAAACAGCAAGCAATGCAGGTGTAGAAGCATGGTGGCTAGGAAAAACTCCCTAGAAAGGCCAAAACCTAGGAAGAAACCTAGAGAGTAACCAGGCTATGTGGGGTGGCCAGTCCTCTTCTGGCTGTGCCAGGTGGAGATTATAACAGAACATGCCCAAGATGTCCAAATGTTCATAAATGACCAGCATGGTCGAATAATAATAAGGCAGAACAGTTGAAACTGGAGCAGCAGCACGGCCAGGTGGACTGGGGACAGCAAGGAGTCATCATGTCAGGTAGTCCTGAGGCATGGTCCTAGGGCTCAGGTCCTCCAAGAGAGAGAAAGAAAGAGAGAATTAGAGAGAGCACACTTAAATTCACACAGGACACTGAATAGGACAGGAGAAGTACTCCAGATATAACAAACTAACCCTAGCCCCCGACACATAAACTACTGCAGCATAAATACTGGAGGCTGAGACAGGAAGGAGGGGTCATAATAAACCGATAATAACATTTGCGATGTGGCTCAAGTGGTGAACATGGGGAACATTTGAGAGCTAGAAAATGGTATATCATACACTGCAGTTGAGGAACAATGGGAAAGTAATTCTGCTTTGAAAGTTGATAAACTTGTGACCCCACTTTTGAGAAAATGGTCCTTGAATGTTTTGGTACACTTACTGGAGAGCTGTTCTTTGTCTGCACCCATTCAGCGTCGTTCATACCCTCTTAAGCCTTACCCATCTCTTTAAAATCAAAGTTTATTTGTCACATGCACAGGATACAGAAGGTGTAAACGGTACAATGATAGTACTTGGATGGTCTCCAAGATGGCGTAGCAGTTGGATGTCTGTTTTGTCTTGTCCCTTTCCATTCCGTGTATATATCATTTTCTTTGTGTATATTTTTCATCTCAATTTCCATCCCCGGTCATCACCGTTAACTCGGACATCAGTACTCACATCACTACTCCTGGCTAACATCTCTGTCCCGATGAAAGCACCAGTTAGGCTGGAGTGGGACAAAATCCCTGCTGCAGTGTGCAAACCGATTGCTGCCCGAACCCACCCGCCTGCACGACTTGCATCACTATTCTGGACGGTTCTGACTTAGAATATGTGGACAACTGCAAATACCTAGGTGTCTGGTTCAACTGTAAACTCTCCTTCCAGACTCACATTAAGCATCTCCAATCCAAAATGAAATATATTATCTGCTTCCTATTTCGCAACAAAGCCTCCTTCATTCATGCTGCCAAACATACCCTCGTAAAACTCACTATCCTACCGATCCTTGACTTCGGCGATGTCATTTACAAAATAGCCTCCAACACATAGTCTATCACAGTGCCATCCATTTTGTCATCAAAGCCCCATATACTACCTACCACTGCGACCTGAATGCTCTCGTTTGCTGGCCCTCGCTACATATTCGTCGCCAAACCCACTGGCTCCAGTTCACCTATAAGTCTTTGCTAGGTAAAGCTCCGCCTTATCTCAGCTCACTAGTCACCATAGCAACACTCTCCCGCAGCATGTGCTCAGCAGGTATATTTCACTGGTCATCCCCAAAGCCAACACTTCCTTTTGCTGCATTTCCTTCCAGTTCTCTGCTGCCAATGACTGGAATTAATAAAAAAATCACTGAAGCTGGGGTCTTTATATCTCCCTCTCTAACTTTAAGCATCAGCTGTCAGAGCAGCTTACCGGTCACTGTACCTGTACACAGCACATCTGTAAATAGCACACCCAACTACCTCATCCCCGTATAGTTATTTATCCTCTTGCTATTTTGCACCCCAGTATCTCTACTTGCACATCATCATCTGCACATCGATCACTCGAGTGTTAATGCTAAGTTGTTATTATTTCACCTCTATGGCCTATTTATTGCCTTACCTCCCTACTCTTCTACATTTGCACACACTGTACATATATTTTTCTATTGTGTTATTGAATGTATGTTTGTTTTTGTAACTCCGTGTTGTTTTTGTCGCACTGCTTTGCTTTATCTTGGCCAGGTCGCAGTTGTAAATGATAACTTGTTCTCAACTGGCCTACCTGGTTAAATAAAGTTGAATAATTAAATAAATAAATTAACTTGTACTAGCGTATCAGCAATATCAAAAACAGAAAGTGTCATAAATATTTAATATTTTTTAGATGACGCTTACACGACACATTTATCTAGACATGTACACATGTTCATGAAATACAATCGATGACCGTAATCAACCCAGACAAATCAAATCAAATTGTATTTGTCACATACACTTTAGCTAGTGTATAAAAGTAGAGACTCGGAAAAAGTATATCATCCTCTGCTAATTATTTAAAAATCATACAATGTAATTTTCTGGATTTTTGTTTTAGATTCCGTCTCTCACAGTTGAAGTATACCTATGATAACAAATTACAGACCTCTACATGCTTTGTAAGTATGAAAACCTGCAAAATCGCCAGTGTATCAAATACTTGTTCTCCCCACTGGATATATATATATTTTTTTAAATTGTCCTGTTGTAGGAGGAAATTGGCTCAAATTAAGCACCGTCCACAAAACAGCATGGTGTTGCAAAATGGAGTGATAGCCTTCCTTCTTCAATATCCCTTTTACCCTGTACAAATTGCCCACTTTACCACCACCAAAGCACCCCCCAGACCATCACATTGCTTCCACCATGCTTGACTGATGGCATCAAGCACTCCTCCAGCATATTTTAATTTTTTCTGCATCTCACGAATGTTCTTCTTTGTGATCCGAACACCTCAAACTTAGATTTGTCTGTCCATAACACTTTTTTCCAATTTTCCTCTGTCCAGTGTCTGTGTTCTTTTGCCCATCTTAATCTTTTATTTTAATTGTCAGTCTGAGTTATGGCTTTTTCTTTGCAACTCTGCCTAGAAGGCCAGCATCCCGAAGACACCTCTTCACTGTTGACGTTGAGACTGGTGTTTTGCAGGCACTATTTAATGAAGCTGCCAGTTGAGGACTTGTGAGGTGTCTGTTTCTCAAACTAGACCTCTAATGTACTTGTTCTCTTGCTCAGTTGTGCACCGGGGCCTCCCACTTCTCCTTATATTCTAGTTAGAACCAGTTTGTGCTGTTCTGTGAAGGGAGTAGTACACAGCACTGTACGAGATCTTCAGATTCTTGGCAATTTATTGCATGGAATAGCCTTTGTCAGACAAAAAATAGACTGACGAGTTTCAGAAGAAAGGTTTCTGGCCATTTTCTGGCCATTTTGAGCCTGTAATCGATCCTAATAAATGCTGATGCTCCAGATACTCGACTTGTCTGAAGAAGGCCAGTTTTATTGCTTATTTATTGCGTAACAGTTTTTAGTTGTGCTAACATAATTGCAAAAGGGTTTTCTAATTGTCAATTAGCCTTTTAAAATGATAAACTTGGATTAGCTAACACAACGTGCCATTGGAACACGTGCCATTGGAACACGTGCCATTGGAACATGTGCCATTGGAACACGTGCCATTGGAACACGTGCCATTGATGGCCATTGATGGTTGCTGAAAGTGTGCCTCTTTACACATATGTAGATATTTCATAAAATCATCTGCAGTTTTCAGCTACAATAGTAATTTACATCATTAACAATGTCTACACTGTATTTCTGATCAATTTGATGTTATTTTAATGGACAAAAGTGAGCTATTCTTTCAAAAACACGGACATTTCTAAGTGACTTCAAACTTTTGAACGTTAGTGTATATTTAAAACCAAATATGGTGGATTGGAAATTATGCAGACAATTACATTGATGGAAGCCACATATATCTGCAGTATTAAAGCTGATCTAAGGGGCCTAGCCCAAACCTTGAAAAACAACCCCAGACCATTATTTATCTTCCACCAAACTGCATTTAGGCAGGCTAGCGTTCTCCTGGCATCTGCCAAACCCAGATTTGTTCGTCGGACTGCTAGATGGTGTAGTGTGATTCATCACTCCAGAGAACGTGCTCAAGAGTCCAATGTTGGCTAGCTTTACACCACTCCAGCCGACGCTTGGCATTGCGCATGGTGATCTTAGGGTTGTTTGCGGCTGCTCGGCCATGGAAACCATTTCATGAAGCTCCCGACGAAAAGTTAATGTGTTGACGTTGCTTTCAGAGGTAGTTTGGAACTCGATAGTTACAAAGATTACAGACGATTTTTGCGCACTACCCACTTCAGCACGTCGCGGTTCCGTTCTGTGTGGCCTACGACTTCTTTGCTGAGCCGTTGTTTCTTCTAGACGTTTCCACTTCACAAAAACAGCACTTACAGTTGACCAGGGCTGCTCAAGCAGGGCAGAATTTTTACAAAATGACTTGTTGAGAAAGTGGCATTCTATGACGATGCCACGTTGAAAGTCACTGAGCTCTTCAGTACGGGCCGTTCTTCTGCTAATGTTTTTATAGGGAGATTGCATGGCTGTGAGCAACGGGTGTGGCTGAAATAGCCGAATCCACTAACTTGAAGGGTAAGCCCCTGCATTAATCCGGCCCTGCCTGGTACATTATGACTGTATCAATCCGCTGTGTACATCCAATTCTGAAATGAAAGATGACTAAATGGCCTACATTTGTATGGATTTCTTTTAGACTAATGAGGTTTATTGTAAGATTTCAATAACAGGGTCATTGATCACTGTAACATGACAAGGCCTAGTTCTGTCTGGTCTGTGTATCATGTGTTTTGGGTGAACGTATCAATAGCGAGAATGATCAATGTAAATGGGTCTCTAATGAGGGCTGGGATAATTGCTTCAAATTGTAGCATATGTTTTTGTCTGGATTTTACTTTTCAACCAGCCCTGTTACTGCTGTGAACATTTTTACAAACTATCACTTGTAATTTTTCAAGATAATGTAATCATGATAATGTTTCAAGTAGCCATTAGGTTCTTAGAAAGGCAAACAAGGCCAAAGGAAAAATGTCCATCAGGTTTTGATCCTGAGCATTGAATAATGCTCTGTGCTTACACTATTTATATCAGTGACAGAAGTGCTTGCAGGGCTCTCCAAGGACCTACATCTCTGCCGCCTGACAGCACACAGCCTTGTACTTCCCCTTCTGTACATATGGTGTTAGTATTTATTTAAAGAAGTCCAGATTAAGATTTCATATGCCTCCAAAACCAGGAAATGGACCTCAATTCAATAGCTTCAACTAGACTTAACTAGTCAAATGAAACGAGAGAGAGAGAGAGAGAGAGAGAGAGAGAGAGAGATATTTGCTGTAATGACTGAACTCAAATGGTCAGATAAATGTTCCTTTTGAATTCAGCTGGATCGGTACAAATTTATCATTCAGCTGGACCAGTATGAATATATGATGGCCTCTGGAAGAATTGATTGTCAATATCGACTATTGGAGGAGAGTGCTGCTTAATACGAGGCCTCTCATTTTGTTCTTCTGAAAGCCCTAGATACAGTAATCTGTAGCCAGGATGACAGTTTGACGACAGTATGTTCAGATTGCAAGGCAACATACTGATTTAGATATCCCCCACTCCACCCCCACCCACTGCTAACAGTTAATTTTTAACAACCTATTTCACAGAAAAACTTGTTAAACCAGTAAACCAACCTTGGCAGTTGAAAATAGGTCAACATTTCCTGGTATCAGGGATGACTGAGTGTGCTGTTTTTGTTTTCCAAGGGATGACTGAGTGTGCTGTTTTTGTTTTCCAATGCTACCCTTTCTACATTTTTGTGGCGGTGAATTCTTTTGATTTTGTAAATGGCCACACCACCATCAGCAGGACACCCCCTAGAGTGGCATGTCTGCCTTGATAATTGCGCTGCGATCCTGATCAGCATTTCAGATTAAATTAAACTCAGAGTTTAACACTCTAAATGAATGTGGAAGTAATTGAAAGTGGAAGTTCCGCGAAGTAAATTGTCCTCTTTTACGCGGTGCTTCACTCAGTCACATCGCCTTTCTCTTATGGGCTAAATGAAAGGTATTGTCTGTGGTCTCATTGTCAGTTGTTTGCTCATAAACTCGCTAATGGAAGCTACTACATGCTAACCTCCACTGTTATTGGTAATGCTGAGAGGTTAGCATGTCTTGAGAGTATGAACTTTGACCCTCTGTTACTGTCCCACTCATCTTTATTCACGATTCAATCAGGATTATCTGTAATCATTGTAGCATCCTCATTAATTTAGAAGTGTTATTCTATTCTTATTTATAATAAAAATGACTCCAAAATGACAAAATACATTATTTAGAATATAATTAATTTAATTTATCAAATAATATGTCATGCCCTGATCTATTTTACCTGTCCTTGTGCTTGTCTCCACCCCCCTTCAAGTGTCACCCATCTTGCCCATTATCCCCTGGGTACTTATACCTGTGTTCTCTGTTTGTCTGTTGCCAGTTCGTCTTGTTTGTCAAGTCAACCAGTGTTTTGTCTCAGCTCCTGCTTTTCCTCAGTCTCTTTTTTTCTCGCTCTCCTGGTTTTGACCTTTGCCTGCCCTAACTCTGAGCCCGCCTGTCTGACCACTCTGCCTGATTCTGACCCTGAGCCTGTCTGTCGTCCTGTGCCTTTGCCACTACTCTGGATTATCTGCCTTGACCTGCCTTTTGCCTGCCCCTGTTGCTGTAATAAACATTGTTACTTCAACACAGTCTGCACTTGGGTCTTACCTGAAACGTGATAGTACAAACTGGCCATGACTGATCCAGCAGATTTGGACCAGCTCCGCAACGCCATCTTCTCCCAATGAGCCGTCATTGGTAAGCACGAGGAGTTGCTTCGTGGTCTGATGGAAGGGTTCCAGGACGTGGCCAAACGTCACGACCTAGAATTGGACCATTGCGGGAGCAATTCTGTGGGTTGCCTACTAGGCAGGCTACAACGACAATAACCTCCCAGCCCCTCAGTAACCCGACTGGTAGCAACGCCGTCAACATGATTTCCTGGGAACCCCGCTTACCTCCCCCAGAGCGCTACGATGGAGATTCCAGAACCTGCCACGTCTTTCTCTCCCAGTGCTCCCTCATTTTCGAGCTGCAGCCTTCTTCGTTCCCCTCGGATAGCATACATTACTACGCTGATGTCCAGCAGGGCACTCGCCTGGGCCACGGTGGTGTGGGAGCAACAATCCGTCGTCTGTCTCAGTCTGGAGGTATTTGTGGCGGAGGTGAGAAGTTTTCGAGGCTCCGGTGTCCGGGAGAGAGGCTGCCCGGAAGTTACTCCAGCTTCGGCAGGGCTCCCTCAGTGTGACAGACGATTCAGTTGATTTCCGCACACTAGGAGCGGAGGGTGCCTGGAGCCCGGAAGCGCTGTTCGACATGTTACTGCACGGAGTATCGGAGGAAGTAAAGGACGAGCTTGCAGCCCGGGAACTATCGACGGATCTTGACTCACTCATCACTTTAACCGCCCGGATTGATGGTCGGCTACGGGAACATAGGAGGGAGAAGAGGTCTGATTGTGGTCCCAATTGCTTTTTGAAGGATCCCACCTTGCATTTGATGAACTCCGGGAAGTCCCGAGTGGACCCGAGCGTATCCGAGTTCCTCCGTGAGCCCATGAAGACTGCCGATTTACCTCTTCCCTAGCCGATGCAGCTCGGCAGGGCTAGGCTGTCTCCAACCGAACGCGTACGCAGATTTAACACCCAGAGTTGTCTGTATTGCGGTACTGCCGGTCATTATGTGTCTACATGTCCCTTCAAGAGACCTAGCTTATTGGTAGGAATGAGTACTCTGGTTGGTCCTAAGGATAATTTTGCTCCTCCCCTTACTCGCCCCCCTCTCCATGCGGTGGGAGCGACCAGTCAAAGTCTCTCCAGATACTCATCGACTTGGGGGCCGATAAGACTCTTATGGATGTTACTCTGGCGTCCGAGCTCAACTCCATTCCCATGAATGTCAGAGCGTTGGACGACCACTCTATAGGCCGGATCACCCACCCCCATCGACCTATGTGTGCCGCGGAACCACAGCACGGCGATCCAATTCCTGCTAATTGAGTCTCCGCAGGTACCTGCGGTATTGGGATTCTCTTGGCTCCGGCGACACAATCCCTCGATTGACTGGTCTACTGGTGCCATCGTCGGCTGGAGCTTGTTGTGCCATGCTCATTGCTTGTATTTGGCTCTGCCAGCCCCGGGACGTCTTCCTGGGGGCTTGGAAATTGCCCTGAACCTCTCTGCCATTCCCGTGAAGTGCCACGACCTCTGGGAGGGGTTCAGACTCGGGCCACTTCGCTTCCGCAACACCGACCTGTACCCAAGGATGTTAAGCCGGATGTGCTGGCACGCCGCTATAGCCCCGCTGCTACACCCCTGGAAACCGAGACCTTTCCCCTCCTGCTCCAAAGTCCTTAGCCCTTCTGCTCTTTGTTCTCTGTTGCCCCGTACCCTCTGTATACTTCTAGATGTAAACCCAAGTCTCACAGCCCTTTGTCTCCTGTTTCCTGTCGTTTGACTGCCCCTGTTGCTGTAATAAACATGATAATAAACGTGATATAATCTGTAACACAACCAAAATAACCTGCAAATGCATCCAAGTTTGTAGAGTCACAAGCTTGATTTAGTCATTGCGTGTTAGGAATATGGAACCAAATACTATACTTTTGACAACTTTATTTATAAGAATTTAGGAGTGTCAATAATTTTGCCCCCTAACTTTTTGAGAAAGAAAACATTTTATAATAAAAAAAAATTGAATTTCCAAATTTCTTTGAGCATTCAATATAGGTCAGTATTGTTATTATTTATTTGATACAGTCATTATTGGTAATCTTTATCAAGGGTGTCAATCATTTCGGACCCCACTGTATTTCTTTGTGGAAATGGGAATTACATTATCCTTTTCATTTATTATTCAATTAGCCCCTTATCTCTTTGTCCAATTATTCCTTTGACATACTTTATGATCAAAATGTGAAAGGTTAAATTTCATGTGGGTACATGGTATTACGAGTGCTATCAGTTACACTTTGTTGCCATCTTATCAGACACTTCCTGCTGTCAGCCCAAGTGCTCATTTCAAAAGTAGATTTGCATCAGATCCATGCGGCGATCTAATTGTGCTGATGTCTGGCTCTCCCAAAAGGTCAGGGATGTGAAGGGATTAGAGTTGGAATGTTATCGCTCTGATTGAAAAGCCACTATATTGAAGACTGAGGATGTGAAAGTAGAAGGGAGTTTAATTTCTTCCCATGTTCCTGTTTTTATTTACTTTTCTGCTCTTTTGCACACCAGTATTTCTACTTGCACATCATCATCTGCTCATCTATCACTCCAGTGTTAATCTGATAAATTGTAATTACTTCGCTACTATGGCCTATTTATTGCCTTACCTCCTCACACCATTTGCACACACTGTATATAAACTTTATTTTTTTCTATTGTGTTATTGACTGTACGCTTGTTTATTCCATGTGTAACTCTGTGTTGTTGTTTGTGTCGCACTGCTTTGCTTTATCTTGGCCAGGTCGCAGTTGTAAATGAGAATTTGTTCTCAACTAGCTTACCTGGTTAAATAAAGGTGAAAAATATATATATATATTTTTTAAATGTTCACCGACTCACAAATGAGACAAAGTCACAGATTCCCATAGATACTCCTATACAGCCAGGTCCTACTCTCCAGCTGTGAAATTAGGGCAATCCTGGATATCTCAATGTCCCATCAATGCAAATGCTAACATTGAGAGATATGGTTAGGGATATTTGGGAACATTTTCTTTGTCTAATGCTTTCCTGCCTACATGATACACCTAGATTATTGTTAGATTCATGAATCTTTGTAGTGGTTATTTAGTTATACACGTAACAAGCCAGATGTTAATTCTCCATTCTTTCAGCAATTTCTTTTGAGTTGGAGCCAGCTGCAATTCATATTAGTTTTGCATGATATGCTTACGCATAAAAAAACAGGATTATCAAAGTCACCACATAAAATATGGAAAATGTTGACACACTGCAGACTCAAGAAATGCAACCTGCAAGACAGCAGAGCGCTATATTAAGGGCTCAGAATGAGGTCTGTTTCCAGAATCGTAATTCATTCCTTTTATTTTTTTGACCCTTTCTTCTCCCCAATTGGTAGTTAGTCTTGTCTCATTGCTGCAACTCCCGTACCGACTCGGGAGAGGAGAAGGTAGTGAACCGTGTGTCCTCCAAAACACAACCCGACCAAGCTGCTTCTTGACACAAGGCCCACTTAACCTGTAAGCCAGCCGCACCAATGTGTCAGAGGAAACACTGTACACCTGGTGACCATGTCAGCGTGCACTACACCCGGCCCGCCACAGGAGTCGCTAGTGCGTGATGGGACAAGGATATCCCTGTCGGCCAAAACACCCCAACGCGGGTGACGCTGGGCCAATTGCGCGCCGCCCCATGGGTGTCTCGGTCGCGGCCAGCTGCGACAGAACCTGGACTCGAACCCAGAATCTCTAGTGGCACAGCTAGCACTGCGATGCAGTGCCTTAGACCACTGCGCCACTCGGGAGGCTGTAACTAATTTATATGAACAAATATGCTGATTTTCTCATCTGTTATCACACATGAAGGTCGTTAATAAAGTAAAGTCCCTTATGAGACACCTCTCTGGTTGTTCTCTCCCTCTAACCCTCTCTCTCTCTCTCTCTCTCTCTCTCTCTCTCTCACTCTCGTGCATGTGACCATTGGGAATATACAGCTTGCGTTTTGTTTCGTGACACTGTCTAAATTGGATTTTACACTGAGCTACAACTGCTTTTACTAATGCCAAAAGCATAACAAATTACATTTTCCCTTTGACAAAGTAAACATTTGCTTCTTGTATGTATTTGAAGAAAATAGAGTAGTGAATTATATTAATTGTCATAGATGCTGACTGGGGAAGGCGGAAAAAAAGAAAGTGGACTTATTAATTGCCTTCAGGCCCGGTCAGGAGACATCTAATGGCTAATTCAGCTCCCTAATGTTAGAATGATTTAGTGGGCTTTTCATTTTAACACTGGATTGTTTGTACAAGTCAGTGGATTTTACACTGCAGAAAGTTGGAAAAGATCCTTAAGACAAAGATTTTGTCAAGTTTTATCTAAAAGGTCTGTCTACATATGCACTGCATATCTATGGTAACCATAGGCTAGCATGACTATGCTAACGACTTAGAATCAATGACAGGGCACTGAGGATGCCTTTTAAAAACGAGGCAGGAAGAGTCAAACCAAAAATAAATAAATATTTACCCAACAAACTGTCATGTATTTCCAATGATCTATTGTAAATGAGGGCACTGGTTTGTGACAAGAGAAACAAATGTTATTGCTAAATCAGCAGAACAGGTCTATTGATTTAAGAACTATGCGCTGCAGATAGTCTCCATTGGCAAGATGGCCAGCTCGGGGTATTGATGTATTTATCATGATTCGTAGGTAGCAAGGGGTGGCCACCTGCAATTCCCTGGAACCACAAAACACTTAATGTTCAATTAAAATGTCTGTAACGTATATCTGAAAGGTCATTGTTCAGAAAAGAGGGGGGAAGATACTGTTGTCAAAATTGTCTCCTTAAAAGTCACGGTGTGGCCAACACAAATGATACTGCGGCACAATGACACATACAGTACATTCTGCAGAGGAAATGTTATGTGAAACTAGAGATTTTCTCATTATTTTTGCTGGGTATCTGTCGATCAGTGTATCCACTCAGATGAAACAAACACGATTTATGTTAAATATCAAGATTTTTTGGAGAGAGATATATATGCACTGCATATGCCCTTTACTGTGAACACAATTACATTGTCAACCACCCCTGCTGATAGAAACACACAATGTTATTGAGTGTTATTGGATACAATGCCCAAGCATCAAAACAGAATGTATTGACCTTGGGTATAACATTGTTATAACTGAATAGCAGCACTAAATGGATTAATAAAATACCATTATATTCATAAAACTGCAATTATTGCTTCATGGTTGTAAATGTACAGTGTATGTGTCTGTGGTTTCGAATGGAGGTCATTACATTATTTATCAGTGTTTTTATGTTTTAAGGGCTACCGTTGTATTTGGATTTTATTTATTTTTTACCGTTATTTAACCAGGTAGGCCAGTTGAGAACAAGTTCTCATTTACAACTGCGACCTGGCCAAGATAAAGCAAAGCAGTGCGACAAAAACAACACAGAGTTACACATGGGATAAACAAACGTACAGTCAATAACACAATAGAACAATCTATATACAGTTTGTGCAAATGGACTAAGGAAGTTAGGCAATAAATAGGCCAAAGTAGCGAAGTAATTACAATTGAGCAAATTAACACAGGATTGGTAGATGAGCAGATGATGATGTGCAAGTAGAAATACTGGTGTGCAAAAAAGTCAATAAAAACAATATGGGATGAGGTAGGTAGTTGGGTGGGCTATTTACAGATGGGCTATGTACAGCTTCAGCGATCGTTTAGCTGCTCAGATAGCTGATGCTTAAAGTTAGTGAGGGAGATGTCAGTCTCCAGCTGCAGCGATCGGTTAGCTGCTCAGATAGCTGATGCTTAAAGTTAGTGAGGGAGATGTCAGTCTCCAACTTCAGCGATCGGTTAGCTGCTCAGATAGCTGATGCTTAGAGTTAGTGAGGGAGATGTCAGTCTCCAGCTGCAGCGATCGGTTAGCTGCTCAGATAGCTGATGCTTAGAGTTAGTGAGGGAGATGTCAGTCTCCAGCTTCAGCGATCGGTTAGCTGCTCAGATAGCTGATGCTTAGAGTTAGTGAGGGAGATGTCAGTCTCCAGCTGCAGCGATCGGTTAGCTGCTCAGATAGCTGATGCTTAAAGTTAGTGAGGGAGATGTCAGTCTCCAACTTCAGCGATTTTTGCAATTGCCGCACGCATTGTTTTTTTTCTTGCCTCTTTTAAAGTCAAGTTTGAACTATTGACAAGGAACGGAACAATGCATTTGCTCCTAGCATAGGATGCCATTTTCTTTGTCTGCACTTATTGATTATTATAACAACAATAACTGTACTGTATTACTAGTGTAAAGATTATTAAGGAAAGCTGCCTTTTATTAATGGCTTCTCTCTTGTTTTCCTCCAGGTGCAACAATCGAACCCAGTGCATAGTGATCACAGGTTCTGATGTCTTCCCAGACCCCTGTCCAGGGACCTACAAATATCTGGAGGTCCAGTATGAGTGTGTTCCCTACAGTAAGTATGAACTTTCCATCATGCATTTAACAGTTCTCTGTCCTCTTCTCTGGCTCTCTTTCTATAATTTTTCTCACTTTCTCGATCCCTCCCTGTATCCCTCTATATACTCTGATAATGTATCTCTCTTTACACTCTAATGCAAGATAAATTCAAATTATTTGCATAAGTATTGGTTCCTAGGGAGGATCTATATACAATGTTTTATCTCTCCACCATTTGTCAATGGACCATGCTGAGGTAAGTTTTAAATATATGACGATGCTAGTGGAGGGCTATATTAAAGTAATACAATTAAAGGTGTGATCTCGTCATCCCTCAGATACAACACCCGATTCCCTTTTCTGTACACTACTTTTGACCAGGGCTCCATAGGGCAAAAGTCGTGCATTACAGTATATAGGGAATAGGGTGCACTTTGGGATGCATACCTAGGATTGATATCAGCAAATTGCTCATTGCAATGGTTCTATGTAGTTTCTGAACAACAGGTGTTGAGATCTGTCAACAGATGTTTCGTATGAAACAGAATGCCTCCAATTAGATAATTCAACAAGGTGATGTATCACACAAAATTATAGGATTAACATTTGTCTCTTGTCACTTGGATGCTAAAATATTCATTGTGGCTTAGCTCCAAAATAATCTATAGATACCCCTTGTCTGAAACATTGTCCTAATAATGTTGTTGATATGCAAGTACAATGAATTGCCAGGAATTCAAAAGAAAGGGAAAATCCACTCAAAACAATATTTGTCATTTTTTCATTACTCCATTGTTGATATAGTCATGATGATGTGGCTGGTGATACTTTGCTTCTTGAAAGTCCAATATCTTAAAAACTTTTTTGGATCTGTATCAACAGTGGACTAATGAAAAAAATACTTAAAAGATAGTTTTTGAGTGGATTTTCCCTTTCAATGATTTGAGCATGATCCAGCTCTACTAACTGCTTTACAATTCTATTTTAGCTGTTAATATGTTTGTGAGCTCAACCTACTAACATGTACATCGTGTAGATTTGACCATTTAATCAAATGATTTCAGAGCGTCTGAGAGCATCTGGAATAATTATAGTCTATACGACCCAAAGCCAGGGTTCCTGCTCTAACCATTCTCCGTAGAATGTTCATATGGAATAATTATAGTCTATACGACCCAAAGCCAGGGTTCCTGCTCTAACCATTCTCCGTAGAATGTTCATATGGAATAATTATAGTCTATACGACCCAAAGCCAGGGTTCCTGCTCTAACCATTCTCCGTAGAATGTTCATATGGAATAATTATAGTCTATACGACCCAAAGCCAGGGTTCCTGCTCTAACCATTCTCCGTAGAATGTTCATATGGAATAATTATAGTCTATACGACCCAAAGCCAGGGTTCCTGCTCTAACCATTCTCCGTAGAATGTTCATATGGAATAATTATAGTCTATACGACCCAAAGCCAGGGTTCCTGCTCTAACCATTCTCCGTAGAATGTTCATATGGAATAATTATAGTCTATACGACCCAAAGCCAGGGTTCCTGCTCTAACCATTCTCCGTAGAATGTTCATATGGAATAATTATAGTCTATACGACCCAAAGCCAGGGTTCCTGCTCTAACCATTCTCCGTAGAATGTTCATATGGAATAATTATAGTCTATACGACCCAAAGCCAGGGTTCCTGCTCTAACCATTCTCCGTAGAATGTTCATCTGGAATAATTATAGTCTATACGACCCAAAGCCAGGGTTCCTGCTCTAACCATTCTCCGTAGAATGTTCATATGGAATAATTATAGTCTATACGACCCAAAGCCAGGGTTCCTGCTCTAACCATTCTCCGTAGAATGTTCATATGGAATAATTATAGTCTATACAACCCAAAGCCAGGGTTCCTGCTCTAACCATTCTCCGTAGAATGTTCATATGGAATAATTATAGTCTATACGACCCAAAGCCAGGGTTCCTGCTCTAACCATTCTCCGTAGAATGTTCATCTGGAATAATTATAGTCTATACGACCCAAAGCCAGGGTTCCTGCTCTAACCATTCTCCGTAGAATGTTCATATGAATAGCTAAGTGAACAACATTAGAATATGAACCTCATTACAAGTTAAAGATTGACCTCTCCAAGGTTTTAAGACCCGAGATTATCAATGAACTATGTAATAATGAGAAATAGGATTAAACTACGAAAGCACACCATAATTCATTATTTTTAGCTGAAAATCCCTCTCCCAGTATTGTTTTCCAGGATCTTTCTCTGCTTGTCTCAAAGTTATAAGGAAACTATCGATCCATCTCTTGCTGTTTTGCTTGAGACCTTAATCATAGGATTAGCCCCAAGGTCCACCTAGACACCCTCAATATTTCTTGGGGGGGGGGTTCCTGTCCCTTCTTGTGCTAAGGAAGCAGACAAACTTCACTCGGAACATGTCAAAGGAACTACGAGGTTATTGAATCCCAGCTATAGGTAGATTTTTGTAAAAGATCCCAAGCAAACCTCTCTATACTCTTTGGTTGATCCATAGTCCATGCATGTAGCGCCATCTTTTTGCTTCTTAATTTCCGTAAAGGTCCATGTCCGCCCAAAATAGGACCGAGGATACAGAATGTGTCGTATATCAACTGCCCTGGTAAGTTCTTAGTGTTCCCACCAACCCCCACCCCCAGTCCAGACCTTATTTTAGTGTTCCCCCACCCAGCTAGACCACCCAGTGCTGTTGTAGACTGTGTCCCATGGGGCAGTGCTGTGTTTGGTTTTGTTTCCCCCACCAACCCCTTGTCTTTCCTCACACAAGCACCCAACCAGTGACCAGTGACTACCCTTAAGACTGTCTTTAAACTCTGAAGTATCACATTTGTCTCGAGCCTAGAGTTGCCTTCATTGGGCAATATTTAGTAAGCTTCTGCATATGTGCAGAGATATTACCACTTTTACCAGAGGGAGCAAATCATATGGAGAACATGAAGATATTTTGATTGAAAACGTTGACCTTGTTCAAACTATTAATAAATATGGCCCTGAGAGAGGGATATTTTTCAAGTCAACATATTAAACCCCTATTAAGCCAATCCACACGTGAGATGAGTGAAGAAGACCAGTAGACCTATGCATCATCATTCTAGACTAAGGCAAGACTTCTAGAGCCTCTGCAACATAACTGACAATTTCACTTCAGAATATATCCAACACATTTCACCTTTCCCACTGGTTTGATGTAATATTCTATATTTCCACCATATATATGTAAAACCTCTATTTCCATAAATCTACCTCTTGTTCTTATTTGGTTCATGTCAAGAGCTGTCCTCATTAGGCCCCATTATCTCTGTGTTTAGTCTGTGGATGTGTTAATTGCGATATAAAAGTGACGTACAAGTTTTCATTAACATCATTCTTTGCGCTCTGCGTCGAAGCAGCGAGACAAAATCTGCCACGACTGTTTCTACGGCACCTTGTAAAAATGCAGAGGCATGCAAACATATGTTAACAGGATTCCAAAACAGTCAGACCTCATTTTGTTTCATGTCATCGTCTGCTATCATAGCTATCCTCCAAAACGGTATAATATAGAAACAGACATAAGTATTTTATTCAGGCAAAGAAAATAGGCATAATGCTTCAGCTTAGGTTCCATCACATTTACATTTGAGGACTTTACTCTTTACATTTGCTGACATTAGTAGCGTAGTTTGCTTTACTCAATTATATTATTTAGAGTTTGCATTATTCCCCAATTTAATCCAATTGAATGTCTTGCCCTCTGGACGAGACTGGAGCCACTGATTGAGTCTACATAGTGGTCAGCAGGCTTCTGAGGCCATGGATTGCAGCCAATACACCAGTCTAGTCACTCCACAAAGTACATTACATGCAAATCAAAGGAGCTTCTGTCTGCAGCAAATAGAGAGGTTTGTTCTTAGTCAAGGTTAAAGTAGAGTAATGATTATATAAAGACAGAACATTCATGTTATTTACAGGTGTTTACCTTAAAATAAGTTAACAGGGACTCATTTACTGCTATGTTTGGTGATAATGAGGACAGGGTTTTGGTGTTATCTTGTTTTTGTAATGCTGCTCTTTTAAATGTTATTCACTTCTCTTCTTCCCTTGTGCAATCTGCAGGAGACTTCCTTGGCTCCCTGACTCTTATTATGTTCCTCTACTGACCAGTTTCTGGTGACCTTTTTAGTTTTACACTAATGTCTGCTCAGGTCTTCCATCTTGTCTCCTCTCTTTTTTTCAGATTTCCGTCTTCTTCAATTTGTATCTGGCTGGCTGTGTCTGAGAATTTCTGCTGTCTGTTAATTTGTTTGCATCTCTGCCATTTAATCTTGTAGGTAGCCAGAACTTTGCTCCTTCTTAACCATGCCTTCCTCACACTTGAATCACTTGCATTTTTGCAGAGTGGAGGGCTTATGCCTCTCCCTCTTTCTCTCCTTTTTCTTTCTTTCTCTTTTCACTCTTTTCCACACACTTGAGGGATATATTTTAGAACAGTAAAATAGTATGTATTGTACTATAAAAGCATCTTTATATTCTATCTGATTCAATTGACGGCCTCATGAAATCTCTGCTATTGATAGTGATTGGTTTTTCTACTCAATGTCCCATTGTTATAAACTAACAGCTCATTGAATTTGTATTATATTCTTGATTTAGAGTACTAATAGGCTGTCTTTATATGAAAACAGATCACTGTATGTAACACTTAACGCTATTTACACCTTTTGGTTAGCATTCTTGTGTTTCATTCAATAAGATTTTCAGATCGATGAACTAGCAAGCGAGTCTATCCACCATCAATCCAAAAGTCAAATGGCACTATTATCGTTAACCTCAACTTACACAACTAATTAAGTGCAATGTTTACTTTGCAACTTAATGCATGGTGACTGTCATAACATTTCTACACTATTGTTTTTGTTCTATAACTATAACACACTACTTTTAGTAGATATTTTAACTGATTATCTACTTCCTCAATGGAGAGAGGGGAAATAAACCACAAATGTCAGCAGATGCTTCAGGGTTTGTTTTTGTTTGCACCTGTTTTGCCTAAAGTCATACTCAGCAGGTCCCGGAAGCCTTGGTGCAAGAATATTAAATCACCAACTTCCAGTGTATCATAGATTCTATATCAATCTGTTAGTAATGAAATAGGCCTCTATGAAGGTTGGATCACTGCAATATTGTACAGTAAACTGTGAACTGCAGGCTCTATTTTTGAACCATACTGTTTTACTCTCTTTTAGTCCTCTGGTTTCATGACACAAATTATTTAACTAGTACTGTATTATTTGTTGCCAGCACAAAGAAGGTGTTGTGTTTGGCAATTGTGTTATTTACCTGGGTCGTGTCCATTTACGGCAACTGAATTCTTTTTTAAACTGAAAACAAACCGCTATATTTCTCATCAGTGTTACTCAGGTGCAAGTTTACTGTTTCAGTCAAAAAAAAAATCTCCAGTTTCTGCCTACTGAACACGACCCTGGTGATCAGATTGTTTTTAAAAGGACAATGTACAGATTCCTCTTTTATGGGACTCAGCTCCCTTTCAATAGTGTTAATCTGTAAATTGAGTTTGGAGTTTTTGTTTTGGAAATATTTGATAGACATATGATATTAATAATTTACTCTGTTAGCAGCAGAGTTACTTGGTTTATAGTTTGCTGGTCAATTGCCGTTCATCAAAAATCACAGCAATGTCATTAACATTATTTTATCGTCTGATGTTCAACGGTTACATCCAGATATATCAAAACTCCAAATAGTGTATATGTTATCAAAAGTGACAACAGTAATCACACTAGCAGCCTACAGACTGTTGACCTGAATATAAAATGAACAATGTTGTGGCCAACTGTGGTTGACCAACCTTCTATAAACCAAGCTTAACACTTGGCCAAAGCTCCATACATTGTCCATTTGGACCTCTCTGGGTGTCCTAACCTTAATCTTTCCCTCGAGATAGGGGGTCGTCTGCACTGTCTGATGGTGTTTACTGTATCTCCTGTTTCTCTTTCCTTTCTCAAAATAGGTCTGCCTATCTTTGTCCATGTGTCATTATATGTTACTGCTTATGTAACCATAGAGATGACAGTTAATTCATATTAATCTCTTTTTTTCCTTGCACCCCTTTCATTCTCTCTTCCAATGCTTAAAATAGAAGTGGAGCAAAAAGGTAAATAACTGACACAATCCAAACCCTAGATCCTTGTTTTGTGGCATATGGTTGTAAATCTTCCTATCCCCACTACGGTGTGCCAACCCCATAGCAGGCAGTAGCAACAAACACATTCCCCATATAACAGTAGTCAGTAAACTGCAACGATGAGAGTGAGACTGATTTAAAGAAAAAAGATGATAAAACACTAGCAGCAGTACAGCTGTAAGTGCAGAGTGTAGTAGCTGGAGTCCATAGGGGTTTCTTCCCCCATCCTCCTGGGTGCTTTTGCTACTCAGCCCAATCTCATATTGCCTGGCTTCCAAACCCCTCTACATAGCATGCCATGGTAACAGTGTTTTCTGGCCCTTTGAAATCTACTGGTTCTAATGTCCTGTTCTCTCTCAGCACCCTCTCCCCCCTTATCCCTTATGCCTTCCCTCTTCCCCTTATCCCTTCCCTCTTCCCCTCATCCCTTATCCCTTCCCTCTTCCCCTTATCCCTTATCCCTTCCCTCTCCCCCTTATCCCTTCCCTCTTCCCCTTATCCCTTATGCCTTCCCTCTTCCCCTTATCCCTTATCCCTTCCCTCTCCCCCTCATCCCTTATCCCTTCCCTCTTCCCCTCATCCCTTATGCCTTCCCTCTTCCCCTTATCCCTTATGCCTTCCCTCTTCCCCTTATCCCTTATCCCTTCCCTCTCCCCCCTTATCCTTTATGCCTTCCCTCTTCCCCTTATCCCTTCACTCTCCCCCCTTATCCCTTATGCCTTCCCTCTCCCCCTTATCCCTTATGCCTTCCCTCTCCCCCTTATCCCTTCTCTCTCCCCCTTATCCCTTATCCATTCCCTCTTCCCCTTATCCCTTATCCCTTCTCTCTCCCCCTTATCCCTTATCCCTTCCCTCTCCCCCTTATCCCTTCCCTCTCCCCTTATCCCTTATCCCTTCCCTCTCCCCCTTATCCCTTATCCCTTCCCTCTCCCCCTTATCCCTTATCCCTTCTCTCTCCCCCTTATCCCTTATCCCTTCCCTCTCCCCCTTATCCCTTCCCTCTCCCCCCTTATCCGTTATGCCTTCCCTCTTCCCCTTATCCCTTATCCCTTCCCTCTCCCCTTATCATTTATGCCTTCCCTCTTCCCCTTATCCCTTATCCCTTCCCTCTCCCCCTTCCTTATCCCTTATCCCTTCCCTCTCCCCCTTATCCCTTATGCCTTCCCTCTCCCCCTTCCTTATCCCTTATCCCTTCCCTCTCCCCCTTATCCCTTATCCCTTCCCTCTCCCCCTTATCCCTTCTCTCTCACCCTTATCCCTTATCCCTTCCCCCTTCCCCTTATCCCTTATCCCTTCCCTCTCCCCCCTTATCTCTTATCCCTCCCTCTCCCCCTTATCCCTTATCCCTTATCCCTTCCCTCTCCCCCTTATCCCTTCCCTCTCCCCCCTTATCCCTTATGCCTTCCCTCTTCCCCTTATCCCTTATCCCTTCCCTCTCCCCCTTATCCCTCCCTCTCCCCCTTATCCCTTATGCCTTCCCTCTTCCCCTTATCCCTTATCCCTTCCCTCTCCCCCTCATCCCTTATCCCTTCCCTCTTCCCCTCATCCCTTATGCCTTCCCTCTTCCCCTTATCTCTTATGCCTTCCCTCTTCCCCTTATCCCTTATCCCTTCCCTCTCCCCCTTATCCCTTATCCCTTCCCTCTCCCCCTTATCCCTTCCCTCTTCTCCTTATCCCTTCCCTTATCCCTTATCCCTTCCCTCTTCTCCTTATCCCTTCCCTCTTCCCCTTATCCCTTATCCCTTCCCTCTTCCCGTTATCCCTTATCCCTTCCCTCTCCCCCTTATCCCTTATCCCTTCCCTCTCCCCCTTGTCCCTTCCCTCTTCCCCTTATTCCTTCCCTCTTCCCCTTATCCCTTATCCCTTCCCTCTCCCCCTTATCCCTTATCCCTTCCCTCTCCCCCTTATCCCTTCCCTCTCCCCCCTTATCCGTTATGCCTTCCCTCTTCCCCTTATCCCTTATCCCTTCCCTCTCCCCCTCATCCCTTATCCCTTCCCTCTTCCCCTCATACCTTATGCCTTCCCTCTTCCCCTTATCCCTTATGCCTTCCCTCTTCCCCTTATCCCTTATGCCTTCCCTCTTCCCCTTATCCCTTATGCCTTCCCCTTATCCCTTATCCCTTCCCTCTCCCCCTTATCCCTTCCCTCTTCCCCTTATCCCTTCCCTCTCCCCCTTATCCCTTCCCTCTCCCCCCTTATCCCTTATCCCTTCCCTCTCCCCCTTATCCCTTATCCCTTCCCTCTCCCCCTTATCCCTTCCCTCTCCCCCCTTATCCCTTATCCCTTCCCTCTCCCCCCCTTATCCCTTATCCCTTCCCTCTCCCCCTTATCCCTTCCCTCTCCCCCCTTATCCCTTATCCCTTCCCTCTCCCCCTTATCCCTTCCCTCTCCCCCTTATCCCTTCCCTCTCCCCCTTATCCCTTCCCTCTCCCCCTTATCCCTTATCCCTTCCCTCTCCCGCCTTATCCCTTATCCCTTCCCTCTCCCCCTTATCCCTTCCCTCTCCCCCTTATCCCTTCCCTCTCCCCCCTTATCCCTTATCCCTTCCCTCTCCCCCTTATCCCTTCCCTCTCCCCCTTATCCCTTATCCCTCCCTCTCTCCACCTTATCCCTTCCCTCTCCCCCTTATCCCTTCCCTCTTCCTCCTCATCCCTTATCCTACCACTTGCTGCTCTTCTTTCCTTTGATTCATGCACATACTCAGAGCAACAACAAAAACACCTCAAGAACACGCTCACTTGTAACTTTAATGGTTAGGAAATGTGCAACATTTTGTCACAACAAACCTCTCAGGTATATGGTAAAACGAGTGGTGTAAGTGGCAAATGTCTCAGAATACACATTGCAACATTGTGTCACAACAAACCTCTCAGGTATATGGTAAAACGAGTGGTGTAAGTGGCAAATGTCTCAGAACACACATTGCAACATTTTGTCACAACAAACCTCTCAGGTATATGGTAAAGCGAGTGGTGTAAGTGGCAAATGTCTCAGAATACACATTTTCAGACCTGCTGAATCCTGCTCTCGATTGAAACCTCCAGTCTGTTGCCAAATGACTTTAGTTGCCTGCTTTTTTGTTTACAGGAATTTGGTTTAGTTTTCGTTCTGTTCTATTCTCCCCCTCGTTTGTTTTCTATTCCCCTACAGTAGATGTCTAAGAGACAAGGCTTCTTTTGTTTCAGAAAGTTATGTTATTACTTCATATACTATACATTTGCTTAACAACTTTCCTATTCCTTTTTTTCTTTCTATGCACAAAACCAAACTCCCCATACTGCTTGTGAACATTGGTTATAGCTGTAGATGTCTTTTGGGCACTTTAATGTGTGTTTGTCCCCACTCTCTTTTTGGACAACCCGTAAAACAAAATGGAGAAATTAGAGATATCTTGACATTGTCTTCTGCTATTTTGATACGTTTCACTTGGATTTGTTGACTTAAATCTGTTTCTTATTTTACTCTTCCCCCATCACTAGTTTTTGTTTGTCCTGGGACCCTGAAAGCTGTCGGTGATCCTTCCTTTCTCTTTGAAGCGGAGCAGCAAGCCGGGTCATGGTGCAAAGACCCTCTACAAGCCGGTGACAAAATCTACTTCATGCCTTGGACTCCTTACCGGACAGACACACTCATTGAGTACTCTTCCCTCGACGACTTCCAAAACGCCCGGCAAACCATCACGTACAAGCTCCCCCACCGGGTGGATGGCACTGGATTTGTGGTCTACGATGGGGCCGTGTTTTTCAACAAGGAGAGAACCCGCAACATTGTAAAGTTTGACATACGGACCCGAATCAAAAGCGGCGAGGCCATCATCAATAACGCCAACTATCATGACACATCACCCTACAAGTGGGGTGGGAAAACGGACATTGACCTGGCCGTGGATGAGAACGGCCTGTGGGTGATCTACGCCACAGAGCAGAACAATGGCATGATGGTCATCAGTCAGTTGAACCCTTACACACTGCGCTTCGAGGCCACCTGGGAGACGACGTATGACAAGCGATCGGCCTCAAATGCCTTCATGATCTGTGGAGTACTCTACGTAGTGAGGTCCACATATGAAGATAACGAGAGTGAAGTCAGCAAAAGCTTAATAGATTATGTTTACAATACCAAACAGAACCGTGGAGAGTATGTAGATATCCACTTTCCCAACCAGTACCAGTATATCGCAGCTGTGGATTACAATCCCAGAGATAACCAGCTATACGTGTGGAATAATTTTTACATCCTGAGATATAATCTGGAGTTCGGACCACCCGATCCCGCTCACGGTAAGCAGCATCTCATTTCTTCAGCGCACAATACTGGTAAATTGCATTTTGTGACATTTATCTGCCACTAAGTGTGTTGATATTCCTTGGGTATTCCACGGCCTGCGTGTCAAGTGTCACGGATGGCAGATTTGTTTATTTAGAATTGAATATGTGTTAGATATGTTACGGAAGCTTTGGAGTGCATGAAGCTTCTCGGGGTGAAGTCGTTTTGCTCAGCAGTAAACAACATCACCCACTTACCATCTCATAAGGGATCAGTATCGGGGGATTTACTTGGGTTTACAGTGCGGGCGTTCCCCCACGTCCCCAGTGCAAAGGAAGGCCCATGGGGGTAGCTGCTGCCACCAGCTCTTCTCCCAGAGAGAGAGGAAATGTACCCCCACCACTGGAATCATACCTTCATGGACAGGTAGAAAGTGTTATTCCCCCTGGTACAGAAACCCCTAATCCCGGGCACCATTCAGGTAGCAAGTAGTCTAGTGTTTGATAGCATTGGGTCAGTAACCGAAAGGTTGCTGGTTCAAATCCCTGAGCTGACGGGGTGAAAAATCTTTTGAAGTTCGCTTGATTAAGGCCCTTAACCCTAATTGATCCTGTAAGTCACTCTGGATCAGAGCGTCTGCTAAATGACAAAAAAGAAGTTCACCCTATCAGGCTAGTATGAGGAACAGTGTGTCTTCTGGAAGACTAGGAGGCAGAGAACACAGGGAAGGGATCAATCACTCGGGTCATGTCAGATGAATATGTTTTTAATTTAACTGTCAAAAATTGACATGAGGCCGCTTAGGCCCCAGATAGTCTTTACATTGAGCATATAATAACTGTAATTACCCTAATCCCCTCCTCACCCCGAGTCCTAAATCCATGTAATACTCCATACAGTCGGCGATGAGCGTGGAGGTCAAGCAACTTTCCTCCAGATTACCACAGCTCAATATTTATGAATGTATTTGCTAGCCCACTTTTGTATTGATAGGGCTGAGGAGGCTAAATTGGGTTCAACCAGTGGAACATGCCCACTATAGTAAGAGCCAGACAGGCTTTAGTGTAACAAAATAACTTATCCTAAATTTAGATACAGACCCTTAGGGGGAAATTAGTATGCAGTGGGTGCACTGGATTGAAGTGAAGTCATCAAGGGGAGGAAGATGAAAATGCACTCATTTCCCTTTATTGCTGTCCATGAGCAACTTGTTTGGAGTGTCTCTTTAGCCAATAACGAGGTATTTGTGGATTTTGATTGAATATTTGCAGCATTACAAGCAAAATGTAATTTTCTTTTCCGATTTCCCATTTGGCAAATAGATTGTCATTAACAGATACTCAAATACAAATAGGTGACAATCAGCAGAAAGGCAGCTAGTATATTACATTTCTGTTTACATACAGCTATGGTAATGGTAGTAGCAAAAACACTTGTCACCTCGTTAAATCTAAGAAGTATTACAATATTTTTGTTACAGTTCCAAGTTATACGACTATAAAAGCCAGACATTGAACTGAAACACATATGGTTTCAATACCATTTTTGCAGATTCATGGAATAGAGTTGCAATGCTCAGTTGATTAACACATATGTTGAATGCACATTGAATGCCAATTTAGAAATGAAAACACTTTAAAGGTGCTGTACAAAATAAGACGGGGTTTCAGTCAAACGTGTGTCCAACAAGCATCCTTAACTCTTCACACAGCACAGAGAACCTGGGCTGTAGTGCCTATTTAGGGGCTCGTCTGGGATGCAAGATACCTACATTATACCCTTAGGCCTAAACACTAACTACACTGAACAAAAAATATAAATCCAACATGTAATGTGTTGGTCCCATGTTTCATGATCTGAAATAAAAAATCACAAAAATTAAACATATGCACAAAAAGCTTATTTTTCTCAAATTCTGTGCACACATTTGTTTACATCCCTGTTAGTGAGCGTTTCTACTTTGCCAAGATAATCCATCCACCTGACAGGTGTAGCATATCAAGAAGCTGATTAAACAACATGATCATTACACAGGTGCACCTTATGCTGGGGACAATAAAGCCACTCTAAAATGTGCGGTTTTGTCACATAAGCACAATGCCTTCAGATGTCTCATGTTTTGAGGGAGCATGCAATTGGCATGCTGACTGCAGGAATGTCCCCCAGAGCTGTTGCCAGATAATTTTATGATAATTTCTCTACCATAAGCCACCTCCAACGTCTTTTTAGAGAATTTGGCAGTATGTCCAATCAGCCTCACAACCGCAGACCAAGTGTCAGGCCCAGGACCTCCACATCCGTCTTATTCACCTGCGGGATCATCTGAGTTACCTGAACAGCTGATGAAACTGAGGAGTATTTATTTCTGTAATAAATCACATTTTGATTGGCTGGGCCTGGCTTCCAGTTGGTGGACCTATGCTCTCCCAGGCCAATCCATGGCTGTGCGAAATGTGTGAAATCCATAGGTTAGGGCTTAATGAATGTATTGTAATTGACTGATTTCCTTATATAAACTGTAACTCAGTAAAAAACTACTGTTACTGTGTCATTTCAGGCAATTTTTTGGGAGTTTTGTTTTTACATTTTTTGGGGTACACAATTTTTTATCATGATTAATCGCAATCATGATTAAACATCCAACATACATAATCTATACAACTAAAGTCTACATTGCCATGTAAAACTATTTGACATTGAGGTTAGAGAAGATTGTGCTTTCTCAATTTACCTAATTTTGCTAACCAATACTTTAGACAGTCAATATTTCTGTAATGTTCTTTGTATAAAAATTCTTAAATTACAGCTGAAATTGAGCAAATTCAGAATTTGTGAGTAATCGCAAGTAAATACTGCGATTAACTCTATTACATTTTTTTTATTGTTTGACAGCCCTACTAGTTAGACTATTCTAACAACATCAAATAAAATGTACCTGTTTAGAAAGTCATTACTCACTATTGGTGTCTAAATTCAAGTTACAACATAACTATATGACAGATTTTGTTACCACATAGAATTCAATCACATGAAGCTGTGTAAGGACATTTTTTTTTAAGACCCTGGTAGATCGGGGCCTTGTCTAGTGCGAATGCTATTTATGTCAACGCAAGAGAATCAGCCTGTGGGATCACGCTGACAGGTGGGAGTGGATGGGGTTGAATCCAACACGCAGTGACTGGAAGTGTAAGTTAAATAGGGCTGGCACAATTACCCTATAACCTTATAAAGAGCGACCACCCCTAGAAAACAACTTCTCGTTTTGGAAACGGCCTATGTGCCATTAATATATGAGTCAGAAACATTTAATCTAGTGTCAACATTAACTACAAAGTGTAAAAATACCATGACCATCACAGCCCTAAAGTTAAATGGGTCAGCCACCTTTTCATGACCAATCACACCCAGATGTGTCTCGCGTATGAACTCTAATCCACTGTTACATCACATGGCGTCACAGCTCTTTTTAAACCACTACGGATTTCATGTAACAGCTCATAAAGAGGTATTCCTCCATCAGCTCCTGTTAGTGAGATGATTACATTAAATAAGACATTACACTGGAAGTCTCATCGGGCACACAATTATAAGGCCTGTTTATGCATCCAAAGCACAGATAGATTGTCTAAATTCTCTGAGTAAGCATCTAAAAAGCTGCTTTTTGACTGAGAGATGAACATTGGGCCTCGGTCTCGAAGCTCAATGGGACACAGGTCAGTCCTAGCTGGGGAACCCCTTTATTTATCCTGAGTTGTAAAATTAAATTGCTGATTGCTTTCATGAAATAAATCCCCCTGAGCACACAACTCACCACCGGCTTCTTAATTGTTTAGATGTCAATACATTGCTATGCAATTTCATCTGGCGAGCTTCAAATTGCAAGTGCTGCTCTTACGGCTCCAAATGACCCAATTTATTGTAAATTATAAGGTGCGCGCCATGCCGCCAGTGACACAATTTACCAATTAGCTCACCAGTATCTCTATGTTGCCGAACGTTGGCCTGCTGTTGCGTTATTTTATTAGTGCACAGCACAATACAAGAAAACCTTGCTAATACATTAACTGTATCACATAAGCAAATGGCCAAGTAAGTTCACCCCACATTTCAGGTGAATTCACAGCTTTCCAATGAACTCTATAATCTCATAATTTCATGTACCTCTTAAATGTGGGCCATTCTTCCATTCTATGCAGGTCTGCTTACAGAATGGATGGAAATGGGTGCTACATGTGTGCACATACCTAGAACACCATAAGAGAGAGGGGATTGAATGTGTAAGGCACAGCCTCGCAGTGAGCCAAGGTGCTCTGCATGGTAACAGCGAAGGCCCCTCTCTACATGCTCCAGAGTTATCCCGGATCAGAGATCAAGGTGCTGAGGAAAATGTGCAAAAGATGACACTGCTTGTTTTGACAAAACCAACCCCATGTCCTCGGCGTCCGAGTGGACATCACTTGAAAGGGAGAGCGTATTGATGTGGAAAATTGCCATTTTTATTCCTCCCACATTCTCTCTCTCTGGTGTGGACACACGTCGACGGGCCTGTCGCCTGTCTTACTGCGGCTGCTGATAGTGAGAGCCATTGTTCTCCATAGTCAATAGCCCCATGTCCCTGTAGATGAGCAGCACTGCCATGGGCCCTGTAGAAAATGCATCATTCCAACCTCTCTTCCTTTAAGTAATCACATAACCAGAATTGGTTGGATTGGGGTGGAAAAATTGGGTGGCTAACTTGCTTTCACCTATCCAATCAATTATAGATCTGTGATTACCTGAAGGAAAGAAGAATGGAAGGGTGGATTCTATGATTATGTATTATGATTTGAACAGGGCCTGTGTCTGGCTTAGTCTGCTGGCCAGGATCAGCGTTAGACTTCAGCAAGCCAATCTGTTGCCCAGAGGCAGCGTCTCTATACTCCCGTTACTCTCCAGACTCACGTCCCTGCCAGTGCCGGCAGCGTCCACACCGCCTCCCCTCCTCTGCATTAGCAATGGAGGAATGAATTACCTCCGCAATCTGCACTGATGATAGGAGGAACATGCTAATTCAATGACGGATCCCCGGCCCCTGCGCGGCACCCGCTCTGAGGCTTTCTCCCTCTCAGGATTCTCCTCACTTCTTCCTCCAAATGAGTCCATATCTTTTTATATTATTTCTGTATTCAGTCGTGATTCATCCGACAAGGGCTGTTCTAGCAGGCTCATTCCCAGATGTACTGGGATTTCACAATGTGTTTCCATTGGATACTATTTATTAATATACAGTAGGGATGTCCCTGGTTGAAGAGTTATAGGTTTTTCAATTCTGAAAATTCTCAATTCTGAGAAGTGTATTTTTTGATACACAGGGTTGGATGTCAGATATTTCTCTAAAATGTGATCGATTTCAAGTTTTTCTCTCCGCACATTCCCAACCGGTGCTATTATTGCACTCATTGTAAGACATGGAACAATTTGTGCACTTCCAAGCATCCACATGTATGATATTTTGTATTCCAACACTGAAGGTAATACGTTTTAACAGTTTGGGTTACATCATGTTGAACTAGACCTCTACTGTGTCATATAGTCCAAACAAACTCCTGCAAAAGGATGTGTGATGACAGCATATGTGGGCAACCCTCAGCCTTGGGTTACATTTCACAATGTCATAGAGTTGTTTTACATAAGAGGATGATTACTGTTTCTCTGAGGTATGGCTGAAAGGATCAGCTCAGTCTCATGTTTGATTACGGTTTAAACGATGCATATTGAAGTCACTATTATTTTTGAGACATCTATACAGTCCACTAAAAGTTATTGTGCCTTTGAGAATATTTGGTCTGGGATTGGGCTGTGTGTGTGTGTGAATGGATGTTCTGCTGGGTGGTTTGTTTGCCTGCCTGTATGTCTGTGTGTTTGGGGATGTTCTGAAATAGACACCCAGTGTGTATGGCACCAAATGTAGGCTAGTTCTTTGCACTCTGAGTTAATGCTTGAAATGTGAGGCACGTACAGTAGAGAAAGCTGAGAGAAAAAAAGCAGTCTCTAGTCTGGCAGCTGCTGTGTGTGTGTCTGCTCTCTGTACTTAAATGTATGTGTTCCATTCGAGACAACCTCTAACAGCTATTAGGTTTTGTTCGCTTAGACACAGACATGGACCTATAAACACAAGTACATTATTCTTAGGAAATACATCTTTAGGAATTGCTTATATTGCTGATATCTCTGAAGCAAACAATGTTATTTAATTTTTTCATGTGTGTTATTGTTATGATAGGAGGATATTGGAATTTACTGCAGACATATTATCACAACAATCAGCAAGTATAATTTCCAGGTGGATCTTTCACTGAAAGCCCAGGGAAATTAATGAATACTTAGGACGATGTTAATGTGTGCACTTTAGCAAAAATGTGACACTTGGTTGCAAGGATTGGTTATGAGGTTATCACTTCCATCTTTACAGCTCAGGTAAACGGAACCCTGTGCAGTTCACTGTAGCCGATAAGGGGTTAATTATTTTTTTCAAATTACATTTGAAGTCGATGGCTTATTAGTTTATTTTCCTGGTATAATTTTCTTGGCCCTTTCACAAAGGCTGAACTTGGCTCCTTTTTGATCTGAGAAACAGGGTTTTAATTATTTGAGCCTCTGTTGACTTCTTCTGTTTGCTTTTACTCTTCTATTAGGAGCTGATTACCACCTGGGACCCATATTTCACAACTGATAAAAGCCTGTGTTTAAAGTACCCCTTTAGTTTAGCACCAGAAAGGCAGAGGGAGAATCTCAGAGGGAGATCTTTTCAGCAGGTTTATTTGACACAATGTTGTTGGTTTTTCTTCAGTGACAAGCAATAGTTGGTACAAAAAAAAAATGAAATACTATTTTACCTCTTATGTGCGAATTATCTGAAACATTGGTCTCACAAACCTTCCCTATAGGTTTTCCTCCCTTTTTTTCTCTCCAGATAAACAGCCCCTGATAACGTGTATGAAGCATTACTCATGTGAACAACCATGCGGTGCACATCGTAAGTGCGGCCATTAAGCATAATATAAAAGACACACTCGCTGTCAGTTTTCATTTTTCAACTCCGCCAAGACTGGTGAGGCCTGGAGAAGTGCAGCTCTGACAACACGAGACTTCCCCCCTCCTCTCCTCTCTCTCTCCTCTCCTTCCTATCCTGGATTATTGTCATATCATCTCAGATGAAACCCATGCCCTATACCCAAAGTAGTAATAACCGAGCGATGAAAATATGTTTCCAGGCAAAAAGACGTGGGCGGCGATCACATAAAGAGGTTATGAATGTGTCCGTGTTTGACAATTCTCAGCACTTTGTAGGATATCTCCACCTTACACTCATAACTCCATGACAGTTAATTGAAGGTCCCTCTTGGGCTTGAGTGCTCAACAGACATTAATTGGGGGGATCCTCTCTGGTTTCTCCAATCTGAGATAGATTTACTTGAGTTGTAATCAAAAGGAAATTGTACAGGAGGGATTCACAGGTGAACAAAACATGTATTTCATCTGCATATGTTACAGATGTGAGGCAGGAGGAATCTGCTGCCACAGCAGAACAAACAATAAATAGAACCCCTAAGAGTATGGATGTATTCCAAATGGCACCCTATTCCCTATAGAGTACATTATTTTTGACCAGAGCTATTTGGGCCCAGGTCGAAAGAAGTGCACTATAAACATTTGGGACGAACCACTGCCTATCCAAAGATAGCCATCACTGTATACTGCAAACCAGCAACAACATGGTAGGAGTGTCCATTTGAATAACTGTAGCGTTAATTCTTCCCAGTTTTCATTGTATTAAAGGAATCTTCGGCATCAAGGTAATGAGATTATATAGCTCTTAGAATTACAGACCAACAAACTGCATCAACTTGAATAGCACAACATTTGAATAAGGGATAGAGAAGCACAAACATTGTGTAGGCCTATGTGTATCAAACTTTATTAAAGAGATTCTCTGGTACTTTTATATAGTTTTTAGCCAGTAGTTCAAAAAGTAGTGCTCACAAGCCAAAAGTGTACCCTGAAATTGCGGACTATGTTTTGCATACATGGAGATTTGTGCACCAAATCATTGCTCTCTCTCGTTCTGCTGTGGGTGCATCATGTGCCTTTTGCTCATATGGTGAGGGGGTGAAGCTCATTGGTTGAACTCTAATTGCTAGGGGACTGGCCCAAGTGGGGGAAAATTTAGAGAAAATGGGGTAGCACTGTTTCCAGAAAAACAGTTACTTTCAAAAATAATGTGTAGTTGCCAAAGTTCTGGAGCATCTTTAAGTTATGTGCAGTTTAATTCAAATGGTCTTCAATTTCATAAGAAGGCTCATCTCTAATCCCTTTAGAAACCTGAATGCAAAACTCACAAATAGGATCATCAAGGGCCTTTTCCATAACAAGTGTCATCCATGTATACATATTTTTTAGGACTTGCATATTGGCAGCAATTCTGTTGAATTAACAAGGCAAAGTAACAGCACAGTCTTCTTAAACATTTGTTATTGCCGAAGTGAATTAATTTCCCTTTTTTTTGCGCTGCTCGTAAAACAATCCCCTGTTCTACAGAAAAACCAGTGAGAATCAGCAAAACAGGAGCCTACATCAAACAAAAGATACTTTTCGTCATGTAGGGTATGTGGACACCTGCTCGTCAAACATCTCTTTCCCAAATTACGGTCATTAATATGGAGTTGGTCACCCCTTTGCTGTTATAACAGCCTCCACTCTCCTGGGAAGGCTTTCCACTAGATGTTGGAACATTGCTGCAGGGACTTGCTTCCATTCAGGCGCAATAGCATTAGTGAGGTCAGGCACTGATGTTGGGCGATTAGGCCTGGCTCGCAGTCGGCATTCCAATTAATCCCAAAGGTGTTCGATGGGGTTGAGGTCAGGGCTCTGTGCATTCCAGTCAAGTTCTTCCACACCGATCTCGACAAACCATTTCTGTATGGACCTCGCTTTGTGCACCGGGGCATTATGCTGAAACAGGAAAGGGCCTTCCCCAAACTGTTGCCACAAAGTTGGAAGCACAGAATGGTCTAGAATGTCATCACGCCGACAGAAACAAGCATCTCTCTGGTAAGAAGAAGGGCGGAGGTGTATGCCTTATGATTAATGAGTTGTGGTGTGATCATAGCAACATACAGGAACTCAAGTCCTTTTGTTCACCTGACCTAGAATTCCTTACAATCAAATGCCGACCGCATTATCTACCTAGACGGCCCTGAAATAACTTCATTGGACTCTATGTAAACTGGAATTCACATATCCTGAGGCTGCATTTATTGTAGCTGGGGACTTTAACAAGGCTAATCTGAAAACAAGCCCCCCTAAATTTTATCAGCATATCGAATGCGCGACCTGTGCTGTGAAAATCCTGGATCATTGTTCAACTTCCGTGACGCATACAAAACCCTCCCTCGCCTTCCTTTCGGCAAATCTGACAACAACTCCATTTTGTTGCTCCCAGCCTATAGACAGAAACTAAAACAGGAAACGCCCGTGCTCAGGTCTGTTCAACGCTGGTACGACCAATCTGATTCCACGCTTCAAGATTGCTTCGATCACATGGTCTGGGATATGTTCCGGTTGAACAATAACATTGATGTATACGCTGATTCGGTGAGCGAGTTTATTAGTAAGTGCATCGGTGATGTTGTACCAACTGCGACAATTAAAACCTTCCCCAACTTGAAACCGTGGATTGATGGCAGCATTCACGCGAAACTGAAAGCGCAAACCACTGCTTTTAATCAGGGCAAGGCGATCGGAAACATGACTGAATACAAACAGTGTAGCTATTCCCTCCACAAGGCAATCAAACAAGCTAAGTGTCAGTATAGAGACAAAGTAAAGTCGCAATTCAACGGCTCAGACACAAGAGGTATGTGGCAGGGTCTACAGTCAATCACGGACTACAAAAAGAAAACCTGCCTCGTTGCGGTACACAATTACTTGCTCCCAGACAAACTAAACAACTTCTTTGCTCGCTTTGAGGACAATAAAGTGCCACCGACACAGCCCGCTACCAAAACCTGCAGACTCTTCTTCACCGCAGCCAACGTGAGTGAAACAATTAAACGTGTTAACCCTCGCAAGGCTGCCGCCCCAGACGGCATCCCTAGCCGCATCCTCAGAGCATGCACAGACCAGCTGGCTGGTGTTTTTACGGACATATTCAATCAATCCCTATCCCAATTTGCTTTTCCCACATGCTTCAAGATAACCACCATTGTTCCTGTACCCAAAAAGGCAAAGGTAACTGAACTAAATGACTATCGCCCTGTAGCACTCACTTAAATCATCACGATGTGCTTTGAGAGAGTAGTCAAGGATCATATCACCTCCATCCTACCTGACACCCTAGACCCTCTCCAACTTGCTTACCGCCCCAATAGGTCCACAGTCGACACAATCACACTGCACACTGCCTTAACCTATCTGGCCAAGAGGAATACCTACGTAAGAATATTGTTCATCGACGACAGCTCAGCATTTAACACCATAGTACCCTCCAAACTCATCATCAAGCTCGCGACCCTGGGTCTCGACCCTGCCCTGTGAAACTGGGTACTGGACTTTCTGACGGGATCCTGGGTCTCAACCCCGCCCTGTGCAACTGGGTCCTGGACTTCCTGACAGGCCGCCCCCAGGTGATGAGGGTAGGTAACAACATCTCCACCCCGCTTCTCCTCAACACGGGGGCCCCACAAGGGTGGGTTCTCAGCCCTCTCCTGTACTTCCTGTTCACCCATGACTGCGTGGCCATGCACGCCTCCAACTCAATCATCAAGTTTACAGATGACACTATAGTGGTAGGCTTGATTACCAACAACGACGAGACGGCCTACAGGGAGGAGGTGAGGGCCCTCGGAGGGTGGTGTCAGGAAAATATCCTCACACTCAACGTAAACAAAACAATGGAAATGATCGTGGACTTCAGGAAACAGCAGAGGGAGCACCCCCCTATCCACATTGACGGGACAGTTGTGGAGAAGGTGGAAAGTTTGAAGTTCCTCAGCGTATACATCACGGACAAACTGAAATGGTTCACCCACACAGACAGCGTGGTGAAGAAGGCACAACAGCGCCTCTTCAACCTCAGGAGGCTGAAGAAATTTGTCTTGTCACCAAAAACATTCACAGACTTTTTAAAAATGTACATTCGGGAGCATCCTGTCGGGCTGTATCACCGCCTGGTACGGCAACTGCTCCGCCCACAACCGCAAGGCTCTCCAGAGGGTAGTGAGGTCTGCACAACACATCACCGGGGGCAAACTACCTGCCTCCAGGACACCCACACCACCCGATGTCACAGGAAGGCCAAAAAGACCATCAAGGACAACATCCACCCGAGCCACTGCCTGTTCACCCCACTATCATCCTGAAGGCGACGTCAGTACAAGTGCATCAAAGCTGGGACCGAGAGACTGAAAAACAGCTTCTATCTCAAGGCCATCAGTGTTAAGCAGCCACCACTTGAGTGGCTGCTCCAACATACTGACTCAAATCTGCAGCCACTTTATTAATTAAAAATTGGATTGTCACACCCTGGTCGAAATATATTATGTTTATTCTTCATTTATTCGGTCAGGCCAGGGTGTCACATGGGTTATTGTGGTGTGTTTTTGTCTTGGGGTTTTGTGGGATGTCTAGCGTTAGTCTATGGCTGCCTGAGGCGGTTCTTAATCAGAGTCAGGTGATTATCGTTGTCTCTGATTGGGAACCATATTTAGGCAGCCATATTCTTTGTGTGTTTCGTGGGTGATTGTCCTTAGTGTCCTTGTTCCTGTATCTGTGTTAGTTTACACTAGTATAGGCTGTTTCTGTTTTCGTTACGTTCTTTTTGTTTTGTAGTATTTGTATTGATTTGTGTTTTACGTTTTTTCATTAAACATGGATCGCAATCTACACGCTGCATTTTGGTCTGACTCTCCTTCACCGCATGAAAACTGTTACAGAATCACCCACCACAAACGGACCAAGCAACGTGTCAACAGGCAGGAGCCACAGGAGAAACAGCGTAAAAAGGACTTTTGGTCTTGGGAGGAAATCCCCGACGGGAGAGGACCCTGGGCTAAACCAGGGGAATGTAGCCGCCCAAGGAGCAACAAAAGGAGGTATCGACATGGGAGGACGAATTGTTTGAAGAAGGACCCTGGGATCAGCCTGGAGAATATCGCCGACCCAAAGAAGAACTGGAGGCGGCGAGAGCTGAGAGGCTTTGATATGAGGAGAAGCAACAGCAGCAGCAGGAGCAACAATATCGGGATTACACTACTTGGGAGGAAATAGACAGGTGGGCGGTCAACCCAGGGAGAGTGCCGGAGCCCGCCTGGGATTCACTGGAGCAGTGCGAAGAAGGTTATAGGAGAATGGAGATGGCGAAGCAAGCACGGCGGCGCGGAAGGAAGCCCGAGAGTCAGCCCCAAAAATTTCTTGGAGGGGACTCACAAGGAGTATGGCTACGCCAGGTAGGAGACCTGCGCAAACTTCCTGTGCTTACCGGGGGGCTAAAGAGACCGGGCAGGAACCGTGTTATGCTGTGGAGGCAACGGTGTCTCCAGTGCGGGTGCATAGCCCGGTGCGGTATATACCAGCTCCTCGTATTGGCCGGGCTAGAGTGGCATCGAGCCAGGTAAAGTTGGGCAGGCTCGGTGCTCAAGAGCTCCAGTGCGCCTGCACGGTCCGGTCTACCCAGTACCACCTCCACACCCCAGCCCTCTGGTGGCAGCTCCCTGCACCAGGCTTCTTGTGCGTGTCCTCGGCCCAGTACCACCAGTGCCAGCACCACACATCAGACCTACTGTGCGCCTCGCCTCTCCTGCGCTGCTGGAGTCTCCCGTCTGTTTAGCGCAGCCAGAGCCTTCCTCCTCTCCTGCGCTGCCGGAGCCTCCCGCCTGTTCAGCGCTACCGGAGCCTTTCTCCTCTCCAGCGCTGCCGGAGTCTCCCGCCTGTTTAGCGCAGCCAGAGCCTTCCTCCTCTCCTGCGCTGCCGGAGACTCCCGCCTGTTCAGCGCTGTCGGAGCCTTTCTCCTATCCTGCGCTGCTGTAGTCTCCCGCCTGTTTAGTGCAGCCCGAGCTGTCAGTCTGCATGGAGCAGCCAGAGCTGTCAGTCTGCATGGAGCAGCCAGAGCTGTCAGTCTACATGGAGCAGCCAGAGCTGTCAGTTTGCATGGAGCAGCCGGAGCTGCCATTCTGCATGGAGCTGTCAGTCTGCAAGGAGCTTTCAGTCTGCAAGGAGCTGTCAGTCTGCAAGGAGCTGTCAGTCTGCAAGGAGCTGTCAGTCTGCATGGAGCTGCCAGTCTGCATGGAGCAGCCAGAGATGTCAGTCTGCAAGAAGCCGCCAGAGCTGTCAGTCTACATGGAGCAGCCAGAGCTGCCAGTCAGCATGGAGCAGCCAGATCTGCCAGTCAGCCAGACTCTTCCAGATCCGCCAGTCAGCCAGACTCTTCCAGATCCGCCAGTCAGCCAGACTCTTCCAGATCCGCCAGTCAGCCAGACTCTTCCAGATCCGCCAGTCAGCCAGACTCTTCCAGATCCGCCAGTCAGCCAGACTCTTCCAGATCCGCCAGTCAGCCAGACTCTTCCAGATCCGCCAGTCAGCCAGGATCTGCCAGAACCGTCAACCAACCAGGATCTGCCGGATCCAACTACCTGGCTGAGCTTCCTCTCAGTGCTGGGCTTCCTCTCAGTGCTGGGCTTCCTCTCAGTCCCGAGCTTCCCCTCTGTCCCGAGCTGCCCCTCTGTCCCGAGCTGCCCCTCTGTCCCGAGCTGCCCCTCTGTCCCGAGCTGACCCTCTGTCCCGAGCTGACCCTCTGTCCCGAGCTGCCCCTCAGTCCCGAGCTGACCCTCAGTCCCGAGCTGACCCTCAGTCCTGAGCTGACCCTCAGTCCAGTGGGGTTCTGGGTGAGGACTACTAGGCCATGGTCGGCGGAGAAGGTGAACTATCCTAGGACGCGAGGAGGGGGGACTAAGACATTTATAGAGTGGGTTCCACGTCCTGCGCCGGAGCCGGAGCCGCCACCATGGACAGACACCCACCCGGACCCTCCCTATTGTTTTGATGTGCGTCCGGGAGTCCGCACCTTAGTGGGGGGGTTCTGTCACGCCCTGGTCGAAATATATTATGTTTATTCTTAATTTATTCGGTCAGGCCAGGGTGTGACATGGGTTATTGTTGTGTGTTTTTGTCTTGGGGTTTTGTGGGATGTCTAGCGTTAGTCTATGGCTGCCTGAGGTGGTTCTCAATCAGAGTCAGGTGATTTTTGTTGTCTATGATTGGGAACCATATTTAGGCAGCCATATTCTTTGTGTGTTTCGTGGGTGATTGTCCTTAGTGTCCTTGTTCCTGTCTCTATGTTAGTTTTACACTAGTATAGGCTGTTTCGGTTTTCGTTACGTTCTTTTTGTTTTGTAGTATTTGTATTGATTCGTGTTTTACGTTTTTTCATTAAACATGGATCGCAATCTACACGCTGCATTTTGGTCCGACTCTCCTTCACCGCATGAAAACCGTTACATGGATGTAATAAATGTATCACTCGTCACTTTAAACAATGCCACTTTATATAATGTTTACATACCATACATTACTCACCTCATGTGTATATTCTGTACTCTATACCATCTACTGCATCTTGCCTATGCCATTTGGCCATCGCTCATTCTTATATTTATATGTACATATTTTAATTCCTTTACACTTGTGTGTATGTATAAGGTAGTTGTGAAATTGTTAGATTACTTGTTAGATATTGCCGCATGGTCGTAACTAGAAGCTCAAGCATTTCGCTACACTCACATTAACATCTGCTAACCATGTGTATGTGACCAATAAAATTTGATTTATGAACATTGTATGGCTGTGTGTTCAGATTTATACAGTTGTCAGCAACGGCCTAATCAGCCAATTTGAAGGGGTGTCCATGTACTTTTGTATATATTGTGTACCTAATGGTGAGCTCTAGAGGAGAAAGAATGCTACTCAATTTTGGAGCTGGAACAATAAACCGAAAATTATCGACACCGTCCAATTATCCTCGACATTTTGCTGATATCGTTCATTATGATAATAAGCCTTTAATAGAGAAATGTGGATTTGAAAATGTTTGCTAATATGGGTGATTGTTGGGACAATTGATAGCTACAACATTCAATCTAGCACTAGTAGTTTGAAGGGTAATAAATACAAAATGTGCACATTATTATTAACTTATTGTTCTATGTGTAGTTATCGTATTAATTCAGTCAATTTATTGTGATATGGATTTTTGTCTATTTTACTCCACTCTACAGTCAGTTAGCCTCGCCTCATTTAATTGCCTCACTGTTATTGTGCTGATAACCCACGCGACAGATTGTTGGAACAGACTTCAATTAGATGCAATTGGGCGTCTTTTAGCAAAAGGGCAATTCCAAGGTCACGGAACTACGCTGAGCCTGCAGACAGGAGAAGTGACATTAACTGGAGAGAGAAGAGAGGGAGGGGGGGAAGAGTGAGTGGGAGGGGTTTTACAGACTGTCTTTACATTTGCTTTGACCACCAGACGACACAAAGAGAAAGAAAACAGTTATGAGCTGAACATAACAGTATGCCAATTGCGAATTGTAACAGCATTAGGGAAAATCTGTAACAATTTTTTTTGTTTTTAGTACATTTTTTACCCACCCCCTTAGACCGCTGCGCCACTCGGGGCCACCAGAATTTTGAAAATACAAAATACATGTCAGTAAAAGCATCATAACAAATTGGCACTAATTAACTCCCTTTACTTTTTACTTCTGTGAACTTTTAAAGATATGAGGGTTTTCGGTAACGCTATTTCAAAGCACATAGCAATTTTTCTTAAACTTACAGAAGGCAAATCATTTCTCAAACTAAATTTGTATTGATATAAGTTGGCAGGGGTCTTTACTTCAACATAATTGTTGTTGTTGTATTTATACTACCTTTTTAAGACTTTTTATGGTAAATGGTAGAATACCCCATTTCCATCTGTTTGACCAGAAATCGAAGCCTTGGCTTATTCCTCATATTTAATATTAATGAAAAATGTATATCTGCTTTAATTTCTCAAAAATCTAGTCCCTTCGCTTTCATTTGACACTAGATTTAACGTGCTCCTGTGAACTTCAAATGTTGGTGCTTAAGGATCCTTTTACATGGAAATGACCATAACTAGAGCAAGGAGTTAGTGCTGCATCAAGCCTGTACAAGGATCTGCTCTCTGAAGAGAGGTGTGGACATAATATCATTAGCTAACATGCTCAAGGAATGTATTTGAATCATAGCACTGCACATGCATCTTGATGTATTGGGGAGTGAACCCCTCATCTTAAATAACTCCAAACATCAAGGATTCATGTTGTGTTTTCACATCAATCTGACTTCTGTCCGAAAGAGGAAAATATGTAAACATTTTCTCATCCAAACAGTATACATTGAACTTAAATCATTCATGGCTTGTCTCCAACTACCTCCTGGCCTAACATGATGTAAAAACTGTTGATAATACACTTATTATGTGTCAAGCGATGTTCAACTAGTAGACCTGCATAATCTGCAGAGGTAGCTTGTCTACATGTGGCCAGTATATGTGAAATACAAAGGACTGAATAGTTATTTTCAGTAGTTTACCTGGGCTTTAAAAGGATGCATATATATCACAGCCAACTTAACCATCAAGCTCCGTATCAAAACATCCAGTCAGCTGAGAACTTCTCCATGTCACCATTTCAGGTCTGAGGTCTGTGTCTCAGTCAGGAAGCATCATGTACAGGCAGTTACTGAAGCCAAGCCTGGGGTGCTTTCCAAATGGCACCCTATTCTCTATATAGTGTACATCATTTTGACCAGGGCCTATAGGGCTCTGGTCAAATGTATTGAACTATGTTGGGAGTAGAGTGCCGTTGCGGACCCGCTTGGGCTCCTGCTTGGCAGGAAGCGCATTGACTTGTCTCCAATGGTCAATAGAGACTAACTCGCAGCAGGTAGCAAGCTAACCAGCCAACCTCAAAGAGGGATCCCTTCAGCCTGGGCTGTGCTGAAGTCTTCCATCCACACCATGGGGGCGCTGCCAGGCAGACTATTTCCATCAGCCCAGTCCCATTATCCAATTGAAGCGATAGATATGGTGGTGATGTCTGTCTTCCCTGCAAGCCTGGAAGCGAGAGCTTCGCACTCTCACTCAGTGAGCTCAGTAGTTGTTTAAGTGAATTTGCGTAAATTTACGGGGATAAAACGGCAACAGCAAATACCACTTTAAAGTCCTCCATGTTACGGACAACTTAATGGGATAATAAAAGGGATAAAATTCCTCGCACATCATTTTGTGTTCAAAATTGTATTATATTGCTAAACTCTGGCTTCAGTACCTTGAGATGTGAACAGATGTATCGCAAATGACTGGTTTGTGGTTATCACCGTTTCACTGGATGAAACACTCATCCACTTACAGGAAATACAGTTATAATAGTACTAGTACAACAAAAGAAATGTCAGCCATAGGCCCTGTTGTAATACTTCAGAAATGTATAATTTCATCCTTGTTTCCTTGAGGTAAGCACAGATCTATAAGTGATGGATAGGTGTAAGCAAGGTCGCCAACCTATTGCTTTCAACAATCCAACCAATTCCGAGCTGTGATTACTTCCGAAGGCAAGGAGGGATGTATTTGAATGTTTCCTTTTCTCTCCTGCCTGAAACATATTGTTTTTGCCCTTGGCACATAACACATACCGGTTTTATCAAAATGTGGGGCGAGTCAGGAAAACAACCACCGAATGAATGTTCCGACAACAAAACGACACACACGGGCTCCTTGTTTCTCTGTCAAAATGTAATCAGCCGTGCCTCATAGTCTCTCAGGCAAGAGTGACTGCCAGGCAGGAAGATGTTACAGTAATTATTGTCTTGTTCGGTGCAGACTGAGTGCCTTGAATAAGATATAGTCCAGGGGAAAGCAAATATATTTGCACAAAGCACTCCCAGCTCCCCATTTGTGTGTAGCCACCATTGTGTGTAGCCAGCTTTGTACCAGGTGTGTTTTGAAAGAACGAGAACAGAAAGACATGATCGAGCTAAAATGAGACGACGTTATCATTTTCTCCCCAGCTCCACCTCTCTCCGAAGCGACCTCGGCGTCGGCTGAGCCTCTCCGAACGACAACCACCACAACAACCACCACAGCAGCACGCAACAAAGGCGTAGCAAACACCATGACCACAACAGGGCCCAAGGAGGGTAACAACAGAGTAGGGCCCAAACCCCCTCTGGAGGTTCCCCAGACCACCGCCCAGCCGCCCCTGGAGTCCTTCCCCCTACCAGAGCGCTTCTGTGAGACCACGGAAAAGAGGGACATCGTGTGGCCTCAGACCCAGAGGGGCATGTTAGTAGAGAGGCCTTGCCCCAAGGGGACCCGAGGTAAGCAGAGGGTTTACCTCAGGGCATTAGCTACTGTTTATCACCATGATGAGTGGTTGGAGAGATGAGATCGCTTGTGTGTTTTTGTTACCTGCACAGTATGTTATTGTTTCTGACAATCATTTATTGATAGATTCAATTCGTGCAGGACTGCATAGGGAATCAACAAGATTTTGTATTTTTACAGTTGTGTAAATAATTCACTGCATTGTTATAGGTCAAAATAGTATTTGGCAATGTGCAGCCAGTGTGTTGAAGGGAACTGGCTCAGCTGTTTCCCCAAGCTTGATTGAAGATGTTCAGGCCTTATTGGATTGTGTGTGAAATTGTGTTATCATTCAGGGTTCATTAGACGTTGGTGTAATTGGAACGGAAGGACAAGTCTTATTATTACTTAATTTGTAGTGAAACTGGCACTGGGAGAATATAGTCAGTATTTATGGTAAATTACCAGCTATTGATGTAAAGACAACAATTAAATGTAGGATTTTGGAGGTTAGGTTGGTTTAACACAGTGAGGTATATGGCTAATATAACATGACATAATCCAATGTAGTTTCTAATATATATATCTTATATAACTGAGCTATTGTAAATGTATTTTCCCGACAGGCACCGCCTCTTATTTATGTGTACTTGCCACGGGGGCCTGGCACCCAAAGGGCCCTGATCTCAGCAACTGCACTTCCCACTGGGTCAACCAAGTAGCGCAGAAGGTATGTATGAGCTGTACTACCTCAATGTTTTGAGCTACAGTATACAGTCGGAAGTTTACATACACTTAGGTTGGAGTCATTAAAACTTGTTTTTCAACCACTCCACAAATGTATTGTTAACCAACTTTAGTTTTGGCAAGTCGGTTAGGATATCTACTTTGTGCATGACACAAGTCATTTTTCCAACAATGGTTTACAGAAAGATTATTTTTTACAGTGGCTTAGAATTGTACATACACTAAGTTGACTGTGCCTTTAAACAGCTTGGAAAATTCCAGAAAATTATGTAATGTCTTTAGAAGCTTCTGATAGGCTAATTGACATAATTTGAGTCAGTTGGAGGTGTATCTGTGGATGTATTTCAAGGCCTACGTTCAAACTCGGTGCCTCTTTGCTTGACATCATGGGAAAATCTAAAGAAATCAGCCAAGACCTCAGATAAACATTGTAGACCTCTACAAGTCTGGTTCATCCTTGGGAGCAATTTCCAAATGCCTGAAGGTACCACGTTCATATGTACAAACAATTGTACGCTATTATAAACACCATGGGACCACACAGCCGTTTTACCGCTCAGGAAGGAGATGCGTTCTGTTTCCTAGAGATGAACGTACTTTGGTGTGAAAAGTGCAAATCAATCCCAGAACAACGGCAAATGACCTTGTGAAGATGCTGGAGGAAACAGGTACAAATTTATCTATATCCACAGTAAAACGAGTCCTATATCGACATAACCTGAAAGGCCGCTCAGCAAGGAAGAAGCCACTGCTTAAAACTGCCATAAAAAAAGCCAGACTACGGTTTGCAACTGCACATGGGGACATAAGATCATACTTTTTGGAGAAATGTCCTCTGGTCTGATGAATCAAAAATAGAACTGTTTGGCCGTAATGACCATCGTTATGCTTGGAGGACATAGGGGGAGGCTTGCAATCTGAAGAACAACATTCCAACAGTGAAGCACAGGGGTGGCAGCATCATGTTGTGGGGGTGCTTTGCTGCAGGAGGGACTGGTGCACTTCACAAAATAGATGGCATCAGAGGATGGAAAATTATGGGGATATATTGAAGCAACGTCTCAAGACATCAGTCAGGAAGTTTAAGCGTGGGTCTTCCAAATGAACAATGACCCCAAGCATACTTCCAAAGTTGTGGCAAAATGGCTTAAGGACAACAAAGTCAATGTATTGGAGTGGTCATCACAAAGCCCTGACCCCAGTCCTATAGAAAATGTGTGGGCAGAACTGAAAAAGCGTGTGCGAATAAGGAGGCCTACAAACCTGACTCAGTTACACCAGCTCTGTCTGGAGGATTGGGCCAAAATTCACCCAATTTATTGTGGGAATCTTGTGGAAGGCTACCCGAAACGTTTGACTCAAGATAAACAATTTAATGGCCATGCTACCAAATACTAATTGAGTGTATGTAAACTTCTGATGTGATCAATGTGATAAAAGAAATAAAAGCTGAAATAAATCATTCAATCTATTATTATTCTGACATTTCACATTCTTAAAATAAAGTGGTGATCCTAACTGACATAAAACAGGGAATTTTTACAAGGATTAAATATCAGGAATTGTGAAAAACTGAGTTTAAATGTATTTGGCTAAGGTGTAAATGTGTAAACTTCTGACTTCAACTGTAAGTAAATGTACTAATTCCCTTAAAATACTGTAGGTACTGCGGTGCTTGAAGTGGAATGAAAATGGTGCCTGTAATCATTTTAATCTTACAGTAGTAGTGCTCATATTTTATAGTTGATAAGAGGTACCGGTAATCTCTACCAGTTTGAACTGGCTCAATTCAAGCACTGCGCTCTAATAATTGTATATTCCTCTTTCCCTTATATGGCACCTCTTTCCTTTCATCTTCCACCATTTATGATGATTAAAGAGTCAAAATAGCCGCGGGCCATCCACTAGGTTGCGCTGTCTGCTGTTTGTTCTGATAAGTGACTCAGACATAGAATGTGTAGTAATTTAAGCACGACGGACGACCCTTCATCATTTTGTACTCTTGTGTTCACTTCCATCAAATGAGAAATACAGCACCCCGAGGAGTGTTATAAAGTGTAATTAGTCACCCATCTCCCCAGACTGGCTTATATGGGGCAGCTCATCCTAGAATGACCTCACGTCAGAACGGGAGGGAGAGAGCCTCATAGTCTGGTGGAATATTCCCTTAGTCTGGTCCCAGATCTGTATGTGATTAAGTCAATAGCATAATAATCATATTCAGAGGACCACAAACAGATCTGGGTACAGTCCTTAGCAAAGTTGATACTACCAGCCATTTCTGCTGTCCATTTTAAAACATCGAAAGCCATAACTAATACCTTAGTATAAAGGTTTTTTCATGCTTATAACATGTCTTAAGCCTATAACATGGCTGTAAGAATATCAAATTCAATAAAATGTCTAAAATGCCAAATAGCTAGCATTGCAGAGGCAAAAGCACAGAGGCCAGGAAAAACTCCCTAGAAGTAGCCTGAGAAAACACCAAGAGAGGAACCAGGTTCAGTGTTCCCAAATATATTTTTTATCGCTCCAGATCCGTAGTGGCGAGAATGCAGCGAACCTGGCCAACGAGCTGGCGAAGCACACCAAAGGACCCATCTTTGCCGGCGACGTGAGTTCATCAGTCCGACTGATGGAACAGCTGGTCGACATCCTGGATGCTCAGCTTCAGGAGCTGAGACCCAGCGAGAAAGACTCTGCGGGCCGCAGTTTTAACAAGGTAACTGATTTTCCGCCCTTTCAAAATGGCTGCCACTTGACATCTTCATTCCCCTATCACGTACCTTGCTTTATGGAGATAAATAGCACTGCCATTTCTCCCCACCAGCAATCTCTCTGGATCTGAGTCCCCGCTAGACGTTATGTGATGCTCTTCTGAGCCGTCTCCCGCTTCAAGTTAGGAGAAATGTGATTCCTTCTAGTCAGTGAAATTAGTGGTTCTATTTGATTAATATTCCTCATATTATGTCTGTTCCTCTCTCCCTTTCTTTCAAAGTCAGACAAATGTACTCAAGCAAATAAAGAAACAGCAAACCAATTAGGATATTAAATTATATGTACTGAAATGCAATAAGATCATGTTATTCCCTGACATATTTGTACACCTGAAGTAATTGCTGTAATTGCCTCAACCAAGGCTTGTTCTGTGAAGTCTCTGGTGTATTTGAGAGAAATACATCATGTCACAAATGGAAGTGAGGGCTCTTTTGTCTGGAACCTGCAGGTTGCGTAGCCTAAAGCATGAGGAAGGAGAAAGCCAGCTGAAAGGGGGGGAGTGATCAGTCAGAAAATAATCGGAGCCTTTAACACTTGTTCTCAAGTTTCTACATTTTGCTAATTGTGTGTTTCTTTGTTTTATTTTTTTTCTACCTAATGAAAAAGCTTCAAAAACGAGAAAGGACATGCAGGGCATACATGAAGGTATCTGATCTATGCTAATGTACCACACTCTGCTTCTCTGCACCTCCCTCCCTCCCCTCCACTCCCCTGCTCAGCAGCATGTACCCTCGCTATTGTCATGTAGCCTCACCCCCCTCTCTCTGTGCTTCCTGCATGTTGTGGAGTAGTTGCTTCCACACAGCCATAATTGTGCCAAAGGTGCTAAGTGGCCGAGACATCATTGGCAGTTACGAATGTAACTTATTTTCTCCCTTATATGTACAGGAGGATTTGTCTTTGTCTTCCATTGAATGGTCCTTTCTCTGTTTGCTTTAAGAATGTACATGCCTAAATATCTAACACAGTGATTCACAAACTGCATTTCATGGCTAAAATATGGGTAATTTCCTATATAAAGTTAGCCTGTGTGTCTTTTAAGGCACACATTCCTTTTTACAGTCGCTTCCAATTCTGCGAGTCTCCTCAATAGAAAAGCCCATTACAGTGCTACAGTGCTAAGGATAGCTGTACTTAAGACTCTCTTTCCACCTGTGATGTATTCAAACCTTTGTCTTCCTCGGCCACACTCTGACCTTTAGCATGTTAATTCACGACTGTTCATTCATCAGGGCACAGATTTTAATTTGTGTCATATATTAGAGGCACAAATCTGCGCTTTCCATTGGACTAATAAGGCTGGTGGGGGGCAAACCAATTTGTGTCCTTCTCCATTTAATAGTTCCAGTGGCCTGCCGCTCTAAGTATTTTGGCCATATCGCTCCTCTGGCCATTAGGGACTTCTCAACATCCTTCTCCACCTGCCTCCAAAGTCAAGCTCTCTGACATCCAGATCGATCCTCAGGGACGGTGTTAAAATTGATCAGGTTAATTAGTCCTTAGATGGCCATACTTGTTAAAAAAGAAGAATTTTAGCTATTAGCTACTATCCTTTCTCCCCAAATGCCTCATTATCGTCATCTCATTCATATTATTATTATTTTTTTGTTGCAAATTTCCAGTGCATTGCATGTTTCTGTGTTTCTGTGGCTCTATTTTTTGTTAGTGAGATAAGATTTGAAATATGTATGTGACTAGATGACAGTGTGTGTGAGTGGGATGCTGTGTCGCCAGTATTTGACGTACAATATAGTTGATGGGAAGTCACCTTAGCCATCCGTGCTAGCTAGAGGAACCGGGCCCCCATTGATTACCTGATTAGTCTGATTGATTTGATCATTTATTTAGGAGATCCCACTAGCGTCTGTATGTACTTTATCTACTGCCTGTGGAGTTCTAGCGACTGGCTAAACAGCTTGGATTTAATATTTCAAAATGCATAATGTTTTGGTTTTCTCAATGATTTGAGCTGTTCAATAGTGTTAAATGTTTATTATACAATACATTATAAAGATTAGCTGATTAAAAAAAAAATGTGTCCAAGAAACATTGAAACACCCCTAAGTTTTAAACATATTCAATTATCTGCTTGAATGCACAGCAAATCACAAGAATTTACACCGCATCGATACAGAGGAGATACTTATGTGGAGCATTTGTTTAGCACTTACTCAAAACCCAAAACATTTTTTTATTTTTATGATCGTCCATAATATGTCAATGGGATTGCTTCGCCATGCATTATCAAAGCTATTCATATGACTCCCCTCTTTTGTTTTTGCTCATGACAATTACTGTAGTCGAATGTTTTCAGAATTGCTTACACATCTCTTTTTTCCTGATGGACACAGGCCATTGTAGACACAGTTGACAACCTTCTAAGACCAGAGGCTCTGAAGTCCTGGCATGATATGAACAGCACGGAACAGACACATGCTGCTACTATGTTACTGGATACCCTAGAGGAAGGAGCGTTCGTCCTTGCCGACAACCTAATGGAGCCGGCTATTGTGAAAGTACCCGCTGATAATATAAGTAAGTAATTGAATTCCCGGTAAACAAATAATAAAGCACATCCAGTGATTTGAACGCAATCAGTCGTTTTTGATGCTGTATGCATATTTCAACTACTCATGTCGGGAAAGAAAATGAGTCTGTTCAATGAGTTCAGTCACAATGTACATGTAAAACAAAGTGATGAATTTCAGACAATTTCCAGGTTAATAGATTGGGAGGACTTGGTTTATAAATGCGTAAGTCTGCCCCATGTAATTCTATACATGAATGTGAACATTACCCTACTGCGGAGACCTAGTAAAAACAGTGTTTAGACCCTGTCTCCTCCTTTAACCTCAAAGCTCTCGGGACATGAGAGGGAATGAATGTAAAATGTTTCACTGTGCATTGCAACAACATTTCTTCTTTTTTTTATTCAAATGCTGCAGTTTTATCTTGTACATCCAGTCTTTCACCGGATTTTCACAAGTGTACTGTATCCCACAAAGGGACTCAACAGGAGCTAAAGGATCACCTTGGTTCTGACATTTTAACTCGGCAGCAACATTGTTGTTGCATAGAATCACTTGAACAATGTCTTCAGTGGCTGTAGTACCTAACACCCCCGCACTCTTGCTTCGCCTTAGGAATGTAAGCAACCACGTCCTGGGCATCAACATTTTTCTTTTTTATTGCCCTCGTCTTACTCAAAACACACTGTAACGTCTGGTATCTCTCTCTCCCGGTCTCTCTCTTTTCTTGTCTCTTTTTTCCCCCTTCATCAACAAAACCCCAGTCCTGGATGTGTATGTGCTCAGCACGGACGGCCAGGTTCAGGATTTCAAATTTCCACAGGCCAGCAAGGGTGGTGTTTCTATCCAGCTGTCCTCCAATACTGTCAAGCTCAACAGTCGGAATGGTAAACCCCATACACTTCCCTCTCAGAAATCTCACTTCATCACAGGCAGAGCTGCATGCGGGTGTTTATCCCGAGTGTGAGTGTTAGCTCAGACTTTTTGTTCCATTCCAGTGTCTATGAAAAGGTGAAGAGTCTGACGAACCGGTCTGTCAATGCAGCTTGTCAAAACTGACAATGCACAGTGATTACTCAGTGGGACTGTTAGATAGGAGCGACCACTAAGGATTTGAACCCTAAAACCCAGCACCATGATATTTTCTGAAGATAACTGACAAGGCCCACTTATGTTCCCCGATGGTCTAATCCGTTTTTTTTTCTTCTCAGCCCTTAGTTTTTTTAACACTACAGTTACTGCTGCTTTCATTTGGAAGGATGTTTTCCTAGCAGCTTACCCATTCTGTTTTTCCTTTCTTCAGGTGTTGCCAAGCTGGTGTTTGTTATGTACAAAAACCTTGGGCAGTTTCTCAGCACTGACAACGCCACGATCAAAATGTCCAACGATGCTTATGGGCGGAATGTGTCGGTGGCCGTAAATTCAGACATCATCGCCGCCTCTATCAACAAAGAGTCCAGTCGCGTGTTCATCACGGACCCTGTGATTTTCACCCTGGAACACATTGACGTAAGTCTTCCCAAGCTAAATGAATGGAGAGGTCATAAAAGCGCTGGGAAAGAGAAGAGCCTGGCAGGCAGTTTAATTCATTATAAATGCCTGGTAAAATGTAAAAGTACAAAGTAAGTCGCTTTGGATTAAAGCATAGTCCAAATGGCATACACGGGTAACTGCCAAAATAAAGGAAACACTAGAGTAAATGACGAATACAAAGTATATTGAAAGGTGCTTCCACACAGGTGTGGTTCCTGAATTAATTAAGCAATGAAAACATCCCATCATGCTTAGGGTCATGTATAAAAATACCCAGTTGGCCATTATTGTAGCTACATGGCTCGAAGAAGAGATATCAGTTACTTTGAAAGAGGGGTCTCAAAGGAGCATGGGCTCCCGAGTGGCGCAGCGGTCTAAGGCACTGCATCTCAGTGCAAGAGGCATCACTACAGACCCTGGTTTGAATCCAGGCTGCATCACATCCAGCCGTGATTGGGAGTCCCATAGGGCGGTGGACAATTGGTCCAGTTTTGGCCGGGGTAGGCCATCGTTGTAAATAAGAATTTGTTCTTAAATGACTTGCCTAGTTAAATATAAAACAATACAGGGTTTAAAGCAGTGGTTTCCAAAAAGAAATCCCCAGGGCCCCCTTATTTACATTTAAATTGGTTTAGATCATTGTTTATTGAGAGAGCCTATATTAAATACACCATCATTTTGTTTAATTTGAGGGACCTAGGAAATGTTGTTTTGAAGCTCATTTCCTGCGTTTCTACATAGTCTAACAAGACTCATTACTATTTTAATGATGAAAATAATAATAATGAATAAGGAAAATAATGTCTAGATCCGATTTCCCAAAATGTTATTCCGCTACCAAATATGTTTTATGATAATTTACATGAACCTTCAATTGAATTATACATATTCTGTTTTACAGAAAGTGAATAGATCAATTGATAGCAACAGAATCACACATTGTATAAGATTACTTACCAAGCAATGTCCAATTTCTTTGAGTCCTCAACATTAGAAGGTCGTATGTCAGCTTCTGAATGTCATTGAGTAAAGATCTTACCATGTGTATCAGATTTGCTTCTTCCTCTGGCATTTTACCACTTGTTTCTAGCCTAAAGCGTCACAGATTTATGTGTTGTTTTAGACAATCGCGATCACGTTGGTATACAGTGGGGCAAAAAAGTATTTAGTAAGCCACCAATTGTGCAAGTTCTCCCACTTAAAAATATGAGAGAGGCCTGTAATATTCATCATAGGTACACTTCAACTGTGACAGACAAAATGAGACCAAAAAATCCAGAAAATCACATTGTAGGATTTTTAATGAATTTATTTGCAAATTATGGTGGAAAATAAGTATTTGGTCAATAACAAAAGTTTATCTCAGTACTTTGTTATATACCCTTTGTTGGCAATGACAGAGGTCAAATGTTTCGTGTAAGTCTTCACCAGATTTTCACACACTGTTGCTGGTATTTTGACCCATTCCTCCATGCAGATCTCCTCTAGAGCAGTGATGTTTTGGGGCTGTTGCTGGGCAACACGGACTTTGAACTCCTTCCAAAGATTTTCTATGGGGTTGAGATATGGAGACTGGCTTGACCACTCCACGACCTTGAAATGCTTCTTACAAAGCCACTCCTTCGTTGCCCGTGCAGTGTGTTTGGGATCATTGTCATGCTGAAAGACCCAGCCACGTTTCATCTTCAATGCCCTTGCTGATGGAATGAGGTTTTCACTCAAAATCTCACAATACATGGCCCCATTCATTCTTTCCTTTACACAGATCAGTCGTCCTGGTCCCTTTGCAGAAAAACAGCCCCAAAGCATGATGTTTCCACCCCCATGCTTCACGGTAGGCATGGTGTTCTTTGGATGCAACTCAGCATTCGTTGTCCTCCAAACACAACGAGTTGAGTTTTTACCAAAAAGTTATATTTTTTGTTTTAACTGACCATATGACATTCTCCCAATCTTCTTCTGGATCATCCAAAAGCTCTCTAGCAATCTTCACACAGGCCTGGACATGTACTGGATTAAGCAGGGGGACACTGTCTGGCACTGCAGGATTTGAGTCCCTGGCGGCGTAGTGTGTTCATGATAGTAGGCTTTGTTACTTTGGTCCCAGCTCTCTGCAGGTCATTCACTAGGTCCCCCCGTGTGGTTCTGGGATTTTTGCTCACCGTTCTTGTGATCATTTTGACCCCACGGGGTGAGATCTTGCGTGGAGCCCCAGATCGAGGGAGATTATCAGGGGTCTTTTATGTCTTCCATTTCCTAATAATTGCTCCCACAGTTGATTTCTTCAAACCAAGCTGCTTACCTATTGCAGATTCAGTCTTCCCAGCCTAGTGCAGGTCTACAATTTTGTTTCTGGTGTCCTTTGACAGCTCTTTGGTCTTGGCCATAATGGAGTTTGGAGTGTGACTGTTTGAGGTTGTGGACAGGTGTCTTTTATACTGATAACAAGTTCAAACAGGTGCCATTAATTAATACAGGTAACGAGTGGAGGACAGAGGAACCTCTTAAAGAAGAAGTTACAGGTCTGTGAGAGCCAGAAATCTTGCTTGTTTGTTGGTGACCAAATACTTTTCCACCATCATTTGCAAATAAATTAATTAAAAATCCTACAATGTGATTTTCTGGATTGTTTTGTCTCATTTTGCCTGTCATAGTTGAAGTGTACCTATGATGAACATTACAGGCCTCTCTCATCTTTTTAAGTGGGAGAACTTGCACAATTGGTGGCTGACTAAATACCTTTTTGCCCCACTGTATTGTGTGTGTGACTGAGATGAGTAGGTCTTCAATTGGATTGAGATCTGGTGACTGAGACAGACCGATACACACACAGTTTAAAGGGTGTGTGTGTATGTCTCAGTCTCCAGATTTCAACCCAATAGAACACTTTTCGGAGATTCTGGAGTGGCGCCTGAGACACCGTTTCCACAACCACCAACTAAACACCAAGTGATGGAATTAGTTGCGGAAGAATTGTGTCGCATTTCTCCAATAGAGTTCCAGACACTTGTAGGATCTATCCCAAGGTGCATTGAAGCTGTTCAGGCAGCTCGTGGTGCCCAAACAGCCTATTAAGATACTTTGTATTGGTGTTTCCTTTATTTTGTCAGTTACCTGTATATAAATATATATTTTTTTTAAATTCCACATTTGGTTGTATGACAGACTGAATTCAAAAATGACTAAATAGAGTGTTGAGCCTAGGTGCATCCAATTGCCTTTGATCGTCCTTGAGAACTTCATTGGTGTCCACCTGTGGCCAACTCAATTGTTTGTACATGATTTAGAAGGAAACACACCTGTCTATATGAGGTCACACAGTTGACATTGCATGTCAGAGTAGGAACTGACTATAGATCTTTGAAATAGAATTGTGATGAGGAATATGCAGTTGAGTTTTAATGACTCCAACCTAAGTGTACGTAAAGTTCCGGTTTAAACAGCTTGGAAAATTCCAGAAAATGATATCATGGCTTTAGAAGCTTCTGATAGGCTAATTGACATAGTTTGAGTCAATTGGAGGTGTATATGTGCATGTATTTCAAGACCTACCTTCAAAGTCAGTGCCTCTTTGCTTGACATCATGGGAAAATCAAAAGAAATCAGCCAAGACCTAAGAAAAAAATTGAAGGCCTCCACAAGCCACGTTCATCTGTACAAACAATAGTAACCAAGTATAAACACCATGGGACCACATAGCCGTCATACCGCTCAGGAAGGAGATGCGTTCTGTCTCCTAGAGATGAATGTACTTTGGTGGTGAAAAAAAATCCCAGAACAACAGCAAAGGATCTTGTGAAGATGCTGGAGGAAACAGGTACAAAAGTATCTATATCCACAGTAAAACTAGTCCTATATCAACATAACCTGAAAGGCCGCTCAGCAAGGAAGAAGCCACTGCTCCCAAACCACCATAAAAAAGCCAGACTACGGTTTGCAACTGCACATGGGGACAAAGATCGTACTTTTTGGAGAAATGTTCTCTGGTCTGATGAAACAAAAATAGAACTGTTTGGCCATAATGACCATTGTTATGTTTGGAGGAAAAAGGGGGATGCTTGCAAGCCAAAGAAAACCATACCAGCTGTGAAGCACAGGGGTGGCAGCATAATGTTGTGGGGGTGCTTTGCTGCTAGGAGGGACTGGTGCACTTCACAAAATAGATGGCATCGTGAGGGAGGATAATTATGTGGATATATTGACAAAATAGGCCTGACCTCAATCCTATAGAAAATGTGTGAGCAGGACTGAAAAAGTGTTTGCGAGCAAGGAGGCCGACAAACCTGACTCAGTTACACCAGCTCTGTCAGAAGGAATGGGCCAAAATCCACCCAACTTATTGTGGGAAGCTTATTGTGGAAGAAAAAAAGCTGAAATAAATCATGCTTTCTACTATTATTCTGACATTTCACATTCTTAAAATAAAGTGGTGATCCTAACTGACCTAAGACAGGGAATCTTTACGAGGATTAAAAGTCATGAATTGTGAAAAACTGAGTTTACATGTTTTTGGCTAAGGTGTATGTAAACCTCCGACTTCAACTGTATCTGGGGAAGGGTATAGAACAGTTTCTCAAGTGTTCAAAGTTTCAAAGAGCACAGTGTTCTCCATCATTGGGAAATCAAAAAAATATGGAACTTACCAGACTCTGCCTAGAGCTGGCCGTCCGACCAAACTGAGCATCCGGGCAAGAAAGACCTTGGTCAGCATGGTGATCAAGAACCTAATGACCACTTGACAGAACTACATAGTTTCTTTGGCTGAGATGGGAGAACTTGCCAGAAGGACAACAGTATCTACAACTCTTAACCAATCTGGAGAGTTGCCAGATAGAAGCCACTCCTGACAAAAAGGTACACAACAGCATGCCTGGAGTTTGCAAAATGGCATGTGAAAGTTAATGAAAAGATTCTGTGGTCTGAAAATGGAATGGCTTCAGAACAAAAATGTGAAAGTCCTTGAGTGGCCCAGCCAAAGCCCAGACTTGAATACCATTGAAAATATATGGAAAGACTTCAAGATTGCTGTTCACTGCCGCTCCCATCTAACTCAACAGAACTTGAGACAATCTGCAAGGAAGAATGGGAGAAAATCCCCAAATCCAGATGTTGAAATCTGATACAGACATCCGAAAGACGACTCAAAGCTGTAATCGCCGCCAAAAGTGCTCCTAACAAAGTATTGACTCTGTGGTGTGATTACTTATGTAAATGAGTAATGCATTTCATTTTCAATAAATTTGCAAAATGTTCTAAAAACCTGTTTTCACTTTGTCATTATGGGGTATTGTGTGTAGATTGGTGAGAAAAATAATAAATGTAATCCATTTTGAATTCAGGCTGTAACACAACTAAATTTGAAATAAGTCAAGCGATATGAATAATTTTTGAAGACACTGTCTATATCAACATTAGGATATAAATTATTCCCATTTTATTTTATGGAGGAACAAATTAACTCATAGATTAGACATACAATGTCAGACGAAACTTTGTCTTTTAAAGTTGTCAAGATGGACTCCCAGAGGGCTACGCATTAGTCCGTTCTTTATCCAGGAAATTGTTCATTTCCAAAGACAAGGCAATTGTATAAAGAAACAATAATAACATGAGGAACAAACAGGGAGGAAGCGTTTCTCAACCGGTCGAAATCATGAATCAGCTGGGATCATATGGATATATATATATACAAAGAAATGTCAATTGAAAAAGTGTAAACCTAAACAAAGTGCAGCTAGTTTGCAGTCTTTCCAGCTTCAGTTTGAAGTGATTTTTTAGCTGTGTTGTTGGCTAGCTCCGCTGAACAACATTGTCCTGATGAGTGGGCACATTTTCTATGCCATGCGAAATCGCTCCTCATGAGCGTATTCTTGATTTATTCAAATAAAATGTACTAGAAAATAGCTTAAACAAATGCAAATTTGTCTACTTTGCTGTTATTTTGGTTGCACTTTTTGTACGTTAGCCATAGTTGGCTAGCTAGCAAGCAGGGGAAAGAACAATTTAGAACAAAAGACTGGGTTGCATCCATTGATACTGAATTAAAAGACTGAACGTCTGGGTCTCGTCTCTAGCAACCGAACCAATAGAACAAACGACCAGCCGGCTTGGGTAGCAACTCTAGATTTGTTTTGGGACTATATCTTCTTGAATGACCCCATAATGACAAAGAAAAAACAGGTTTTTCAACATTTTAGAAAACATAAAAAATGAAAAACAGAAATACCTTATTTACATAAGCAAAGAGGCACTGAGTTTGAAGGTAGGCCTTGAAATACATCCACAGGTACTAAGGGTATGTAAACTTCCAACTTCAACTGTAAGTATTCAGACTTAACTGACTTTCCTAGTTAAATAAAGGTTCAATAAAAAAAAGCTTTAAAAATATTATTGAATTGAAGAAGTTTGGAACCACCAAGACTTCCTCGAGCTGGCCACCAAACTGAGCAATTGGGGGAGAAGGGCCTTGGTCAGGAATGTGACCAAGAACCCAATTGTCACTCTGACAGAGCTCCAGAGTTCCTCTGTGGAGATGGGAAAACCTTCCAGAAGAACAACCATCTCTGCAGCACTCCACCAATCAGGCCTTTATGGTAGAGTGGCCAGATGGAAGCCACTCCTCAGTAAAAGGCACATGACAGACCGCTTGCCAAAAGGAACCTTGTCTTAACAACTAGCCAGCTTGGGTCACAACCCTGGATTTGTGTCGGGATTTCATCTCTGGCCTACAACACATCCTCCAAACACCAGCTTCTCAGGCCTTATCACAGGTTACAATTACCAAGTTGATGTTTATTATTTTAACTAGGAAAGTAAGTTAAGAACAAATTCTTATTTACAATGATGGCTTAGGAAGAGTGGCTTAACTGCCTTGTTCAGGGGCAGAATGACAGACTTGTACCGTGTCAGCTCGGGGATTCGATCTAGCAACCTTTCGGTTACTGGCCCAATGCTCTAACCACTAGGCTACCTGCCGCTGGTGTATGATGTAATTTAGGTAGGTATGTACATATAGCAGTGTATGTGATGAGTTAAAATAGTTAGTACAGGGAGGGTCAATGCAGATAGTCCGTGTAGCTATTTGGTTAACTATTTAGTGGTGTTATGGCTTGGGGGTAGAAGCTGTTCAGGGTCCTGTTGATATTGCCTTGGTAGATTTAGTAAGTAGGCAACCAAATTAGATATTATTTTATTAAATCAATTAAGAAAATGTATTATGCACCTCCCCTTTATCAGTTCAGTATCTTTATGCGAGTGGAAAAAAGTTCATAGGTTCTGTACAAATTATGATTTGGACAGTCAGTTATTTCAACACTTAATCTTATCATCAGATGGACCACTACTTCAACTCCAATTGCTCCTTTTGGAATTATTCGGAGAGGAGCATGATGGGATACTGGTCCACCCAGGGCTGCAAGCTCTTGGGCTCCAATAAGACCCACACCACCTGCTCCTGCAGTCATCTCACCAACTTTGCAGTTCTCATGGCACATCGGGAAATCTCGGTAAGCAGCTCCTGTTTTGGTATATTGATTAATTGATTTATTCTTGGGTAAAACAATTTGTAGAGTTTAAACCAATTGAAAAGTACAAAGAAATCACAGATGATAACACATGAAATAGTTAAATACACTTATTTCTAATGTACATTATGGTAGATTTGCAGTATCATCTTTCATCTTTTTTTCCCTCTATTCATTAGATCAATTCATTTTCCTAAAGCCCGTTAATTTCAATGGTTTTATTGTACCACAAAGTGTATTTCATGAGGGTCTGTAGGCCTAATACTCCACGTTTAAAATGTCATGTTTCTCAGGTGCTTTAAATTCCACCCAGTCAGTTGTCCTCTATCAGATGCTAATTGTACTCATCTGAAGGGCTCAGTCCATGATTGATGGCTGCTGAACATTTATTTCCTCATGTCTCCTATGCAATAGAAAAGTAATTTTCCCATGGCTCTTGCCGAAATGAAGTATGGAAGCATTGGCCGTCCTCTATTTTTTATTGACAAAAACAGGCATAATAATATGCCCCATCCGTTATCCCCGCAGGGCCAAGTTGGAGTGCACAAATTACTCTTGACTGTCATCACCCGGGTGGGCATCGTTGTCTCGCTGGTGTGCTTGGCCGTCAGCATTTTCACCTTCTGCTTCTTCCGGGGCCTGCAGAGCGATCGCAACACCATCCACAAGAACCTGTGCATCAATCTCTTCATTGCCGAGTTAATATTCCTAATCGGTATTGATATGACCGAACCCAAGGTAAGCAGCACAGATTTACCACTTTTTTGTGAATATATTATTTTATGTATATTTTTCTATTGCACCCCAAACTAAAAACCCTTCAATGTGAAAGTCATGTGACTTTCAAACATAGTTGTGTTTAACCTTCAGTACTTGTCCTCTGCATGGCATGGGTCAGACAGACAGCACCATTAATATGGATTACAGAGGAGGGATGTCATGCAGTACTTTCCACCTTTTTCTTCGTCACTGAAAGCTATCGTTTAGAACGTTCTGAAACACTCAATACAGCCTCTGCACGCTTTTTAGTTCTTTAATTTCCTCTGTATTCTCTTTTCGTTCTTCTTCTCTCCATGGCCTTTGTGTAGTCATAGTACCTTCCACCTCCACACAGTCAGTATTCACTGTACAACCAAGGCTCAATGAAAGGACAAAACCAGAAGTAATTCAAATAGGTTGACCATGGAGCCTGCAGCACTTAGCCTTTCAAGACAACTGTCATTCTAAGCATCCAGCTGCAAGGTCGAACTTGAGCAAACCTGTACGGAGCATAGTGTGTTTGAATATTTTCTTGTCTTTCAAAGGGAAGCGTGATAACTTTTACTTCTGTTCATTACTTACATTGAAATGCGCATAACCACTGTATAATAACAATCGCACTCAATTAAATGACATCATTTTCATTGGGATTTGAGAAGATTAACATGGAATGTTGTTGCTCAGTTAATTCCTCATAAGTTGTTACTTTATTTCAAGTTAATATCTATAGTATTTTGATCAATTGAAACAATTAATCCATCCACTTTAGGTTGGCTGTTCCATCGTCGCTGGGATTTTGCATTTCTTCTTCCTGGCCTCGTTTTCCTGGATGTGTTTGGAGGGCGTTCAGTTGTACCTGATGATGGTGGAAGTTTTCGAGAGTGAACATTCAAGGAAGAAGTACTACTATGTATCTGGATACCTTCTCCCAGCCATTGTGGTGGGTGTCTCTGCTGCTATCGACTACAGGAGCTACGGGACAAAGAAAGCGTACGTAAAAATGTAAAAAATCCGCTATTTTGTTCTCTAAAAAACTGTCTTAGTCCATTTAGTCCGTGTGCATACGCAGCCCTGTGACTAAGAACTATATTTTCTGTCGTTGCTTTTGTCTGCACCTGGGACCCCTTCCTGGAATGGACTGATCCATTTTTTATGTCATTTTAAAGAGCCTGACAGACTCAACACTGTGGTTTCTAGGGGGGCATGGCAACATTAATGCCTTTCTGTTCAAAGACCCTCCTGCGACCTCTTGTTTTTAAATGCTCTCTTAAAGAGAGGAGTGCTGTCTGGAAAAAGGCTTTTACATAGATTAATGATAGTATTTTAGCTAAGCTTCAGGGTTGAGGCTAGAGTCCTCACTTTTGTCTTGTGTAACCATGTAACTGCAATGTGGGACTTTGTTTTTAGAATGGCTTTTTTAGGTGGCTTTTTCAATGATTATTGACAATAAACTAACTACCATGTGTTAACAGGGACAGGGTACGTTTTTGTCCTCATTATTCATGCCCGTGTATTAATATTTGGCCGAAGGAGTCTGTTGATAGACTGGGTTTAGTTGTTCCTCTTACGTGTGTGTTGTTCTTTTACGGATTCCTAATATTTGTTTTATCTTCCATCGTAGTTGCTGGCTAAGAGTGGACAATCACTTCATATGGAGCTTTTTAGGACCTGTCACCTTCATCATCATGGTAAGTTAGTTTTCTTTTCCTGAGAGGCAGAAAGAGAGAGAAAAAATGTTCCTCAGTGATTGGCCACACTGATACAGTATGTTCATAGTTACTCGCAATTGTCTCTATCAAGGACCGATGAGATGTACAACAACTACAGTGTGAAAAGACATAAGGTCAAATAGTATCTTTTAATTTTTTTGTTGTTGTTGTGAAACCCAACGTTTCCTGCTCAAATCCATTTTTTGAACAAGGAGGACACAAAATACAAAACATTTCAGTTCTTTTTCACGCCTCCATGCTGTAGTATTTAGTAGTATTAGTAGTATTTATTGGGATCCAGTATTAACCACTTTCTGGGGTCCAAACAGGAAACTAAACACAACAAATAATATACATAATATAATATACATAATACACATAATATACACTAATAATATCCTGCCTCTGCCTCACGATAATATCCTGCCTCTGCCTCACGATAATATCCTGCCTCTGCCCCACGATAATATCCTGCCTCTGCCTCACGCTTCAGAAACAAGAGATGGCTTCTGCCCTTTGAGCCGTTGCAGCTCGCACAAGCCAAGGATTCGTGCAAGGTCACCCACCTACATTATACAATAAATAATACAGTGCAAAATAGAATACAAAATATATAAAACATGTCGGTGTCTTCACAGTCCCCATGGTGCCGTAAGGTGTTCTTTTATCTGGTTTTTGAATCTGGTTTTATTGCAAGCATGAGTTCCTTTGGGTGGCAAATAGTTTGATGTAGTCATGGCTCTATGTAATACTGTGCATTTCCCTAGCCTGTGTTCTGGACCTGGGGACTGTGAAGAGACCTCGGAATGCATGTCTTGTGTTGTACTGATAAGGGAAAGGGGGATACCTAGTCAGTTGTACAACTGAATGCTGTCAACTGAAATACTTCTTCCGCATTTAACCCAACCCCTCTGAATCAGAGAGGTGCAGACGTCTTCGGCACCCGGGGAACAGTGGGTTAACTACCTTGCTCAGGGGCAGAACAACAGATTTTTACCTTGTCAGCTCGGGAATTCGATCCAGCAACAGTGGCCGAACTGCTTGAACAAACAGTTCAGTACCTTACACAAAGACCATTAGTGATGCAGTCAATCTCTCCTCAACATTGAGCCGAGAGACATGCATGTTCCTGACATTCACCCTCTGTGTACATCTAAGTGCATTATGTGCTGCTCTGTTCTGGATCAACTGAAATTTACCTGTCCCTCTTTGCATGGCTACACAACTGGGCAATAGTCCAGGTGCGACTAAACTAGAGCCTGTAGGACATGTCTGGTTGACTGAGATGTCAAGAAAGCAGAGCAATGCCTTATCATGGACCTCTTCCCGTTTTAGCAACCTTTGTCTATATGTTTTGACCGTGAGTCTGTAAGTCCTTACAAAAAAAAACATCACCGACCAGGTGAATCCAGGGGAATGCTATGATCCCTTTTTAAATCAACTTCAATCTGTGTAGAAAGGGGAGGAAACCGGTTAAAGAAGGACTTTTAAGCTTTGAGACATGGATTGTGTATCTGTGCCATTCAGAGAGTGAATGGGCAAGACAAAATATTAAAGTGCCTTTGAACGGGGTATGGTAGTAGCTGCCAGGCGCACCGGTTTGAGTGTGTCAAAAACTGCAATGCTGCTGGGTTATTCACACCTTTTCAAACAGTTTCCTGTGTGTGTCAGGAATGTTCCAGCATCCAAAGGACATCCAGCCAACTTGACATAACTGTGGGAAGTATTGGAGTCACCATGGGAAGAATTTCGACACCTTGTATGCCCTGACGAATTGAGGCTGTTCTGAGAGCAAATGTTCCTACTGTTTTGTTCACTCAATGTATGTGCTGTTCAAGCGTTATTTACTGGTCATGACATTATTATCTCCAACTCGATCAATGGAGGTTTGGTGGCTCCCAGGGAAGAGTCCCGGGGGAGTTTTATTTTACCATTTGGAAAAAAAGAAATAGCTGGTGGCATCATCATCATCATCGGATGTCAGAGCCCTTTTGACTGTCTATTGTTTTGGCCTCTTTCACACCAGGTGAATGGTAACAGTCTCCAAACTGTCTCCTGTGAAGAGGGAGGAAGAGCAATATTTGCTGTTCATTATCGGGCGTAATGGCTGGATTTACAGACGCGCTGATCTCCCTGAGTGAGAACACAGCTGCCAGAAGGAGGGCTTCCTCTTCGCTGCAACTTATTGCGCTGCTTTGTTGCTTTATGACAACGGCTGGCCAGCGAGGCTTTGTAACACACCAACGACTTACCCGTTCTTGTGTCAAATATTTATCCCCGTGTCAGCAAATGCTCTGCCAACTGCGTAAGATAGTTATTCTCTAAATTGGACATGTTTTTTTTTTCTTCTTCTCTTTGGTTTCAGAATTATTTGCATAAAAAAAATGTGTTGTCTGTTGAGATGATAATCCGGAATCCCAGTCCCAGTGACCTGCATGATAAAACGGTGACCCTGACAAAAGTGATATATTGTTGCAGTGCTGATGTTGGACAGGAATGAGGATTTGCAGTTCTAGTGGAGGGAGGCATCGTAATGCTGCTTTTTTTTTAACTTTTTGCAGAAATTGACAACAAACGGTGAAGCACAAGGGATCTCAAGGGAATGTGTGGGAGCAAGGTTTTCCACAACCTGTGACCCTGGTTCCTCAACAAATTGGCTTTGTCCTTGTCAATGAGATAGGAGAGAGGAAGACACAGACAGACAAAAAAAACATCCAATCTCACATTCAGTGGCTAGCTGCAGCAGCCACAGCTCCTGTCTTCGAACACCATACTCTCCCGCTGTGTAACTTTTGGTCTAACCCGAGTTGGTCAGGCTCAGTGAAAAGCACTCACAAAAATGTTGTTTTTCCTCCGTAGTTTTATTTTACTCCCCCCACCTCCCTGAAAGCCACCTTAAAGCCCAGACTTGAAGTGAAGCTTGAAGAAGCACTCTGTTCAGCCCTGTTCTCAGGCAAGAGGTTAGTTGGCCCTGTCTCCGGGCACAGAGGGTATTAGCTCCATGAAGAAGGAACATGAAAGTAATGAGTGGTGGGGGGAAACCATTAGTATGCCTGAGATGCTTTAACAGCAAGACTTTGGATCATGACACGTCGCAAGCAGTTCCTATCATCCGGACAGCTCCATCTGCACCTTTAATATTTCATCCCCAGTTCACAAGGAGTTCAGGGTTGTAGCACACACTCGACACATACTCGCTCAGGAAAAAGCTTTCTCCTCGGTCCCAGTGTGGCAGAGATGCTTCTGCTTGGCTAGCGGTGATGATTCAGAGCAGAGAGAGAGAGGCCCAGGCCGAGTAGCTTGCAGGCTGCCACTCTCACTAGGTAGACTGGGCCCTGGGGAAGGCAGAGAAAGCATGTTGGTGGGGGTAGTGAACATGTGCTATGCTAGCTAGGGTCCTTTAAAGTACTGTTGTCTCCGTCCTCTGTCTCATTGGATCCATGTCACCACTCCAGGGTGTGTGAAAGGCATTTCCAAGTGCCCGACTCATGCAAGCGAAGTGACAAAAATGATTTGTCTGATGACGGCATAAACAAAACGCTGCATCACTATGAAAGTCCATGATATAAAGGAGCTGCTCCATTTATGTTTTTTTCTCTCGCCTTCGCTTGTTATGCTCTGCTTATTGTTCTGTGACTCCACTGGTTGATTAGGCGGGGGAGGGGGAGATATTGATCACCTAGCTACTCTTTTCATGGCAGAGTGCAGTAGAGCGCAAGGGGAGCGTGAATGAACAGCCAGACATGTCCAGTACATTATGGAGCTCACAAAGCACCTCCATTTGTCTCATTCCTTCACATTGGTGTTTTCACGCTCTTTTTCTTTTTCATTCGCTCCTTCAGCATTCAGAAGACAACCTGAGACAATTGAGCTTTGTTCATGTTCAACTAAGTAAACTATTTAATGTAGTTAAATCACCCCTCACCAGAATTTCTGTAATTTCTGAAATCAAGATGTGGAAGGTTAATATTAGTAGAACAAACATGTTTTGTTGTTGTTTCTATAATTTATTAGCAGTCTTTCTACATTCGTCCAGAGTTCACACAGAGTGCTTGATTTTGGAGCTCAGAAAATCAAGTAATGGAATAACTTGAAAATCGGACATATCCTCTATTTTGTCCTTGAATAGTCCTTGAAATTATTGGATCGATTTATATGCTCGGACTGCTCAATATAATTATCCAGAAATTTTATTTCTGATCAATTGTTGTGAGAGGGAGACACTTTTGTTTGTTTCCGTCATTTCAATTGACATGGGTTGCGCTCGTCTGTTAATTTTTTTGCGTCAAAACCACGTGCAGTTATTGTGAGGACGACAATGTTGGTTTCAACTTGGCTTTCCATACAAAGCGTTCCAATACAAAGTGAACTATTTTTTGGGTTGAGATTTCGCATTTGAAAAACATGACACAAACCCCTAGAACATCTCAAATGGCGAGGGTGAGCATAATGCTACTGCTAGCCTACGTGGACAGGCGTTATCAGTGTGCTTGTATCGCCAACACCTCTACGGGTATGCATTACAAATCATCATGCATGCAATCTATTTAGTATGGAAATGTCCATATTATCCTGTCATACTTAGATTGTCATCATAATTTGAATGCAAATACATAGTGCCATTAGGAAGAACTATAAAATGCATTAGTTGTAATGTATACTTTTTGGACACTTTTTGCATGCTTTTGGGCGAGAGTTTTTTTCTATACTTTTAAATATAAAATCGAGTTCCCTTGAAAATTGCAATTTAGTGCTTGAAGAATTCCTTGAAAGTCCTTGAATTTGACTTGCCAATATCTGTACGAACCCTGTTTATAACATACAATATCATTCAAAAGTTTGGGGTCACTTGTCCTTGTTTTTGAAAGAAAAGCAACATTTTTGTCCATTAAATAACATCAAATTGATCAAAAATACAGTGTAGACATTGTGAATGTTGTAAATTACTATTGTAATTGGAAACGGCTGGTTTGAGAAACAGATTCCTCACAATTCCTCAACTGGCAGTTTCATTAAATAGTACCCGCAAAACAACCAGTCTCAACGTCAACAGTGAAGAGGTGACTCCGGGATTCTGGCCTTCTAGTCAGAGTTGGAAAAAAAAGCCATATTTCAGACTCGCCAATACAAATTAAATGGAACAAGGGCAAAAGAACACAGACACTGGACAGAAGAACTCTGCCTAGAAGGTCAGCATCAAGTCGCCTCTTCACTGTTGATGTTGAGACTGGTGTTTTGCTGGTACTATTTAATGAAGCTGCCAGTTAAGGACTTGTGAGGCATATGTTTCTCAAACTAGACACTCTAATGTACTTGTCATCTTGCTCAGTTGTTCACCGGGGCCTACCACTCCTCTTTCTATTCTGGTTAGAGCCAGTTTGCGCTGTTCTGTGAAGGGAGTAGTACACAGTGTTGTACGAGATCTTCCGTTTCTTGGCAATTTCTCGCATGGAATAGCCTTCATTTCTCAGAACAAGAATAGACTGATGAGTTTCAGAAGAAAGGTCTTTGTTTCTAGCCATTTTGAGCCTGTAATCGAACCCACAAATGCTGATGCTCCAGATTTTCAACTAGTCTAAAGAAGGACAGTTTTATTGCTTATTTTAATCAGTACAACAGTTTTCAGCTGTGCTAACATAATTGCAAAAGGGTAATGATCAATTAGCATTTTAAAATGATGAACTTGGATTAGCTAACTTAATGTGCCCATTGGAACACAGGGGTGATGGTTGCTGATAATTGGCCTCTGTACTCCTATGTAGATAGTCCATAAAAAAAAGATGCTGTTTCGAGCTACAATAATCATTTACAACATTAACAATGTCTACACTGTATTTCTGATCAGTTTGATGTTATTTTAATGAACAAAACATTTGATTTTCTTTCAAACACAAGTAAATCTGAGTGACCCCAAACTTTTGAACGGTAGTGTAGACAGTAGGCTATGCGTATCTGCGTGCATTCAAGAGTCAGAGACCCGGTTCTGTCTCAGAATGGATAGTTTTAGGAGAAAATCATTTTGAACTGCTCCTGATTGGCCCATGCAGCTCCCTCTTTATGTCTCTAAATCGTGGTATTGATATATTTTTAAGGGCTGAAAGATACAGCACACAGTATACCACTCTGAACTTGATATATACCACTGGCTTTCTTAGGATTTCATCTGGTATTAAAACAAGGAAGTAAAAGTGATGGGAATCTCTCCCTCCCTGCCTGTCTGTCTATTTTCCTGCACAGGAATTGAAGAAATATACTGCGTTCCATATAGCGTTTTATAGTTACCAGACTGTAGCCGTGTTTTTTGGCTGGACTGCGATGGATTTTAATGCATGTTCATGGTCTTATTGATATAGAATGACACAACATTTGGCGCCAGTCTGCTTGTCTGAGTCTTGCAGGACGATAGATGTCTATTACATTAGGGCAGTGGATGAGAGAAGCTCGGGAAGGCACTCCTATTTTAATAGTTATAGACAAATTAACAGTTTTTTCTCCTTCACCATGCCATTAATCTCCATCAATTAACAAAGCCATTACTCTGTTTTGACAGCTCAATCTCATCTTCCTGGTCATC